>NC_062288.1:108171712-108479741 GCF_902655055.1 Lutra lutra | reverse complement strand
ATCTGCACTCCACGTCCCCACCACAGACTAGCAGACCTGGGCGGGTCTGAGCTGGAGGAAACCAAGGGCTTGCAATGGTTGGAGATGAAACCACTTGGCAATTCCACCAGATGACCCAGCCAGTCTGGAACCTGGAGTCCCTGAAAGCCAGTGGGATCTGCCACAGGCATCTTCCAGGCTGGGAGCTGGGGGCCATAAACACAAGGTGATTTCCCTTAAGGGGCCTGCTGTCACAAGTGAGCCCTGGAACATTTCAGACTGTTCTGAAACTGCTTTCAGAGTCCATTTGTCCATCTTCCAAGAATATGAGCCTCGTGGTTTGAAGTCCCATCGCCTGAAGGAAAACATGAATACCACGCCTGAGAACGCAGACTAGATGCCAGATGCACCGGACATGCTTCAACGGTCGTAGAGCGATGGAAAGATCGGTGGCTGGAACCCGGGGAACCCACAGGCAGGAGGAAAGCAGGAAAGGGAATGTCCGCTCGCCTCCTTCCCCAAACCTTCATTTCTGCAAATGAACTCTCCACGTCCATCCCCCATGGGCATCTCCTCATGGTGAGCCTTCTCCTTCCCAAGTAACACAGGAAAAGCTAGTGGGGTCCTCCATCCTTTCACACAGTATAATGGAGAGGGGCTGAGCTGAAAACAGATGGTCCCCACGACCGTGTGGAGGACATAGGTTTGAAATCCCAGAGACGTCTTTAAGAAGGTTACAGTAACAGCCATTCATAAAGCCAGGATCATTTGCATATAAATGAATCACAATTCCGAAGAAAGGAGGCTCTATCCGGGATAAGTTGTAAGAAAACCTAACAAGTTGAACCTTGAGCCATCCCGTTATTTGGTACTGGGCAGGCAGAATAAAAGAACATTTTAAAAGACACAAAACAATGAGTCTGGCTCCTTGTTTAGGCTCTGCAGTTCACGGCCCCCGGACGCACACAGAACTGGAGAAGGTTGTCGGTACACACCGGCTCCTGGAGGCCCGACACCGGGAGCATCGTTCTTACCACGGGCCTTCCATGCAGAGGCCGTCCGTGGAGCTCTGGGAATGGCCACTGCAGCCCCCCAAGGACCCACAACGCGGAGATCAATCCGGGCCTTAGTGAACTCCTCAGGGAAAAAGAATCCACTTTCCTGGACGTTTTAGTACAAAATAGCTGGTGACACCAAAAAATCACGACGGCACACAGAGACGTCGGCCAATCGCCGCTCTCCTCGCTGGTCCCCACCCCTCGTCATCTCCTTCCCATGCTCATGGAGCGTCGCGCTGCGGGACCCCACGACTAGAGGTCTTTCTAGACGGCCAGCGCTGCCACGCCGGCTGCTTTGCATGACAAATAAAATGGTGCCACCCGCTCTGATGCTGGGGGGCTGGGGGGGGCCGGCGTCCACCACGGATTCTTCTCGTGGTTCTTCTCCAGGCCTCCCTCTTCCTCTAGGCCGCAGCCGCCCAGGGTGACCCAGACAGATGACCCCTGAGAAACGCCCTCGCCCAGCAGAGCAGGCCCGTGGGGACCCCGCTCCTGCCGACCGGAGCCCCACCTGGGAAAGCGGGAAGCGGCTCAGGCACCGAGGAGGCAGGTCCTGGTGGGAGTCAGCGTCAGTCACGTCTGCACGAACGGAAAGATGGGTCCTGGCGACACCAGCGCAAGAGGGACGGATCTTCTGAGGAGGACGACTGCGGTCTGTCCTCAGACGTCCGTCTGGGGAAGCTGCAGAGAACACAGCAGGTGCACCGGCCCCTCCCGGCTCGGCCTGCTGCGGGGTCAAAGCTCTGTAAACCGCCAGAAGACGGGAAGCCATCGCAGTGCTCTTCTCCGCGCGAACGGGGTGGGTCTTTGCAGCAGAGGGTCTGTGAGTCTCTGACCTGCTCTGCGGCCTCACGTGCCTCTCATCTGGCACTTACTGAAAGTCGGGCCCAGGGCCGAGGGTGCGGCTGCCCGTAGCACGCAGCAGGGGGCATAGAGGCCCCGACCTCCAGCGCAATCAAGCCAAGGGAGTGGCCCGAATGGCGGCGAGAATTCAGTTCCGAGCAGGGGTCACGGATGAGCTGTGTTTGCAAACTTGTATGGGAGAGGCGAGGGAGTCCGGGGCTGAGTCAGAGCCCGCTCGGGCTAATTACCACGGGTTCAGGGCTGGTTGCCATGAGGTTAAGCCCACCCCGGGGTGCTGTGGAGCCTCCTGGGTACGTGAGGCCGAGACACGGCGGGCGCAGAGCCGGTCGGAAGGCAAGGATGGACGCACCCGGGTCCCTGCTCCCATGGATGCCGGCTGCCAGCCAAGGCACAGACCAGGCCTGGGGCCCAGGGGCCTCGGGGCTGGCCAACAGCCACCATAGGAAAGCGTCTGGGATCCTGGCCAGGTGGTGGCTGGAAGCCAAGGTGTCAGATGGAGTGAGACAGAGAGTGAAGCCGGAGACTGAGCAGGAGTTTGCGGACGTGCGAGCCGCGGCCTCACTGTGTGTTTGCGGCCCCGAGAGGCTGTGCGTCCCGATGCCAACACGAGTCAAGCAGAGCCGAGCCAGCACCCAGCTGCCCAGGACCCCCGGCCGCAGCCCGTCAGGGTGCTAGGACCCTTCGCATCTGTAGAGTTGTAATTTCGATATCAAGGCCTAGTCACAATTTTAAATAGTTTCAGAACATCTTCGGTCTGACGCAGGAAAACAAAAAGTGGCTGCATATGTAGCTGACTTCCTCTCACGTGCCAGACAGTAACGCGAACAGGACATCTCAGAATATGTCACAAAATTTTCAAAATTCAGAGGGTTGGTGTGACAAATTCTTGTGACACAGAGACCACCTTCCAACCACTGAGCAGCTGTCAGAGCTCGTGGCTGACATGGACTACAGCTGTTCAGTTGTCTACGGCAACGCCTGGGGCTGCAGCAGAGACCAGCCGTGGTGCCCGGTGCTGAGCGACACCTCCCAGCAGGAGGCCACGGAGGCCGCAGCTTTCAGGCTTTCAGGAGGGAGAGAGGAGCCAAGGGAGGTTCAGGGACACAGGAGCTGGTTGGGCTCCATCTCGGCAGGACCCCTAGAAGAGTGTCCCCACGGACTGTGCCTCAGTGCCCTCCTGGGGGGCGACACTGGATTTGTCTAGAAGGAACGCCGCCTGCTGTCGCAAACCCTGCTGGAGACCTCCACATCCTGGGCAGCACGGGGGATGGGGGATAGGCTGAGTGGAGGACCACGCAGTCCCTCCCAGGGGCCCCTCAACAGAGCGGGACATCAGTAGAAGCACACAGGACCTGATGTTGTGGGTTCGGGCGCAGCTGGGGTGAGAGCCGTCTCTTGGCCAGCCGCCCCAGGACACGAAGGCACAGGAGTCTCGTGGACACCCGGGAACGGAGGGCAGTGACCAGCAGCCCTGGGAGGAGGGGGTTGAGTCCAGCTGCTGAGAAGCCCGGAGTCAGGGAGGCATTCCTTGCAGCTGAGTTGGCACATACAGACAGACAGACAGACAGACAGCAATGTCCACTAAAAAAGTGTATACTGTGGGGTTTGGTTTCCTTTTTCCCTGGAGGAGCCAGCAGGAACTTGGTGTGAGCCTTACGCACTGTAGGGGGACGGAGGGACTGTCAGTGCCCAGGACTGCTGGGCAGTGAGACAAACCCAGGCTCCGGCGCTTGCAGTGACAGACTCAGGCATGGGTCAGGGCCCGTCTGAGGCATGGAGATTACACAGGGGCCTCGGCTGCTGGGTTTGGAACCTGCTTGCCCATGGAACATGCTTCGGCAGATACACAGATCAGGTATGTGCTGGGCTGGACGCAGGCCCTAATGACAGCTAAGACAGTCGCCCACACCCACGGGAGGGTCCCCCAACACCAGGAGCTGCAGCCGCACACCAACCATCGAAGACGGAATCTAAAAACTTGTGTAACAGACGTTTGGATGATGTGGGGAAGAGAATGTTGATACTACTCTGGGCCTGCTTCACAAAAGCACAGATTTAGACAAGATCACCAAATGTGGGACAAAGATTAGGTCTGGGAGAGGCAGGTGCTCCAGGTCAGCCACGGAAGACAGCCAGCAGGACGTGGGGGACACCGGCATCCACACTGCAATAAACAAGTAGACAACAGAGTGTTCAGACCCAGCCCAGGGTCTGGACACGGACAGAGAACCCAGCGGAAGATGCCCCACTCCAGCAAGAGGCGGTCAGGTGAGCCTGTCCTGCCCCCTCCGGCCCCAAGCAAGCTTGGTCTTGGGTAGGAGCCGCGGGCCACTGATTGAGCCCAGCCAGTCCGCCAGTGCAAGCAGAATGAGGAACCGGGTAGCTACCCCACCAACACACGCTGACCTTCACTCCCCACTGCAGGTCGTGCGGGGGGGCCCCCCACCTACGGTAGCTCCCATTGGCCCACAGCAACCTCTAAGATGAGTGGCCTGAGTGGACAGAGAACACTGTCCCCATTTCACAAGTGGGGAGGGGTTTGAAGTGGATTGACTTGTCCAAAGACAGGGAAGCTCCTGACTCCTGACCACACACAGGCATCACACACACTCCCACGCATACCACCTGCACACACATGCCCCCCGACCACCCCGGGCCTGGCCTGTCCCAGCAGCACCACACGGCCCGCCCAGAGCCACCCCTGTAAGGGAGGTCACTGGGACACTGGCTACAGCTCTGAGGGTGAAGAGCCAAGGCCGCCCCAGCATGTGATCCGGGGGAAGACACAGGAAGATGGACCCCCCAGCCTTCAGTTTGCAGAGCAGTGCAGCCAAACTTGGGGGAAGCAGAATGTTCAGAAAATCAAATATTCTTCTTAATTCAATTTCCTGGATGCCACAGAATGAAAGGGAGAATTAAATGTTTTTAAAGCTTTTAAAATAAATCAGAAGCCTTAAGAAATAATCCTTCAGGGGCGCCTGGGTGGCTCAGTGGGTTAAAGCCTCTGCCCTTGGCTCAGGTCATGATCCCAGGGTCCTGGGATCAAGCCCCGCATCGGGGTCTCTGCTCATTAGGGAGCCTGCTTCCCTTCCTCTCTCTGCCTGCTTCTCTGCCTGCTTGTGATCTGTCTGTCAAATAAATAAATAAAATCTTAAAAAAAAAAAAGAGTCCTTCAAAAGCAGTTTTAGTGTCTATAACGAGCAAACAGTGTGTGGGGGAGGTAGGGGTGCTTCGAAGAGTAACACAATCTCCACCCATGAGGGACTCACAGCCCAACGGGAGAGAGCCCCGCACACAACTGGTTACGCTTGGGCAGAAGGGTGGGGTGGTGGTGGCCTCGATGGGCCCCCAGGGAAGGAGGGGAGCCTCACAAACAGAGAGCTGCCCTGGGGGGGTCTGCAGCATGGGAGTACCTCGGCGCCCTCTCTGATGGGCCCTGGGGCCTAAGGGTCCCGTCCCAAAGCTGTTTCCTTTGCAGTGTAGATGGGAAAGGAGGCAGGGCTGTACTCATCCACTATGCCCTTCAGAAATGACAACACACGACTGCTTCCGTTACGCGGGAAAGACAGAAAATTAAAGAACGATCAATCACAAATAGTTGGATATTGAAGCCGAGCTGTGTGCAGGTACCAGAGTCCCTTAAGTGAGCCCACGAGAAGCGATGAAGATGTCTGCAGGGCTGTCAGGGAAGCAGCACAGACTCACACTGACTGTTTAAATGTCACCAGCAGTTCCTAGGAGCTCATGCTGAGACCAAAACATAGGAATGCCTCAGATCGATAGATGATTGGTAAGACATGCACAGACAAGACTGACAGATGACTCATAGATGACAAATTGATAGATTATCGACGATAGATCAAAAGACAGATGGTGGTTCTCAGCCATGCTGCTAACTGGTACCTGGCAGACCCTGAAAACAATTCTGTCCAGAGACTCTGAGTCCAGCCGTCTGGGGGAAGCTTGTGTTTGCTCCCAGCCTGAGGCTGGACTCAAGCTCTAAGCATGCGTGTGACATTAATAGACACACATGTGTCAAATGTCTCATCCCTGAGGGTGTGTGGGTGAGTAGATCACAGTGTGTGATCTGAACGCCACTGGGCCCCAGCTAGCGGGACCCGTGTGCCCAGAGCATTAGAAGGAGCAGTGGACAGGCCATGCCCTCCTCTCCCAGTGTCAGGGGCCCCTGTGAGCAGAGTACCTGCCTTCCGGCATGCTCTGCTGGGCAAGGGTGCCCACTCTGGGGCACGCTGGTGTTGTCCAGGCATCTTCCCAATTCTGAGCACAAGTGCCAGCAGCCCGGGGGCCACAGTCAAAAGCCTCATGTCTGGTGTGTTTTCACCCAGTCAAGTCCGAACATCAGTAGGGAAGGAAAGGGTGTTTCTAGTCCCCTAAAACTACTGTTAGGTAAACACAATGATTTCTTCCTATTTGACACGACGGTAGACTGAGGTAGGTAACGCCCAGATTACACAATTTAGACTCAGACCTTGGTGACTGCCTGATGTGCCCTCACCGGACCATGTTTTACCAAGTGCCTGTCCGAGCTGGGCATCAAGGAGACCGTCTACTGGTCGTGATCGCAGAGTCAGCTGTGTCAGGAAGAACAGAGCAGCCCAGTCTCTGGGGTGGGGAGCGCTCATCCTGTCCCTCCCAAACCCCCAGCCCTGGGTGGCCTTCCTCAAGAAGTAGGCGCACAGCAATGTGCAAAACCCAGACACTCAGCTGTCCCCAGCGCCTGCCCCCAAGAGGCCACGCGTGTCTCCTCTGGTTTCACCTGACTCAGCAGAGTCCGGCCATTCCGCTCAAATGGGTCCTGAGACGGGCCCCGGACGGCAAGGACAGGACAGGCGGCCGGGCCACAGGCTCTCCCAGGGTCCCAGCAGGCCCCTGCTAGGACACTCAGGGCAACCCGCCCCTTTGCTGTGCACCCTGCCGCCCTGTGGGACGGAGCAGGAATGGCGTACGCGGGGCCCTCTTCCTGCCTCCTGCACCTGGTTAGGGTGCGTAGGCTCGAATCTTCCGGTGAAGAGATTTCCCGGCCGCACACAAGAATCACTGTACTGTCCTAGTCCGATCTGGGTTCAGCCTTGCGAGTTTGAGTGTAAAAGATAAAGAACTAAAGTTTATAAAAAAAAAAGATGCCATTTAAGTAGAAGCCTTGACTCTGTGATGACCAGGTGGTGTGTTCCAGTACTCGGGGGAGAATCTTGTTCTCATGGATTTATAAAGGTAATAATTACAGCTCGAAGCTGAACCATGGAAAGTCCAAACTCCCTCTGATGGCAGCTGTTCAGTTGCCCAGGGTTGTTTTCCTGTCCTCATGGCGTATTTCCACATAAACCCCGCACAGATGGCGCCGATCCCCTGTGCAGGGCAGGACACCTGCTCCCCCAAGCCACACTCCCCCCTCCTCACAGCTCCAAAGAAAGACCGGCAGTCCCTCCCCAGCTGCGCCCCCCAAACACCACAGAATCACCCCCTGCAGACAATCCTTAGACACACTCAGCTTTGGCTGCACGGGCAGAACAGTCCTCGGGCTAGAGAGGAGGAATGGCCCATCGTTGCTGGAGAAAGGGCGCTGCTGACCCAAAGACGATCTGTTTTGAGCAGCGCAGGTTACCCTGTGAACGGTAGTTCTGACTGCAGAGCTGGCTCACTTTTTGAGGGAAAAGCCCCGGCAGAACCAAGGACTTCAGGGCCCGGGGTGGGGGGCAGCTGCACGTGCACGGTCAGGGCTCACCCTCCACCCACCCCGCTCGGAGGCCTCCGGGAGCGTCCCCTACGTCAGGGCGAGGGCCCAAGTGCGGTGGGAAAAGGTTAAGAACTGTAAGGACGGGGCGTCCCTGCAGAAAAGCTTTCACCTAACTCGGATTTTTTTAAAGTATTTCGGATTAGCACTTATCAAAAATAGATCTTCAAAAAGTAAGTGATCATCCCCCTTGATAGCACCCTGAAAAGACTGGATTCTGGCGGATATCTTTTAAACATTTCTTAGAGGAAAGCTCTTCGCTGTTTTGGAAGTCTGATGCAAGCGCCACAGTGAGGCCCAGAGAAGGGAGAGGGACGGCTGGACGTTTGCTGCCCTCTATGGCTCACGTTCTCACAGTTCATGCGCCTTTGCAGATCCCGGAGCCCAGAGCGTACTTGAGGGAGGGCAGCCTTGTTCCCGAGTGCGCCAAGCGGCACCAAAAAGCCCTGAGGATGTGTAAGCTGCGCCCTCAGCACACGCGGGGGAGCTATGGGCCCCAGAAGTTCCGAGCCAGCCATGGGCTGGGAGACCCAGGAGTGGGTGGGGGATGGGTCAGTGACGGAGGTAGGGGGAACTCTCCAGCTTCTTCCTGGACCCCTGCCCCAGGCACTGTCAAAAGCATGGCCCTGAGAGCATTCCTGGTGCAAAGCCCCCGCTTGGGGCCAAGACCTTCACCCTATTGACAAAACAAGGCTTAACCTGTCAGAAGGCATGTTCGTTGTCAGAATAGCTAAAATCAACAACACGGGAAACAACAGGTGTTGGGGAAGACGTGGAGAAAGGGGAACCCTCATGCACCGTTGGTGGGAATGCAAGCTGGTGCAGCCACTCTGGGAAACAGTGCGGAGGTTCTTCAGAATGTTAAAAATTGAGCTACCCTACGACTGAGCAATTATACGACTGGGTATCTATCCAAAGAGTACAAGAACACTAATTCAAAAGGCTACATATACCCCAGTGTTTATAGCGGCATTAATAGCCAAATAATGGAGGCAGCCCGTGTCCGTGGACTGATGAACGGGTAAAGAAGTTGTATGTATATATAATGGAATATTACTTGGCAGTCAAAAAGAATGAACTCTTGCCGTTTGCAACAACATAGAGCTAGAACATCTTATGTTAAGTGAAATAAGTCAAAGAAAGACAAATGCCATATGATCTCACTCATATGTGGAATTTAAGAAAGAAAACAGATGAACATTCATGAAGGAGGAAATGAGAAAAGGAGAGAGGGAAACAAGCCATAAGAGACTCTTAATGACAGAGAACAAAGTGAGGGTTTCTGGAGGGAGGCAGCTGGGGGATGGGCTAGACGGGTAATGGAGATTAAGGAGGGCACCTGTTAGGATGAGCACTGGGTGTTATATGTAGGTGATCAATTACTGAATTCTACTCCAGAAGCCAATATTGCATTGTATGTTAACTACCCAAAATTTAAAAAAAGAAAAAAGGTACACTCTTGTCAACCTCACAACATAAGTGATGACCATGTAGCTAGGAGGGAAAGAAAAAAACTGGGGTCCCTAGTGGGGACAGGGCAAAAACAGGTGCTAAGCTCAGGGCTTGGCCAAGAAAGCTGCAGGAACACCCCTGAGACATGGTGCTGGGGCCGGCTGAGACCAGGCTCCATCGAAACAGAAACCCAAAGTCCACTCCCCAGCAGGCCAATGAGCATTAAGCAACAAGTCACCTACTGGGGAACAACCATTCTGAGAAGTGCTGAGGGAACCCCAAAACTGAGGATGGAGCAGACACTTTAGATGAGCACCGCCGCCACCCCAAAGACCCAAAGGATCAGTGAGAGAAATCTGGAGCAACAGCAAATCTCAAACACATCCCAAGCCCTGATAGACTGACTCAAGCCCTACATGAAAGGCCTGGCAGGAGAAGGCCAGTCATTTCCAGGTCTTAGTCTCTACTGCCCTACACCAGATAAGCAACTTTCAACAAAAAAAACGAGAAGCCTACACAAGAGCAAGAAAAAATGCAACATACTCCTAAAAGATGAAACCACCATCAGAACCATGGATACCATAGCGAGGGGAGCCTCGGGGGCTCAGTTGGTTAAGCATTTGCCTTCACCTCAGGTCATGATCGCAGGGTGCTGGGATCGAGCCTCTCATCAGGCTTTCTGCTCAGTGAGGAGCCTGCTTCTTCCTCTCCCTCTGCCCCTCCTCTTTCAAATAAATAAAAATAAAAAATCTTAAAAAAAATATATGGATAGGACAGTGATGTTGGAACTGACTGGATAGTTTGCAGGGAACCTAAAATAATATGGTTAACACATTAAAGGGTATAGTGGAAGAGGCAGACAGCCTCTTTACAGGATTAGGTGGGTAATTTCAGCAGTGAAATGAACACTATGAAGAATTAACTAAATGTAAATGCTAGAAAAGAAAAACATAGCAGAAAAAGAATGCCTTCAGTGGGCTCATCCTTAGATTCAACACAGGCAAGGAAAGAGTAAATGAACCTGAAGACAGGTCAAGAGAAATTACCCAAACTGAAACAGAAAGAGGGAAAAAAAAAAAAAAAAAAAAAGGAAAGAAAGGCAGAACATATTATCCAGGAGCCTTGAGATAATATCAAACAGTCTAATGCATACATCACTGGACTCTGAGGAAAGGAGAGAACAGGGGAAAGAAATACTTGAGGAAACAATGGCTGAGAATTTTCCAAAATTAATGACAGACACCAACTGAAGATCCAAGAAGTTCAGAGAACACCAAGTAAGATAACTTTTTTAAAGCAGGGGAGGGGAACAAGAAACCCACATATCATAATCAAATTATTGGTAAAAAGTCCAAGAGAAAATCCTAAAACCAGCCAGAGAAGAGACATATATATCACATGGGCCAAGATGAAAATCTAGGCACCTTCTCTTCAGAAACCTGGCTGACAACGAAGGGACATCTTTGATGTGCTGAAGGAAAACTCTCAACCCAGAATGCTATACTGAGTTAAGATGCATTTCAGAAAAGAAGAGGAGAGGGGCGCCTGGGTGGTTCATTCGGTGCATTCAACTCTTGGTTTCCGCTCAGGTAATGATTTCAGGGTCATGAGATCAAGCCCTGCATCAGCTCTGTGCTCAACAGGGGGTCTGCTTGAGATGCTCGCGCTCGCTCTCTCTCTCTCTCAAATAAATAAGTCTGTTTTCTTAAAAGCGGAGGAGAAATAAGACCTTCTTAGACAAAGAAAATTCTTAGGAATTTATTGCCACTGTAACTACTCTCCAAGAAATGTTAAAGGAAACTTCCCAGGCACAAGGAGTACAATACTAGACCGCAGCTTAGGTGTGCAAAAAGAAAAGGAAAGCACAGGATACATGAGCCTCAGATGAAATTCATCCTCCCTACATGCAAGTACTTGAAAAGTTACCATCTAAAGCAAAAAGAACATCAGCACATATGAAGAAACATACAAGCAGACGCACACAGGATGAGAGGAAGGAGGGAAGTCCCTTACACCGTGCTCAGGGAGGTACGAGACCGTTCAGAGACAGACTCTGGCTAAACGAAGCCATTATGCTGTCAGCCCCAGGGCAATCACCAACAACTTTTTAAAAGAGGTATTTGAGTGCTAAGTCAGCAGACGTAAAATGGAATCATGAAAAATGCTCAGTTAACTAGAGAGAAGGGAAAACAAGAGGAAAAATAGAAACGTTTACTTGACTCTGAAAGCACACTGATGTCTTAGGCAAAAATCACCTTGCTCCTGTCTGTGGACGGCCTCCCAGTGAGCCTTCCCACAAGCACACCAGCTCTTTTATCGCCTCGGGAAGTTCCCCCCACAATTGTCCATGCTCCTTCTTTCCTGGTTGCTCATCTGTGGAAACACCTGTGACCCCCACTTCAGACCGCTTTCACTATTTTCGTCAATTTGTCCCTCTGCATTCTGAGAAACCCCTCAAGTCTGTACATCGCTGACCCATTATCCCTTACAGAAAAGACCCATTTGTCACCTTCAGTGTGGATTTTAACTCTTATTTTACACATTTTCTCTAGTATTTAATGTTGACCTGTTTTCTCCTTGGCTTTCAATTACTTTCCAGGGAAGCCATTTCTCATCATAGCCAACCGTTTTGTTGTTGTTTGCTGCTTGCCTGTTTTTCTTCCTCTGGCCAAGTGTCTCCAGATGTCTGTTCCCTTCCTGGGTCCTCAGGATAATCTTTCATCTGCCAAATAATACATTTCATGGCACTACATTCATCACTCTTGGTCTACTCCTCCTTCAAAGAGCACTGATGTCCAGACTCTGGTTGCCAACGAGCAGGGTCCAGTGGGACCTTCTCCTTCTAGACACTGGGGTAAGAGCTGTGCACACCTCCAGCCCAAAGCAGACTCTTTCTGGACTCAGATGGGACCTCCTCTTCTGTTCTTGGTGTCTGCTAGACACTCTATAAACAAGCTCTTCAAAGAGCAAAACCCCCAAAATTGGCTTCCCCAGTAAGGACTACCAGCAGGACCTTCTAGTCCCCACACGTCCTCAAAGATAATTTTGGCAAAACTATATTTTGGCACTTCTCTCCCTCTTGGTATTTCCTGGTGTTGGGGTCTTGAAGTGGATGGCAGGAAGGAGGTACTGATGGTGGGCCTGAGGAGCTTTGTCTGAAAGCAGAGAGCAGCGTCCACCGAAGGGAGAAGCAGTGCCCACAGAGCACGGGGGAGTGGGGATTGCAGGCAAGTCTTGTGTCCAAGACCCAGGCTCCAGTGGGAGGACCTCAATCTCTAGGTATCACTGGCACTCTTCAGCGGAGTCCAATGATCTCACATCTAGAAGTTGCTCCTAATCGGTGGGTCAGTTTTTGGTGGCCAGGCCTTGTTCCTTCTGTGTCTTCCTGAGCCTCTATGGGGTTTAGAAGAGCCAGTATGGCTGCTAGCTTGATACCGTCTTATTCTGCAGGTCGCTGGAGGTCACTCCCCTCAATTCCAGTTTAGGACAAACTTCACACATAAGGGCTCGGGGGTGGTAGATGAGGGGCCGAGGAGATTAGCCCGTTTCCAGAATTACAATCCCCACAACCAGTCACGAAATATGGCGTTCTGACGGGACTTGGCTCGGTGTTAGTGACAGCCACCCAGCCAACTCACTCAACCGCCACGCATTCCTTTCTCCCTTCTGTCACCATTGAGCACCTACTGTGTGCGAGGCAGACACACAGCCCTCAGAGACGATGTTGAGAAGAGACGTATCTCTGCCCACAGAGCTCCTGGTCCAGTGAAGGAGGCAGACACCAACTGAAAAGTCAGACACACACAGTTCCCACACAGGCGACACGCTCCAGAATGTCCCTTTTTCCCTTCCAGGTAAAAGATGCTCTGCTTCTGCAGTGACATCTTCCTGTCGCTAAGTGTGGCCCAAGAGACTGAAGCCCCCCGGCCCCTCGCTGACCACCCTCAGCCATTACCGTCCCAGGGGACACGGAGCTGGCCAGGAGGCCGTCCCGGGCTTTCTTGGATCTCACCCCAAAATTCTGTTATAACTAAGTGCAAAATTCAAGAGCACTTATTCCCTTGGGTTATTTTCATACAGACATTTTTAAATTCTAAAGCACAATGTAAAATGTGTCTGACATTCAAATAATGCCAAAAGAAGCCCAAAAAGTTTCAAGAAAACAGCTGGCAGAGGTCATTTCAATGACATAACTCTGTTTAATTTATACCTGAGTATGTCCTTTCCCGCAGGACTAAGAAAATTATTCATTAAAGTACATTTTCACGGTAGAGTATTTAAAATATAAATGTGCTAATATTTTAAAGCTCTTCTAAAAATAAGTAGAGATATTCTGAGAAGAGATTGACCGTTTCCTCTCCAGTTCAGCACATACTCATGTGTCTGTTGTTTCCATTCAAAACATAGTGATTTATTTCCTGGGAACACAGAGGTGACATTCGTGTAAAATAAGTTACGCACAGAACACATGTCCTCTCTCTACATCAATGTACATACACACGGGTGTTCCCCTGTCTCCCATGGGGGTCACATCTAGCCCTCGCCCCTGCCCCCACGACCACACCGTGCCCTCCTGCGGCCCCCCTACAGGGCTTCCCGCAGGAGCAGCTGCAGCTTCCTCAGCTCGTCTGCCACGGGGGCTGCCCACGTCCTCTTCAGGTACTGGACGTCCATGCGGCCAGAGGCTCTGGCCAGCACCAGGGCCAGGAAGCTGCCGTTGGCCTTCTCGGCTTCACCCACGACTGTCATGGCCACCAGCCTGAAAGGAAGAAGCACGTGCTGTGTGATCATGAGTCCCCAAATTATCTATCCTCCAAGGAAAGAGGAAAGAGCATTTACTAAATGCTAAATTCTAAAAATTTCAGTAATAGTCAGAAGAAAGGTTAGGCCAGAAATAAACATAAAAGATCTATAGAAACCACTTAGAAAACGCACTTCTACGTTTCTACAGACTGAGCGCTTATGAGGGTCACGGGTCACGACGGATGTGCGCTGTCTGAAGACACCTGTGCGTCCCACCCCGGTCAACGCCCTGAGCGCGAGACCCTCAGGCCAGCCTGCTCCTCTTTTCTGCCAGGCACTGAGGAAATAGTCCGCAGGGAGCTTTGGGTATAACTCAGCCCCATCTTACTTACAGAGAGGAGGAGGAAGGATTTTAAAGGCAGACGACCTCAGACCATTCGGGACAGGTAGGGTTACAAGGAGATAAACACAATCTCATCAAGTAAGGAGAGATTTGCTGCAGGAAATCGGGTGAGGGAAGTAGTTTGTGGGATGCAAGCCAGGAAAGAAAGTATCCTCAGACCCTGAGAGGAGCCAGAGAGATCATGCGGCCTTTTTTCCAAGTACACGGCCACCAAGTAGGAACGGTTGGTGACCAGACAGAAGGCTAAAAAAGGCTAAATCCTGTGTACCTGACCATTAGAATAAAGGATCAAAGTTGAAGGTAGGCTATAATAATATCAAGAAATTCTTAAAAACAAAAGTGATTCGGAAGCATAACTTAGTTAATGCTACCCAGTATCATGACGCGTCAAGAACACTGTGGCTTCCTAAGTTAGAAAGTGCCATATACCAAAATTTTAAATGGAACATAGTACTTTTTCCCAATCAATCCCATCTCTGAAAAATAAAGCAAAACACACACACACACGAAACAGAAAAAAAAACAACTATTTTTTTCCAGGGGAAAGAATATGGGAGGTGGTTGGGAACAGTAGTGGTTATATTAGTAGTATTTTAAAATAAACTTTGTATTTAAACTTGGTAAAAGAGGGTTGCCTGGGTGGCTCAGCCATTAGGCATCTGCTGTCAGCTCAGGTCATGGTCCCAGCGTCCTGGGATCGAGCCCCACATCAGGCTCCCTGCTCAATGGGAAGCCTGCTTCTCCCTCTCCCACTCCCCACTGGAGTTCCCTCTCTCGCTGTCAAATAATTTTTTTTAATCTTAAAAAAATAATAAAATAAAATAAAAATAAACTTGGTAAAAGCCCATCAGCTGCCTAGAGGGAATAAGGAATAAATTTCCGGGATGCCAGTGGCCCCCGAGTACCCAGCAAGGAACCCAGAGCCAGCCCAACAGCCCCGACCTTGCCTCCCCCATCCCTTCACTGACCAGTTTCTCTGACCGGGTCCTGCCTCGCACCTCTCCCCTCATAGGCTGCTGACAGATGCTCAGCAACGTGCGGCCCACGGCTGCTCCGGGCCACGGCTGCTCCGGGGCACCCAGCTCCCAGCTCCCACAGGCACCTGCAGTGCCAGCCTCTTGGGACCCTCGTGCCTCCCGTCTTCCTCTGGTTCACTCCCACTTATCCTTCGAGACCTGCCTCAGTGGCATCGCCTCCAGAGATCTCCCCCAGCCCGACTAGATCCCCTGATGCCTGGTTTGGTCAGGGGTCCCCAGCACCCTCAAAGTGCCTCTGGCACCCACTCATCCCACCCTTACTCACCAAGAAGGCTGAGACCATGCCTGCCTCATACCGACCTCAATGCCCCTGCCCCTCCAGTCTCCTCCTAATGACCAGGGCCACCAGCACCAGCCCCCACAGGGGCCACGATTCAGTGGGGTCCACGACAGACACAGGACGGGAGCACTGAGCCCCTCCAGGGGACGCCAGTAGTCGCAGGTGGCAGAGAAACCCCACAGTGGCCCCAGAGGATCTGAGTGCCACCCTCCCATAAGCACACTCGTCCAGCTCCCAGGCCCCTGTGACGCAAGCACAGCCACCGTGACAGGGACTGGACTGAGCCCCTGCAGGCCGGTCAATCTACACCCACCCATGTCCCACACGCTGGAGTGCCACGGCACCGCTCTCGGCAGGCAAACCATGACAAATCACAGTCGTAGAGGAAGGCACACCCTGAGAGACTCCAGGGAGCAGAGGACTGCTGGAAGGGGGGGTAGGGGGAGCTGGGCTCACAGGGGATGGGTGCGGCGGAGGGCACGGGACGTGATGACCGCTGGCTGTTACGCGCCACTGAGAAGCACTAATACTACACTGTGTGCTGACCCAGTACTCAGTACTGCCCGGTGCTTCAACGCTGCCGTTCCGTGACTACTGTAAAACACAGGCCAAGCTGAGTCACCACAAGCTTGGAAGCATGAGTAGCAGGTGACAAACGCGGAGGCTACTGCGGCATAGCGACTGTGATTCCCACGGGCGCCACATGGCGTGCTCCACGGGCCACCGCCAAGCTGGGGCTCCGTGAAAAGCACAAGGACAGAGGTCAAAGCCCCAGTGCATGTGGGACGGTACAGGTACTATGTCTTGGGGATTGAGAGCCCGACAGAACCCAAGCTGAGGGCGGAGAAAAGGCCCCGTCCGGGCTCCGTGGGCAGCTGCCCCCGCCTCCACGCTGGCCCAGAGCCACACCTGCTCCCCGCACACTCGCCCCCCGCCTGCTTCTGCTCCCAGACCAGGAGCCTGCAGGTTCGAAGTGTGGTCAGTTCCTCCTTCTACCTCAACTCGTGCCTTTTAGACTCTGTTAGTTTCTTGCTCTGTTGTTCTCGGCAGCCAGAGAAACACTGGGCCCTTTCTAGGAATACGACTCCTTCACCTAACACTGCCACTACCCAGACGGGAGGCGTCGGGGAAGGAACGGTCCACGTCCTTCTCTGCTCTGCCTCGGCAGCTCCCCTGCCCCATGGGGCTTCAGCTCGCCACCCCCTCCCCCGAGATCCGGACACCGGCACCGACGGCATGCGGCGGGAGGACTGTCCTTGGTAAGACCTTCCTTCCCTGCCCACTGAAAATCCACACCCGATCCCGCCCTTCTTCTCCGGTCACAGGCTGTGGGATGGCTCATTTATTTCGCTTACGACCCACCGGGCCTCGAGCTGGCAGCCGGTTCCCCGCCGCCCCGCTGCACGCAGTGTGCCCGGCGCACGGCAGGTGCTCCCACACACCTGTTTTATTTAGTAGCGGACAAGCTCTGGAGAGTAAACTGTGTGCATTCTGTGTTTCTATGTGAGGCACAGTCTGGATTTTGATGATATATTTTTTAATGATTGGAATAATGTAAGTGGGTCCATTTCTGGAGACTACTCTTCCCCCGGTCTGCTGTGTGCGTGTGCCAGGACCAGCTGCCTGGTGATCGCAGCTTTGTAACAGGGCTTGAAATCAGGCAACGTGAAGCCCCCAGCTTTGGTTTTCTTGTTCCACCTTCCCCTGGTGATTCGGGGTCTTTTCTGGTTCCATACAAATTGTAGGATGGCTTGTTCCAGCTCTGTGAAAAATGCCGTTGCTATTTCGATTGGGATGGCGTTGAAAGTATAGATGGCTCTGGGCAGGGTGGACATTTTAACAACGTTTATTCTTCCAATTCATGAGCCAGGAGTGTTTTTCCATCTCTTTGTGTCTTCTTCGATTTCCTTCATGAGTGTTCTGTAGTTCCTCGAGTACAGATCCTTTACATCTCTGGTTAGGTTTATTCCCAGGTATCTTATGATTTTTGGTGCTACTGTGAATGGAATCAATTCCCTAATTTCTCTTTCTACAGTTACATGTTAGTGTATAAGAAAGCAACTGACTTCTGTGTATTGATTTTGTATCCTGCCACATCGCTGAATTGCTGTGTGATGTGGTCCCTATACACGACAGAGTAGCGCGCGGCCGTCAGAAAGTATGAACACCCGCTACGTGCACTGACACGGACGGGACTGGAGGGGATGATGCTGAGTGACGTAAGTCAGACAGAAAGACAACTTTCATGTGGTTTCACTCCTACGTGGAACATAAGGAATAGCACAGAGAACATCAGGAGAAGGAAGGGAAAACTGAAGGGAGGAAATTGGAGGAGGAGATGAACCATGAGAGACTGTGGACTCCGGAGAACAAACTGGGGGTTTCAGAGGGGAGGGGGTGGGGGGATGGGTCAGCCCGGTGGTGGGTATTCAGGAGGGCATGGATTGCATGGAGCTCTCGGTGTTATACACAAACAATGAATCTTGGAACACGACATCAAACAGTAATGACGGACTGTATGGTGACTAACATAACACAATAATAATTTTTTAAAAAAGAATAATGTAAGTGAACCTAGTACTTGCAGTAAATACATGCAGGTCCTAATTTTTTCAGGTACTTTTTTTCTTAGAAAGAGAGAGAGGTAGTGAGAGAGCACAAGTAGGGAGCAGAGGGAGAAGCAGACTCCACGTTGAGCAGGGAGCCCGACGTGGGGCTCGATCCCAGAACCCTGGGATCATGATCTGAGCTGAAAGCAGATGCTTAACCCACTGAGCCACCCAGGTGTCCCTTTCCAGGTCTTACTGCTGTGTCCTCATGGTCTGTCAAACCACACCCTGGTTTTGAGCACTGCTTGTCCTTCTCTCTCCTCTACAAAGGGGTGTGGGATACAGCTGAGTGGCCCCCGACCTCCCCAGGTCGCTGGGAGACTTCATTTCACAGCAGGAGAATGTACTGACAAGAAATAGAAAATCTCAAGAAAGAAAACAAGTATAGAGACAAAGCAGGGTCAAAAGAGAGCCCTTTGCAGTGAAAACTTGATACATATTTCAACTTTCAATTAAACAAAACAACAAAAACGGGATGATTGAAAGCACATCCACACGCGCATGAATGGGTTTCACATTGCTCAGTGCCGAGGCACATGGGGCTGGTTTGAAGGGAACATCAGTTTAGTGCAGAGGAATGACACTGATGTGAAATGATGTGAATTACTGACTCCCACATGGCATCCCCTTTTAGAAACTAAAAGGAAGACTCTGCACATCACTCAAATACTGAATTTAAAAGACTAACAAAGGAATGTGACTAAGGACCTCACAAAAACCTTCTTTCATTCATAGGAAGATAATCATGGGAGGAGGGGCGCCCGGGTGGCTCCATAATGAAGCCTCTGCCTTCAGCTCAGGTCATGATCTCAGAGTCCTGGGATCGAGCCCCACATCGGGCTCCCTGCTCAGCGGGGAGCCTGCTTCTCCCTCCGCCTGCTGCTCCCCTGCCGCATGTGCTCTCTTTCTCGTTCTCACTCTATCTCAAATAAGTGAAAAATAAGAACGATAATCACAGGGAAGAGCACAGTGTGAACTCTTTAATCCACAGAGTATTCTGGACTAAATATGAAATAACATATTCCAAAGTGGTTTTCAAAATATTACTTAAATATGTAAACAAAAATGTTTAAATTTAAACATAAAGAACCACAGTTTAAAGTGTAGCAACCTTACCCATAAGCCCCCAAGGACGCTTCTAAAAAGTAGTGCCCATGAGGAGGCGCCATCAGACTCACCTGTCTGGGGAGACGAGCTGTTTGGCTACAGGACCCAGATCGCTTTCCAGCAGATCCCAGACATAAATACAGGACGTGTCATCCTGGGCCAGAAACACGGCAGGTCTGGTCAAGGACCAGTGGAGGCCTATGACCGCGTGGCCGTCGGTGCTGCCATCCCACTGAAGGAGAGGGCGCTCGGAGGTCAGCTGGTGCAACCTGATGCTTCCGTCTGAGCAGCCGGCCTGGGGACAGGGGTGGACACTGCTGGTCTCCGTTCTGTCTTCTTTTCACTCAGTCTCACCAGAGAGGGACATCTTCAGAGCATTAGCTCTGTCCTCACAAATTACAGAGCTGAGCATTCACCCTGGAGATCCTGATACACTTTGAACCCCCTTCCCCCTCCCCAAACAGCCAATAATTCAACAAATATATAAATAGGGGTTTATCTTTAACCAAGTTGAATACTGATTGCTAAGTCAACCATAGGCCGTTAAGATCGGCTCCACAGAAATCAATAACCCACTTTCTTAAAAAGATTATATAAACCTGAACCAATAATACGGTTATATATCCCCCTTGAATTGAGATTTTTATAAAACAAAACTTGGCTGGCTATCTATCTATCTATCTATCTATCTATCTATTTATTTATTTATTTTATTTGACAGAGAGAAAGAGCACAGGCAGGCAGAGTGGCAGGCCCAGGCAGAGAGAGAAGCAGACTCCCCGTGGAGCAGGGAGCCCAGCGCAGGGCTCCATCCCAGGACCCTGGGATCATGACCCAAGCCGAAGGCAGTCACCCAACTGAGCCACCCAGGCACCCTTGCCTGCTTTAGTAAAAGCCCCAATTTTTAGCTTAGAGAAGCCTAACTCCTTTCTAACTCGATATATGGGATCCTTCACATGGTTCCTCTGAAAGAGCAGAGGCCTGAGTTAGCACCAAAACGCTCTGTGCACTCTGGGGTAGAGCACAGAAGTGAACCTCACGGGTAAGAGAAGCCAGGTCTCTTCCCACCAGCGGGTGCAGGGAAGCAGGGTCGCCCTGGCATTAAGGATGTGGGCCAGCACAGGGTTAAGATAAGCAGACAGAGCTCAAAGTGGGGATCGATACTGCCCAGCAAGCACTTCCCACTGCCCAGATCTTAGTTTCTCAGGACTCTTCTTCTGACTGCAGCCATGACTCCTTGGAGAAAAGGCTGATGCTGGAGTTTACTGTACTGGAAAACAAAGAAGGGCCCGTGGATTGAGGCCAGAAAACCCCAGAGACAGCCTGAAGGATGCCCCCAGGACAGGCTGAGCAGCAGAGGCAGTAAGGCAGCCCCACAGAGGGTGTGACCCAATGAGGACAGTCAATGGCTATGTGTCCACTTGATGTCCTAAATATACAGACACACGCCTGCCCAGAAGCACGGACATCCACACACAGACTGGGAGAGAGAGGATGGAGCCATGGAAGGAAGAGTGGGATAGGACAGGCAGGTTCCTGTAACTTTCCTATAAGCCCAAAGTATGTGAAGATAAAGACTTTCAGATCCATTCCACGGTGGCGTGGGATGCTCCGCACTGGCTGCACACGGGACCCTCCCTCCAGGCCGCCCGCTGGCACCGAAGTGGGCTGGTAAGTGCTCCACTTTAAAGAAATCCCCGAGAACACTGCTGGTGTTTTGCTGCCCAAACAGAAATGGTGCTTTAACAACCAACTTTCTTACCAAGAATACTGGTTCTCCAAATGGTGAAAGATCAATCACATTCACTTTGACTGGTCTCATACCGGGTTGCTGGGGTTTGTACAATTTGGGAGACACTTTCAAATCTTGTCTGGTGCCATGACTTATGAGACCCTGGTAACAAGAAGACCAATGGGGATAAAAAGGATCAGGCATCAGGTTGGGTGAAGCAGTTATTCTTGAGACAACTACACAGCATCATCAAAAATAAGTTAATCTTTAATGAAGACATTTGCCAAGGAACCAGGAAAGGAGAATGAATTAAGAATTAGATTTAAACTCCTACTTACCACGTCTGTGCCAACAATGAAGCGGCTAGGGTCTGAAGGCAGAAACTTCACATTCAGGGTCTGCATGGCCCCCCAGAATTCAAAGCACGTATGGGAAAGGCTGGAAAGAAACAGCCAAGATGAGTGGATGAGCTGTTTGATGCCATCGGGCTGACAGGACGTCACACACCCACCCCTTGCCGGAGTCCCTGGACAACAGAGCTCTTCGCTGCTCGTTGCCCATTTCTTCTCCTGTTCCCCAAGCTCTGAGCAGGCCTCCAGCTCTGGTCTCCCGTTCACTAACTCTTTCTTCGGCCACGTCTAATCTATCTAACCATCCACAGACTGTAAATCTGAAAGATTAGACTGCCCCATTATCCCAAGTCCTTGTTGTGCTGAACCCATTCATTGTGCCGTGGTAGATGCTGCTTCAGGCTTGGAGTTTTTATCATTTTTCTTTCTGAACTGCTTCCCCTAAGAGTGCTGGGAGCGCATCTCATGGGAGCATCCCCCCTGCCTCTGTTGGAGTGCTGGCAATACTGACTCCATCTGGTGTGTGTCCTCTCTTGGGGCGACGTGTTCTGGGCCCCTTAGGGAGTAATATACACACCTAAGAAAGGACCACTGGGGCCAGGATTGGGGAGACTAGCTCTGGCCGTCCACCAATTTGTTAAAGACAATGTAGGGGGGAGCCTGGGGGGCTCAGTGGGTTAAAGCCTCTGCCTTCGGCTCAGATCATGATCTCAGGGTCCTGGGATCAAGCCCTGCATCAGGCTCTCTGCTCATCGGGGAGCCTGCTTCCTTCTCTCTCTGCCTGACTCTCTGCCTGCTTGTGATCTCTGTCAAATAAATAAAATCTTTGGAGAAAAAAAAAAAAAGACAACGTAGGGTCTCCGCTTCCTGAGGCCCAGACGGCACCATGAGATCTACCTAGGGGTTAGCTTGCAGGGAGGGGCCCACAAACCCTCAGACCGCACCACGAGGCCTCTCTGCACACCCCTCACTCTATAAAATCTGTGCACTACGGTGTGAACCCTCAGGGACGAGCTGCACGACTCGTGATCGCCTGCTCAGCCCTCCCCGTCCGCAGGTTACCCTGAACGAAGCACAGGGCTGACTGGACGGAGTCGCCCACTTGGCTCCCCAGCCTCAAACGCCTTCACCGCGGAAGGACCGGCCTTCTCCAGCCTCGAGGGCCGCCTAGAGGGCAACTGTCCTGGGGCCCACTGGTGGGCCGCCTCCTCAGCTTGAGGGTCCCCTGGGATTCCAAGTCTCCTGCCCCCGTGTCTCTCCTGGGTCGGGGTGGGGCTTCCTGAGTCTCTTCCTCACTGAAGCGGCCGTGAACTCAGGAACCCCGCACGGCGCTCTCACTTTGAGCCCTCAGCGTCCCGCAAGCCTGATGCCGCGCCAGTTGCATGGCCTGAGCCCTGCACGGCCACACGGACAGCCGAGCCTCCACACGACGGAGGCCTGCGTGCTAACTGCAAGCTCCGCTCCCGGTGGGCGCTGTCCTCGTCTTTGCTGGGAAAACTGCTTAGTTTATGGTTAGTTTTTCTGTTATACAGTGTATGTCACAAGTACAGGAAAGGGCCCACGGCTGCTCCTTCTGCCAGAAGCTGGGAATCTGGCCTCTCTCCCTCATACCCACATTCGGGACCACAAATGTCCCCGGTTAGCTAAGGACTCCCCAGTCAGAGATCCCTGCCATGGAGCTGGCGGCCTCCCGGTCATGGCCACACGCAGCACGGCCCGGCCCCCTCCCACCGGGCTCCCGGTCCTCACCTTATGTGCGGGACAGCTGGCTGCAGAGCCGGACACCCGGGGCAGGGCAGCTCCCCGAGCTCCACCCCCTGAGGCCAACCCCTCCATAAGCAAGACGGCCACCGCGCTTCACACCCCAGCCCTCTGTCCACCCTGCAACAGCTCCTGTCTCCCTTCCTCTGTCCAGTCTCACAGTGTTGCCAAGTCGACCCTCCTAAACCACAAATGAGACTTGCCACCCCTGCCTTAAAATCCTGTCCCGGCTCCGTCCCTCCTGCAAGAGGGCCGTCTGCACCCTCCAGCACAACAAACACTTGCGCCTGGCCAGCGACTCGCGCCCACCTCTCTCAACAGCAAACCTGCGGGCAGTATCCTAGGTGGGTCGGGGGCTCGTGCCCCTCCCTCTGACTGAGCACAACCCTCGTCCACCTCCCATCTCAGCTGTCACCCCCAACCCACGGGAAATCCAGGGAGGGCCAGGGGTCACCTGCGGCTGGTGCTACCATGTAGCAGCTGACTTTCAAACAGAAGAGAGTCCCTATAGTAATTATATTTAAACCAACTAAAGCTGATTTACAATCTCAAAACAGGTACAAATTCATTACTATCACCCAGAGGCACTCTAAGAGAATCATGCTACTATAAGGAACTTTTCAAGGGCAAATCGCATGCTGATAGCCTCCACTACAATAAGACCCAGAAAAGATATTTCAGGAACAAGTTTACATGGCGTATATAAATCCCACAGACAATACTTGTGTATTTAATAAAGTCTTCATGTCACATTAAGTCATAGGAGTAAAAGCGGAAATTGAAGCTTCTAAGTAACACTTTCAAATCGAAGTTTCTGAACCTGAAACCCACTTAACTTCAGTTATATTAAAACTGGTGGAAGTACAGTCAAAAAATTTTTTTAAAGATTTTATTCACCCATTTAACAGAGATCACAAGTAGGTGGAGAGAGAGGAAGGGAAGCAGGCTCCCGCTGAGCAGAAAGCCTGACGCGGGGTTCGATCCCAGGACCCTGGGATCATGACCTGAACTGAAGGCAGAGGCTTTAACCCACTGAGCCACCCAGGCGCCCCAAAACAGTCAAGTTTTTGTAGTGCCGATGTATAAGATAGAAATTATCAAGAAAGAGATGTTCACTGTACACCTGGTAACTGCATTTATCACACTGACTCATTAATACTAAACTAACTCGGCAAAACGCAGCATGAGAAGTTGGATTTTCCCTGCACACCTGACCACGCACGTTCCGTATGCACGACTCCCTGACGCTGGGAAAGGAGGGAAGGTTCTGACTCAGAGGGGCACCGACTTACCCGTCGCTCAGCCGAACCACAGCACTGTGCACCAGCTTTACCCTCCCTCCAGGGATCAAACCTGAAAACAGGGCAATCGTAAATAAACGCACCTCTTAATACGAGTTAAACCAAAATCCAATTACAGTTGCCTGAAATCATTTTTCATTGCCCAAAGAACTGTGTTACGAAATGACACCAAAACGTGGGCCCATAGTGTTCCCTCCTCAATGCAGGCAAGGTTCCCGCAAACTGCCTTATGAGAAAAGGACTGTGGAACCAGTCAAGAAGCCTTTAGGGTTTTTTTTAGATTTGATAAAATAAAAAAATGGTGGTACACTAAGCAAAACAAAAACAAAAAAAAGAAACCTTAAGTTTCCAAGAGGAATACTTTGCCGTAAATGCCCACTGGTGGTCTCGCGCGCATCAGAAACCGCAGGACCTCCCTCCTCACAAACGCGGAGGCACGCCCGGCGGTCGCTCGCTCGCTGGCCGCAGAGCGCACAGGCGCCCCCACTCCTCAGCGCTCGTACCCCCTTCCCTGGACCGACAGCTGTTCCCTCCCTGGACTCCCAAAGCATTTATGGCCACAACCCTGACCCCTCAGCCATTCACTGGCTTTGCCTCCTGTCTGTCCCCAATATCCTCCCTCTTTTTTTGTAATTACTGCAAAGGAGGGAATTAAACATGTATCTATACTGAAACCCAAATTCTGGGCAAGGTACTGCCTTAGAGCCTTGGGAGTGTGTCAAGCGTAGCCACGTAGACAAAGTCGACTTGCCACAGGAAGGGTGACTGTAACTATGTGACGGGCTCTGTCACAGTTACTGACGGGACCATGTTCGCTGTTGCTGTCACACACGTGAAACTGCCCTCCATTCTCCCCAGGCACTGTCCTCCTGCCGGCGGTCTCGGCCTAACTGTTACGACCTCCCCTGGGAAGTCTTCCTGCCCCAGGTGCTCAGCCTTTAATAAGCGCTCCTGACACAGCGGTCACAGCCACGATGGCCACGGCTGGTGTGCCGGCCTCCCCCAAGACAACGCCCCGGGGAGCACAGCCAGCATGCCGTTACCGCGCTCCCCTGGCAGCGGAAAGAGGGACAGCTTGTTGAGAGAGTCCTTTGCCCACGGCGAGTGGCCCGCTGCAGCGGTGACCTGCGTGGGTGCTCGCTCAGACACACACGCCTCGGGCCCTCCCGGGGCACTTCGAGGCCAGAGCCCCTCCAGCACCGACTACCGGTAGGAACGTCATCCCGTCTTTCCCCAGAAGCAAAGTTGAAACAGCCAGAGCTTGGGTACGAGGTTCTATAGATCAAAGGAGTTTCTAGATAACGACCTCTAACGATGGGACACACCCTGCCCGGCCCTGACCCCGGGCGACAACCTGCAACGGGACTTCACCTCCACAGGCGGACTGTGAGCTGCTGTGCACGGAGACTGAGCCCTCGCCCCCATCCAAAATTCCTAAAATATGCCCTGGTCACGCTTCAGGTGAGCGACACAGGCAGCCTCACGGTGCGCTCGAAGGCTGCAACCCCCGTGGGTCCGGGGCCCCAGCCAGGGTGAGGGCAGGTCAGCCCTGGCACGACTCTGAGTCCGTCCCCACCATCAGCCACGCAAGGAGGAGGGGGTGAGCCCCTCGCAGACATCGTCCTGCTCCAACGTCCGGGAGTCTCCGAGCCCCCCAGAGGCTCAACACAGACTCAGCATGACGACTTGGCAGGAAGCAGAGAGGATGCTGCAGGAAAACAGTGAGAAAACGGCTATTCTGCCTCAAAAATGTCTCTGAGTGAAATCCCTGAATGATTCAGCCTCGTTTTCGTTGCAGTTCGAGTGCACGCCGCCTCGGACGTGGGGCACCGAGCACCCCAGCTCTCGCGCTCTCACTTCCACACGGCGGGCGCGCGCGCTCCTCGCTGGCAGGGGCAGGGCCGATCCCCAGAAGCTGAGCCACTGACCGAACGACGTTAGGACAGTCAGGGAGCGCCAGACCCGAGGGACAGATGCACGACCCTGTTCCCAAGCCTCGGGGGGCCAGAGCACTGGATGGCGCAGTGGCAGCGGCGGCGGCTGAGTGCCCGAACTGACTCACAGCTGACACAGAGCAGGGAGGGGACCCCGGTCCCTCATCCAGGAGCCCCTCAGCCGCCACGGTCACCCAGTTCTCTGGCCAAGCTGGCAGGTGCCACTTGCTGCCAGAAACCAGGCCGCACTCCGGAAGCCACAAGCTCTGAGCAAGCCCCCGGGACCCAGTTTCTGACCGTTCACCCCCACTCCGACAAGGGCTGACCCAGCAGCATGCGGCGGGGAGGCGGGGCCATGGGGACCAGGCCTGAGCCAGCCTGAGCCAGGACGGAGCTCAGCACCGACCCTTCCCAGCTTCCCCCTCGTTATCACACTAAACTCACACCCAGGCTGGGGACTTACCACGCAAACCGAACAAGCTGCCTAGGAAGGAGCACGAAGAACCAGGACCACCCAGTGTGTGCCCAGAACACCCCTGCCCCGCCGTCGAGGAGGCCCCTTCGCGCCCCCCCCACCCCCGTCTGCTTAACGTCTCGTCGACCCCTCCCGGGGAGCCAGCCGAGCCCCTTCGTGGCGCCTCCCCAGCGCCGGAGCTTGAGCCCCAGCGACCTCTCGCCGGTCGCTACTGCCTGGGGAGCCCTGGGCGGCTCGGCGACAGTGAGGGGGCCCCACCGGGGGAGACAAACTCCTGAGTGTGCGGGGGGAGCACAGAGAATGACGCACAGAAGCGGGACGGGCCACCCTTCCCGAGGTGGAGACACCACCCGCCAGAAGGTCATCAGCGACTCGCTGGCGGCGCCTGCTCCGTGGCTGGTTACGGCTCCGCACCGGTCGGACCGCGGCCTCCAGATCGCCGGTGTCGTCTGCCACAGCCACTTGCTTCAGAGTGGTTGTCGGTATCTTTAATCTCTATTCACTCCAGAAGGCACTGACCAAATTTAATCTTTTTTACTGAATAGTTACCTAAGTCACTTACTGAGCCTGCAATGTCTGCCTTCGGTAATTCAACCACCACCTAAAAACAGAATATTGAAATGAGCGTTAATGCGTGTCAGGGCCGTACCAGGACACGATCTACGCAAAGTGCCTTCTCATTAGGCCAGCACTGTACGCTCGGTACTAAACCCATAACCGCTACAGAAAAAAGACCGATCGCTAACTTCAAAGCCAGCATTTCAAGTGTTAGGAATCCCTCTCCTTGACCTCTTCTCAAACCCCTTCATTCCGACTGGCCAGTGGCCAGAGCCTCAGTGCGACCTTCAAGAGCACCCCCGACCGCACCCCCAGCCCCACCCCTCACTCCCCCAGCAAGGCCTGCAGCAGCCTCCGGGTCAGCCCAGTCTCGCCCTTGCCGCTCCCGTCTTACCCAAGCACGCCCTCGTCTGACCCTTAGCGGCGCCGGGACTACCGCGGACCCGGCACGTCAGAGGGCCCAAGCTCCGAGTCAGCGCTGCCCCGTGTGTGAGCGCCTGGGCGCGTCCTACTTACCCACACATTGAGAACCCCACTTTCATCCAGGGAAGCGACGTGGAATGACAAACCTGACATCTCTAGTGGCAACAGAAACAGGAAAAGGCTTGTGAACAAGGAAACCACGTTGGATAACTTGTTAGAAGGACCTGACTGAGGTAAAAAGCCACATACCTTCTTGAGTAGAAAAGGGGGAAAGCACAAAACTCTGTTTCCTGTAGACAGGTGTGGAGACAGGTTCCACCGCTTGAACAGGACTGCAGTGGTTTACGGAGGTCAGGATGCCGTCTGGGGTTTAAAGCACACAGGACCACATGTGAAGGAATCACAGAAGCGCAACCAATGTCATGTGGGTTCCAGCCTCCCCAAACACCAAAAACCAATATGGGCCTCCAATAAAATGAGGCGTGATCACAGCTTCCAGCATTACCATGACACAGAGACCATGGACCTCAAAACACCTGTAAGGAGAGAGACGAGTTCTCATTCCCCAAGTGTACAAGGCACCGCGGGCAGGGGTGAGAGAGGACTCTTCACGCACAAGGGAGTTGAAGGTGGCACAGAAACCAGGCAAAAGCGCCCTCAGAGAGCAAACCCAGCTTCCAGGGCAAGGCCCGGGGGGCCGCTCACAGGGACAGACAGGCCAGAAAGTGAGGCGCGACAGAAGGGCAGGGCCCCGCAGCGCACGGAGCAGACACCTGCCTGTAAAGAACGACATTTCACAAACTAATAGAATAAAGCTCCTTTGACCTACAACAGCCGTCTACAAAAGGTCCAAGAGCAGGAAAAAAGAAAAACAAACTCCATACAAAACTGCTGTAAGAAGAAAATACAAAATGCAAATCAAAGCATTTGAGAGGACAGTCCTCCTGCCCCAAACGAGCACTTAGCAGAAGCCCAGAACCGCCTCACATCATTCAAAAAGCACTTGGAAATGGACTTCAAGCAAGCAACCAAACAAGCCAACATCTGAAATCAGAAACCCAGGACAGACAGGGAGAGCAGGGGCCGAACCCTGGGAAAACCGGTGAAGAGCAGACACGACTCCAGTTCACGGGGCCCGAGGCGCGAGCACTCCGGGCAGCCCACATACTGGGGCAGGGGGAGGAGGGCATACTGGGAGGAGAGCTGAGCACCACAGGGGTGGGGGGAGGGCAAGGATGGGGGAGAGCGGGTGCGTGCATTGCAGGGGGGCTGCGAACGGCTGAGCCAACCTGGGGGGCACACAATGGGGGGCCACACCGGGGGTGGCCTGCAGGGGGACGGCACTGGGGATCCACTGGGGGGGCCTGTAGGGGGATGACACTGGTTGGGGGCTGTGCAAGGGGACTGGGTCGGAAGCTCCCCAGCTCTCTCACCACTGGGAGCTTAGTGACACCTGACTGGTCCCAGTGGCAACATTCATTTGGCAAAAGAAAATGAAGGAGATGTTAGAATGGAGTCACTTATCCGTATGTGTGGTTCAAAAACACTGTTCTAGTGCTTTGAACATGCTCATGAATTCGAATGTTAATTAGTACCTCTGGAGCAGTCAGAAAATGCACATATTTAAACGCTATCTTTTGGGAGGTGCCTGTGACTCAGGTGGTAAAGTGTCTGCCTTCCGCTCAGGTTCCGATCTCAGGGTCCTGGGATCCACGCCCACGCCAGGCTCCCTGCCCAGCGGGGAGCCTGCTTCTCCCTCTCCCTCTGTGATCTCTTTCTCTCTCAAATAAATAAATAAAATCACTTAAAAAAAAAAAAAAAAGCTATCTTCCGTAATAGCATTAAACCCATAAGTTACCTATAAACTCTTACATTCTCAACAGTAGCAACACTGCCTCCATGGAGGCAAAGGTCGTTTGCTAGGGGAGAAAAAACCTTGTTTATGCATTGTGAAAATTAATAAAGGGAAACCTCACTCCAGTGGAATTGGGAGGCTAGCTGGGAGGCCCAGCCCTCAGTGCCGGTCACAAGAAGAACCGTCAGTTAGAGACGCCAACATCAGAACCCTCCACAAGAACAAAATCACCCGGGAAAGATGTCCACTGCATCCCGTGCAGCTCAGCTGGTGAGAAACCCCATCACCCGGAACCCCTGCTTCCCACCAGGGGACCTTCCTTCCTAATAACCCTCCCGACCTCATCCTTCTCCAAGAAAGAACGCCCTTGTCCTGTGTGTCTCGCACTTGCCTGTAGATCTGCCACAGCGCGCTGGTCTGGTTTGCAACCCTCCTCCATGCCCAAATAAACCCACTTTTGCTGGTAAAGTAACCAGCAGCTTTAAGGCTCACGGTATAACACGGGTCGCACATACAGCACACAGACACGCAGCATACGTGAGGTATCAGACTCTCGTGGAGGGAAACTGGGGACAGAAAGCTCAAAGGGCCACCTGGTTAAGAAATTCTCGAGAAGATGAGCCACAGCCTGGGAGAAAATACTGGCAAAAAACAGATTTGATAAAGGACTGTTATCCAAAATAAAAAAAAAAAAACCTCTTATAACTCAACAAGAAGGCAATAAATCACTTGTAGAAATGAGCTGAAGACCTGAGCAGACACCTCTGGGAAGAAGACACACAGCAGCTAAAGCAAGCCCATGGGACGCGCGGGCGGAGCCGTCCACTGACCACGGACTCTTGGTTTCGGCTTGGGTCGTGATCCCAGCCGTGAGGTCGAGCCCAGCGTCAGGCTCTGCACTCACCACCGAGTCTACTTGACGTTCTCTCTCCCTCTCCTTGTGCCCCTCTCCCCACACCTCATGCACGCTCTCTCCCAAATAGATAAATAAATCTTTGTTAAAAAGCTTCTGAAAAGGTTCTGCACATCCTATGTGATCGGGAAATGCAGACTAAAACCACAGTGAGACACAAGTACACACCTATCGAAGTGGCTAAAAGGCCAGTGGCCCCAAGCACTGCCGAGGGGCAGAGCAGCAGGAGCTCATGTTTGCTGCGGCTGAGACAGGCCCTCCGAAGCAGGCTCTCGTCTCAGCCGCCCACAGCCGCGCTTAACCATATGCTCACCGCCTGGCGGGCAGGTAGTGACACGGGGACACGGGGCACACGGGGCAGGCATGAGCTGCTGGTGCACGCAGCAGCACAAAGACCCGGAAAGGCAAAATGCTCAGGGAAAGAAGCCGGGCTCCAGGGTCCACGCGCTGGAGGAGCCCATTCACTGGACACGAGGGGAAAAGCAAACCGTAGACAGAAAACGGATTAGTGGCTGGTGGCACTAATGAGACACAGGAAACCAGGAGATCCTGGGCAGGGACAGAAGACAGACAGAGTGAAGACGATGGGGTCTGAGCGCTGGCCCTGCCTCGACATCAGTGTGACCAGAGACAAGCTCCTCCTCTCCCCGAGCAGGAGGGAAGGAGCCCAAGACAGGCATCAGACAACCCGTGTCTACACAGCACTGAGGATGCCCCGGGACACGAGGGCCCACCAGCAAGGTGGGGGCTGTGGCTGCAGCTGTGGTTGTGTGGGTGTGGCTGCTGCGCTGTGTGCGTTGGTGCCGTGACTGTGGTTCCAGCGGCACAGCGGGAAGCTCCTGGCAGCCTCAGGTGTGCAGGGTCCTTTCAGCTCCGGGAGGGGAGGCATTTTCTGTCTATTTCAAGCATCAGTGGGGTTAACTAAGCCACGGAACACACACGTTCCAATATGCCTTGTGCTAGCTTAAAACTAGAAGTTATTTCACTGAGGATTTGGAATCCAGAAATTTAACAAAAAAGAGCATTCTCATCATTGTTGGTCGTGAGCTGAGCCCTGCGGGTAGATTTTTGTTTTTGCTGTTCATCAAATGCTTCTTTTGCTCATAGGTCAGACCCTGTCCTCTGTGGTAATCTGAAGGAAGGATGTTCCTCAACACTGTCCTGACTTTTCCAGAGGATACCAGATGGGCAGGTGGGGGTCACTGACCAGTAGAAAATGTTGCTGTCCTGAATGTCCAGAAGCAATCGCCCAGCTTCACATAACGATGTATTCCGGAGTCTTCTCGTAGGTCCCACACGACCACCGAGCCGTGCACGGTCCCAGCAAACAGTAAAAAGGCTTTAAAAGGGCTAAAGCAGCAACATGTGACCTGGAATGACACACAGGAAGCTGGAGACTAAAAACATGAAGCCATGGTCAGGGGAGCGCCAATCCTCCCCACGTCCCACACTGTCCCCGGGAACCGCGGACCCAGAACTAAGCAGGCACAAGTCCGCACTGGCCCCAGGCGAAAAGCAGGGAGGACAAGCTCCCCTCAAGGACTGGCGGTCACAGACATGGCGCCTCACACACACCTGGGCACGCAGAGTGTGCACCACGACCCCTCCGTTCAACCCAAGTCACCGGGCCAAGAACGGCAACGCCACGCTTTGTCATTGTATTGACATCCTGTATCGCGAAACCTGTAAAAGTTACTCAACAACTTCGGTGAACATTGATGACTTTGAGATCAAAGAGCACATGAACAGGAAAATACAAGTACGTATTTTCCCAACACAAACGGAAGCAGACCTGAAAGGACAGTTCTCCCACTGTATCTGTTAACGAGGGGCTGGGAGGCACGCGAGAGAGGGCTCTGCCACCCTTCAGCCCACAAAGAAACTCCTGAAATATCCATGACTCAAATCCTACGAGCCAGAAAGGACACTTCTGGGGTCCAGAGCCATGCTGAGGGTGACCAACATCTTCATGAAGTCCGTAGCTACGCTGGTACCTACTAATATGCTGGTCATCACAAGCTGTGATGACCCCACATTTCTTCAGTCTGAGATGACCTTTGAACTAAGAATTTCTAGCATCAAAGCAGACACGTACCTGTGTCCCCTCATACCTGCACACAGCTGAGGACTGCCAGGAAGAGAAAGAAATGACCCCTGAGTCCCCGTGGGCCCGTGCTGCCCTCCACCGGACACCATGCCCCTCCCATGGCCAGGCCTTCCTGTCCGTAAACCTACGACTCTCCCGGGGCCGTACCTTCGACTCGCATATCAGCACCTTCTGGGGCCCCGAAGGCTGCCAGATATCCCACACGCACAGTACGTATCTGCCGTCCAGAGCGGGGGCGAACGGGGCTCCAGGAAGCCCGTGCACAGACACCACCGTCTGTCTCTGCCCCTGACAGGCACATAAGCACAACACTGTCCGATCTGGGGGTAAAAATGAGAGAAGAGTGTCGGCATGTTGGTGTTTGCCAGAATCCACGTTAAATGAACACACAAGAACATCCAGATAAGGGCGCCTGCGTGGCTCAGGCAGTGGAGTGTCTGCCTTCAGTTCGAGACGTGATCCCAGAGTCCTGGGATCGAGTCCCACATCCGGCTCCCGGCCCAGTGGGGAGTTCTCTCTCGAAGAAGAAGAAATAGATTTTTTTAAAGGAATATTCAAATAAAGTTCCCCAGAATGAACAAAGTCCTTCCATAGCTGCCTGGGCCTGAGGTCTGGGTTTTGGCAAGTGGCCACTGCTCTCCCTGAGAAAGGCCCAGGTGGCCTCGTGGTTTCCTGATGCTTGGCGTAGGCCCCTCGTCCACCAGCTCTTCCAGGGAACCAAGTTGCCTGGACACGATCTGGAGTCAGGCTGTACAGAGGACCCGTTCGTGCCTGGCTGAGCCCCTCAAAGCCTGTGGTTTTCACTCAGTGAGGCCTTGTCCCTCAGGACCCTAGAGCGCCGGCCCTGTCACTTCCTGTCCTCGGAACTCACCCCTCTGGCATATGGCACATTCACCCCTCCAGTCACCTGGAGGCCAGGGTTCCGGCCCCCTGACCCGAAGAGACAGCAGCCAGCGTCGGCCGCATCATTTGGTGGGCCGTGGTCTCAACAGCGAGGACGGCGCCGCACAGATCCGTGAGAGGCACGGGCTGGGGTGTACTGAGACCAAGTCCAAGGCTCACAGGTGAGACCCACTTCTCTGTCAGATAACCTACCATCTAATCTTTTTCCTTCCGTTACCTCAAAATTCATGTCACTGAAGGGGCACCGGGGTGGCTCTCTCGGCTGAGCAGCCGACTTGGTTTTGGCTCAGGTGGTGATCTCGGGGCCTTGAGCTGGTGCCCCACGCTGGGCTCTGCACCAGGCGTGGAGCCTGCTTCAGGTTCTCTCTCTTCCTCTGCCCTCCCCAGCCACCCCGCACGTTCTTTCTCTCTCTCTCTTTCTCAAAAAATACGTTCATGTTACAAAACACAAAACTAACAAGAGAAACCTGCACACCGTTCACTGGGGGAAGCCGTGCCCACCACACCCAGGGCCCCGTCCTACGAGAACATACGTGCATCCCGTGTCCCTCACAAAGGATCCTAGATGCGTGTGTCTAGCCCAAGCTCCCTCGGCTTTCGTGAACCACTGTCACTCGTCCTGACCCGGACGAAAGCACATCTTCAACTCCCATGCCTTGGGGTGCGGTGGGTGTAGGAGTGTGACGTGTGTTCTGAGCACTACAGAGACAATGGTCAACTATTTTTCTGACAGGGTAACGCTTACCTTTTTAAAAATGAAAAATTCTCACAGAACGTGAGCTTTTTTAAACTAATAACGCCGTTTTTGTACCCGGTTAATGCACAGGAACACATGAAAGTCTAAGTCTCTAGACAGCAGGGACGCCAGAAGAAACGCCTCGAGCGAGTGGCACCAACACCTGCTCCCCATGGGCCTGGGACGCCGGGCGAGCAGGCCACTGGGCACCCGGTGGGTCGTGGTAGCGGCAGAAGCTGGTCTTGCCGGCATCGCACTGTGCCTTTCCCGGCACAACCCCAATACTGCCCGACCGCGCTCTCCCTGCCGGCTCTCGGCTCCAGGTAAAGCCCTGAAGACATCCGCTCTCTCCCGAGAGGCCATCTGTGCCTTCCGTGTGCAGCACGAGACACGAGTTACTAAAGAGACTCACACGCTCCCGTGCCCTCCTTCGAGCACGGACCAGGACCAGGCTGCGGCCACGACCTCGGAAGCCGGGACGAGGCGGAGGTGACCAGCTCCGGAAACGGCAGCTTGAGCACGTGAACGCACTGGGCTTCGGGCAGTCTCAACGGTCACACGCGCACACGGCCGCTGGGCCTGCGGCGCTCAGGGACCGCTCGGAGACCGCCGAGATCTGGGGACGGGGGCCCATGGGAAGCACAGAGCAGCCGCGTACACCACAGTCAGGGACACCCTGTCACGCGGCTCCCAGGGCTGCCCTGTAAGGGGCCCAGGGAAACCACATAAGGGACTGGAAGAAACGGGATCTAACCCAAACCCACAGACCCTCAGCTTCCACTCCCTGAGATCACAGCGTGCCCGTCTGTCGCGTTGGACACGTGTTCACTTGACTCTAACACGGCTTCCTTTTTACAAGGAAACCGACCTTGCCCTTCAGAGGGCCACGGAGGCCGGGTCGGGAAGCCCCGCGACAGGGACACGGGAGGCAACAGTAAAGAGTGCTCTGTCCGCACCAACACACCCGCAGAGCAGCCCTTACTCTGAAGGAACGGCAGGCTGGCGTTCAGCTGTGAGGACCTGTCACTGACGGGCAGGGTGCCGTCCTGCGTCCCAGGGCTCCAGCCGGGCTCGGGTCCCACACGGTCCTCTTCAAGCAGAACCGCAATCACCTTGCAAAGACAGTGAGCGGTCCTTCGTGAGCAAACATACGCACTTTTGTAAGAACAAAACAGAACGCACAAGTCATTACCTGTGCATCTATCGCATTTCCAAAAACAACTGCTTAAATTCCAGACATCATAGAAATGAACAGAACAAAATTACGTTGTTCTTTCTGCACAATAACAGAAACTAAAAGGTAAAGTGACATTAACATAAACTCCACAGGAGAGTCCTTATTTAAATGCTTTTGCTAAAAATAACAGGAGAAGGAAAACAGTGGACCACCCCGGTCTTCTCAACTAAAGAGGGGGCACAAACGTGGCATGGACACACTACCACGGTCTTTCTCATGGGGCCACGGCGAGGCGAGAATGAGCCGTACGTCACTGGCATGGTTCTAACGGGGTCATGTTTAGGGTCAGGGGTACACATGGCAGAACCAGGAGAAACGGGAGGCTGGGCTGCAGAAGATAAAGGAGAGCTGGCAGGTCAAGGTCAGCCCAGACCCAACCTGGCCCGCTCTGGCCTCGTTCACTCCTACTCCACCCCAACCTCCTCCTCCTCACCCTGTACCCAAGGGCTCTCTCTTCGTAGATCCCCATTAATGGACCCTAAAAGAGAGGCCGATTAAATTTAAAATTACGTGAAAGTGTCATCTATCTCAGGATGCACGACCCTCTCCCTAACTCAGCATGGGGAGGAAGGGACCACCCTGTGTCCAGAACACGACGGAGAAACAGACTGGCTCCAAGCCCCCCGTCAGGGTCCGTGCTCAACCCGCGTGCCACTCCCACAAAGACACAGGAGGCAACGGAGGGCATGTGAGCGACTTGGCTCTTGATCGATTTAAAGAGTATCGCTACCGTTGAGCCTTCAGAGAGACTCACGCGGAAACACAGAGGGGCTGAGTGTCTGTTCAGAAATAGCTGGGGGTGGGAGTGGGGGAACAAGGGGCATGGATGAGACCATCGGCCGAGAGCTGACAACCAGCAGTGTACATGGGGTTCAACAGGCCGTTCCCATCATCTTTGGAGGTATTTTGTAAATTTCACAATCAGTTAAAAGTCATGAATTTACTAATTTTGAATACCTAAGTGAACGGCTACTTTCACAACTTAGCAAGTCTGGCTTTCCGTCTCTATTTATGTTAAAGGTAAGCAATCGGTATGACAGTACGCAATCCCCATACACACCCGCCTTGTGGTGACACATGTCCCACGGGGCCGGACGAGCGCGTACCTGGCAGGCCGCCCGGAGGAAGCTGGACAGCCGGGGTGTGTCGACCTTCAGTGCGGTGGCCACGTCACAGAGCTCTCCGCTCCCACTCCCTAAGGAGAGCAGGCTGCACTGAACCAGTGAAGTTGACCCTAAACTTCACGTTTTACACACCTTAGGGTTCAAAGAGTTGTTACAAACTTTTCCCTGGAAGGAAAAGTCAGAGAATTTTACATTGTTCTCTAGATCCACCACGATTTTTTCAAAAACAGCTGCACCTTGTTTTACAGAAAGTCTGTACACAGAACCCTACTTACATGCTTTAGGGAAATAGTTAAAGGTATCAATTTATTCACTTTGTGTCAGGGTTGGGTATCTTCTTTTCCTAGTGGGGGCTTCCCTGAGGAAAGGGAGCAATAGGGCCCCCACCACCCAGGCTAAGTCTCGTGACTAACAATCCACTAGGAACTAGGCGACCGGCACCGAGCACGGCCCCAGGCACTCCCTGGGCCTTCCGTTCCCATCGACGCAGGGTGTCTGGAAACAACCGCCTCGAGGAAGTTCTCTGTTAGTGAGAACAGGCCCATCGGAAAGTACCTGTGTGAATGTGGACTCCCTCTGCTTAAGAACCAACCCTGGTCAAGGCCCACTGGGCCCCTAACTCAGTGCTCATGTCGCTGAGTCCCAAAAGCTAGTCTGCTCTTGGGAAGAACAGAGTGTCTCCCTAGTCACACACTAACAACCACACCTGGAAAACAGCACAAGAAAGGACAGGAAAGGTCACAAACCCCACACCGGAAACGACATCGCGACACCGTAGGCGGCACTCAAGAGCAAAGGCCTCTCACCGCCTGACACTGTGGCGCCCTCGGCAGGGTGCTGGGTCCACACCCCTCGGGTCTCTATCTCCTCAGTCTGGACGTCTCTGTCCACAGCATCCTCGTTGTACTGGACGTAGACCTTGAAAACAAGAGAGACGCTGGAACTAGCGCTCGGTGTCACCTTCAGAGCACCTTCCCACCCCCATAAAAGGAAAAAACAGAAGTTTTAAAGTTAATAATGACTCTTCCTGTTTTTATCAAAGGTGTTGGTGGAGATCACAATCCTGCAGAGGCCACTGGGTCTTCCATGTTGATACATACAGGCCTAATTTTTGAAGGTGTTTTCAAATAATCACATTCAACTGTTAAGTCAAAATTGGACAGAAGCGGAAGGAGCTCCCCGAGCCGGAGTCCCCAGTCCCAGAACGGGAACGACAGAGTCAGCAGCTCAGGGGAGGACAGGGATGGAAGCAGCTACACATCAAAAGCCTGAGGCTCAGCACGCCGACCTCGAGGCTTCCAAGACCTTGGGGCTGAGGACCCAGAGCGCCCGCCTCCACCTCTGCCGCAGGGCAAGCCCCGGGCTCCACAGGGCGCACCTGCATCAAGGGTACGACCCGACCCGACCTGAGGAGCAAGGCCCCCAGGAGGTTGCAGCACAACCTCGCGGGGGCAAAAACTCCCCACCCAACCTGCGGGAGGAGGTTCCCATAGGACGGAAGCACCTCCGTGAGACATAGCTCCTGCCAGCCCAGAGACCCAAGAGCATCCAACCCCAAAACCACCTGCCCCCCCACACTTTCAGAGAGCACGTCCGCTTTACACACAGCTCGCTGCTCTCCTTCTGGCCGTCTGTTCAAACACAGCCCCAAGGAAGCGTTCTCTGGGGAGCCCAAAACCTCCGTTCACACAACACAGACACTCCCTCATTCCTGACAAAACAATTTAGCTTTGGCTTGACAATACTGCTGCCCCGCTCACCAACTTCCTGTCTTCTCAGAACACTTTCTGGCTTTGCAAAACCAAACACAACTTGTTTTATTTTGCAAAGGCACATGCTTCAGTAAAGATAAATGTGTCACCAACAGCTTTGAGGTGAGCAGGTCATCTGCTCAAGGACAAAGGGAGTCACCCTCGAAGCCGAGACTAAGGTGGCAGCTCGCCGAGGATCGCCCTGTGACCTTCTCCCTGTGGAAAGAGCCGTACAGATGGAGCGAACCCAAGTGCTTGCCGACCGCTGACAGCATCAGGGACAGAAAAAGAATATAAGAGACGATGCCCGACTTTACACCCTTGCTGGGAAGCTGGACAGTCACAGAACTAACGCCCAGAGTACAGAGCGTGTGGTGCGGATATGGCAAGTCTGGAAGAAGAAAAATAATTCAGCGTAAGCCACAAGGGAGGGCTTCACCTGAAGAACGGACGTGCACACTGGGGACTCGACAGGTGGAGGAGAGAAGGAAAGCAAGGTAACAGAGAGAGGCAGGCAGGGATGGCAGGTGGGGCACTCTGAGACCTGGGGGAGAAGGCAGGGCACGGGCAAGGGATCCAAACACAACACTCTGCTTGACTTTTAACAAAACATCTGCAAGTCTGGGAGCGTACCCCATTCCACACGGGCCATCCGTCCCCGCCCGGGAGCCCATGGAGCCCGGGGGAGCGTTTGCCCAATCTCCCCAGGTTCATGAGCACCACACGATGGAGGCGCTCCCTCTCCTCAGGACTGTACCCTTCCCTCACCATTCCCAAGCCCTCATGTTCCGGAACGGGATTCGGCACAGTACAAGAGTCCTTTATGGTACTGCACTTGCATCCTGCCACTTAGTTAACACATCTTTGCTCACCTGCTTGGTATTTTTTTTCCCGAAGTTTCTGATATACATGTCATATTCATTCACTGGAGGCAGATCCAAGAGAGAGAAAGTGAACGAAAAATCCAAGTCAAGGAGCCGAAGCAACCTTGTACTGCGCATCCTTGAAAACAAATGGAAGCAAGAGAAAGTCAAATTAATGATACACAAAGGGAATTACGGGGGGAGTATAAGGAAGCTTATGATCAGATCAGGTAATTGCCAAGGACCGAATTTTCCTGTGTGTGTGAGTCTGAGGTACTCAACGGTTGTTAATAACAAGTCATGCACCAGCAATGCAAACAGAGAATGAACCAAATTTTTGGTTCTAATTCCGTGCGCCAGACGTGAACACAAAATAAAGCTGGAATATGTGCTTGCCTAGAACTTCCATGGAAAGCAACGACTTCACTTCATGAACTGATGCCCTGATCAGAAGGGTTACGTCCTGTGAGGTCACCCGGGCTGTGGTCAGGTACACGCCGTCCTTTAGGCCACCCTTCCGAGATGCCCAGATAGGAGGTGGCCAAGCAGCACGTGACACAGCCCATTGTCCCTCCTGCCCGATGAGGCCGCCAGGGTGCTTCTTGTTTGTGGTTTCCCCTGGCCTCACACACTGCCCTTCTCCACTCCCCTGAGCTGGTCTCTCTTTCCTTCCGGGCCCCCTCCTGTGGCCTGCCCAGGACCAAGCCCTGAATTCACAGTTCATCACCCGCACTGGATACAAGCTCTGCCTGGCCAGAGCGTTTGCTTTCTCCCATTTACTACAATTTCCACACGCTGGTGCTCAGACTGCGTGTGGGGAATGGTCTCCACCACCGGGCAGCTTGCAAATGAGATCTGCTCCCTCCCTCCTTACATGCCCATTCTCGGACTTCCCCACTAACGGCCACCTTTCCATAACCTTACGCTTTGGCCACTGTCACACCTTCCCGAATTAGTACCTCCATAGTCCTCCATATTCAACATCATTTCTGACCCGAAGTAATTCAAGTAATACACGTACACTTATGTACCATAATACGGTAACATCCCAGGACCTGAAACCGTGGAATGACCTGTGCCCACCAAGGGCCCCCCACTGCCTGTCACAACCAGTACACAGAACTTGCAACTATCATCTTCTTGCTTTGTAGAACATAATTCCAGCTTACATTTACCTATGCCCACACAGTACACTGCGTGGTTCTGATTATCTCCGAGTTTCTAAAAATTACACTAAACCACATGTAGTTTCCAAGACTTGAATGAGTTTAAAGCAAAAACAAAACCTAGCCATAGTGGCAAAAACTGATTTTACTATTTTGCAGGCCCAAAATATAAGGATAACAAAAATGATATGAAAACTTATTCTTATTAATCATGATTTATTAGTTTATTAAGCAGAGTTTCCTAAGCACCCACTAAAGTCACGTACCGAGCTAGATGGAATGATGGCTTTTAAACATGGTTTCCTAAAAAAACATTTAATTTTTATGTTTACTCCTAAATCATACTTGAGTTTAATATGATAAACCCTTTACTTGAGACTATACACCTTGACTTTCATAAATTTCTAATTTTATAAATTTTTAAATTGTAAGCTTGGACTGCGACATCTGGGAGCCCTGGGTTCAAAGCGCAGCTCCACCATTCAGACGTTGACCCTTAGCCTCACTCTCCTCATCTGTAAAATGGAGCTGCGGGGACCGAGTGACGTGGTTGGTACACAGGAGCACAGTGCTTGGGACAAAGAGGGGAGCTCGCGCCACGTGTTACCAAGCGTTAGTACTCCGGACCCTGACAAACTCCTCAGCCTCCCCGTCTGAGACGGGGACCCGGGAACACTGAGGCCGCTGGCGTGCGGGCACTGGGTGGTGCCAGCTGCACCCTGAGGGGAAGTCCGGCGCCCACACACAGGAGGGCCTGGCTCAGGCAGGTCAGGGAGCGCGTGGCTGTGATCCCCTCAGCCAAGACAGGCCCTAACTCCCAGGGTGACTCCAGGATCTAGACGCTGGACACTGAGCGGAGGGAGAGCAGGCCGCACACGGACACTATTAACACAACAGCAGAACACGGAGAAGCGCAGCACAAATTTAAAAATGTACCTAACATCCGCAGTGAAAATGAAAAGAAAAGCTCCATTTTTTTAAAGCACGTTGAAGTATATTAAAATCCCTTCACAAAGTCCCAACACACCTACTTTTGCTTAAGGGCCCGAGTCCGACTCTTCTCACGGTGTGAGGCTGAGGCAAAATCAACGAAAATTCCACAGACGGGGGTTCTGGCAGGGGAACTGTTCGCACCTGCACAAAGAACGAACGCCGTGCGTGAGACTGAAGCATCTCTCGTGCAGGACCGCTCCCTGGCTCCCGAGACGCTGGTTTCGCTAAAGCTCAGAGAACCTTCGACGTGTCAGCACTAGCCAGCTCGGCTCTGCCTCCTCTGCAGCCGGCACAGAACACGAGGGGACTAGGGGCGCTTGGCCGGCTTGCTCAGAACAGGAGACTCTGGAGCCCCCGCTCATGAGTTTGAGCCCACATGGACTGTAAAAATTACTTCAATACATAAAACTTTTAAAAAATGAGGATAATAATCATTCTGCCTATGTTCCTTTGGATTGTTGTATCGTATTAATTATTAATCATAATTAGTTTATTAATTGCTAATTGTTTTACTAGATAATTTAAAGTAGTATATCACCCAGCAATATTTTTAACATTGTCGTATTTGATCTTTGGTGCTATGTTCAATGCTAGTTTTTTATCAGAATGTCATAGCTTTCCCTTTAAGCAACTTGAAAATATTTACTTCTCCTCTTTATCGTAGCACAGTGCCATTTCTAACTTCGTGGAGGAAACCCCCTGGAAAGAAGGGCTCCCTCGGGGGTGCTCGTGAGACATGTCTGGTCACCCACGTTCCTGACCTTATCTCCTCAAACCGGGCCTCAGCCCTGCGGCCACCACCCACATAGGCTCTCATTGGCTCTGAGCCTCTCTCCGACCTGGTCACTTTCCTGTGTGAAACTCAAAGGAGGTGGCATCCGAAAACAGAGGACGTGCTACAGACGGGCCGACTAACACCACGGGAAAGGTGAACAGGGCCACACCCAGGACTGGTGGCTCCTGCGTGAGCGCCCGCAGAACAACCTGTGCTCACAGCCGCTCACAGGCTGCAGGCCACCCCAGGGAGGCCACGCGCAGCTCTCCCCCTCAGACAGTCCCTGACGCACAGGACCAGTATCTTCTGAGTGCCCCACATGGCACCCTTGCGGGAGCACAGGACACTCACACGTCTGCCACCTAATTAGAATGATTCTGCCCCCAAGGACCGTGCGCGCATGGGTACCCGCTGTCCTGAGAGACGGACGTGTGTACCTGTCTTCAAGTCCCTCTCACCCTCCAGCGGACCCTGCTTCTGAGCCAGTCTGCAGGACAATTCGCTGACCCTTTCATTTTCTGCATTAATGGCTTTCTGAACTTCTTGTATCTCCTTTTTTCTGGCCAGAGGAAGCTCTTCGATCTTCTCTCTTGCTCCCAGCTCGTCAGAGCTGTCATCATCTCCATCACAAACCTCAAAGTCATCTTCATAGTCCTACGAACAATAATCCCAGCTTTGGAACTTGGAAGACAACCTGACTTTAAAGAACACACATGGAAAAACGCACCATCTAGAATTAAAATAGACAAAATGCTCATTACAGCTAAGGAAAATTTTTACAGTTAACAGACGTCAGTGCCACTGAGTTATAAATCTGCATAAAGTGCTGCATTTTTCTCTGAAAATGAGCCACACTGTACAGATTCACACACACTGACACCTGTCAGTAACGCTGACGCGATAACGCTCCTGTGCTGAGAACGCGACTGTGTGTGTGTGTGTGTGTGTGTGTGGGTGTGTGTCCTCCACACACACAGATGTTTGTTCCAATACGCACACTCACGTCTGGGTGCAGTGCACTTGATATGTGCAATTGTAAAATCATTTAATTACATCGGATTGGTAAGCATTGATAGAAGTATGGCACTTTTATTGGTAACAAGCCTAAATCACACAGATATAGAGTATTAAGGGTAACGAAAAGAGAGAAATAAGGCTATTAAGTTAATAAAGCAGATTTTAGGGCACCTAGGCGGCTCAGTTGGTTAAGCTTTGGCTCAGGTCATGATCCCGGAGTACCGGGATCAAGTCCCTCATCGGGCTCCCAGCTCCACGGGGAGTCTGCTTCTCCCTCTGACCTTCTCCCCTCTCATGCTCTCCCCCACTGTCTCTCTCTCAAATAAATAAAAATCTTAAAAAAAAAAAGCAAGCAGATTTTAGAACACATTATTTTTAAGCTGCAAAAAATTTTAACTTTATACAAACTTCAAAATCATCCTCAAAACAAGCTGTATATTCATCTCCTCCAGCACTTTCTGAATCAAAGTCTTCCTTTTCCACTTCCTAGAGGTAAAAACAAACACACAAAAAATTCAATCACAAATTTGAATGTTGCAAATACATTGGGAAAATGTTTTCTAAGATATGATGTTGCTAATTTTAAAATGTATTTACAAAACTAACATCACCCAACAACAAATTCTCTAAGAAACCCCTTGCTAATAGTAAATGTGACCATAAAGAGAAAAACGTTAAAGAACTTATCCTTTATGAGAAACCGCTAAACTCTGATGAGACCAGTAGCACGAGGTACTTAGTGTGGCCCCCTCCTTGCGGAGCAGCAGACAAGCTGCCCAAATCCTCAACCCTCCGAATCAGAGCACACCTGGCCCGGGGCTCCCTCACTCCGGGCTCCGAATTGGAGAGCACCTTGCCGGTCGCTTCCTCACTCCAGGCCAGAGAATAAACAGGGGAATCACTAAGTCCCACAGTGGGAGGGGTACTCTGTCGGGCTCTGGATGTGTAGGGAGACTGCACACATCACCCTAAAGCCATCTTGGTCCAGGTACCCAGAAAACCAAGTAGAAACACATTCTAAGTTTCCAGGATAAGACGGCAGCAGAAATGAAACAGATGTTTGGAAAACTCGTATCTTCCCTCCCAAAGCTGTTTCTCTTCTTATCCACATCTGCTCTTCCACGTCACAGGAGTCCCTCAGGCCCCGACCCTCCCCCGCCATCATCCTCAGCCCAGCACCCCCATCCCTGCCAGGTCCCCCTCCTTCTCAGGAAAGACACGTGATGGCACCACACCCGCTTTCACACCGGGTACTCCTCAGCCCAGCTGGATGGGCCCACACGCCAGACGTTCACCAGAAGGGCTCTGGTTCCTGTCCTGGAGGAGGAAACAAGCACAGCAGTAAAGGGGCACTTCTGGACACGGGCAGCACGGGCTCGGGGTGCAAAGGGTGAGGGTGACAGAGCCTGGCTTCAGAGGTAAGAAAGAAATGACCCCCAATTTTCAGTGGTGAAAACTGGATGGATGTCAGCACCTCACCCAAAACAGACACAGAGGAGGGAGAGGGAGCCTACGGGGAGGATGGGAAGTGTAGCCAGACCGTGGTGAGTGTGGACAGAAGACAGGGACGTGCAGGGGCAGAGCTCGGGCAGCACCCAGGGACACGGTCTGCCAGCGGGGAGCGCATCCATCACCGCTAGAGCCCAGGCCAGTGCTGTGCGGTCAAGTAGGGCCCAAACCGACGCTCGATGCCACAGACATCCAGCTGCTCCGTGTCTGACTTCAAAGACACACATTCTCGTTGCCCACACGACTGAGAGGGTTATTAAGGGCACTTCATCGCCTGGGGTTGTGGAGAGTTATCTTATGCAGAGACTTCATAGGAAAAACTGTCCCCGAAAAGTGGTCCTTTTGGCACACCATCACACAGGGTCACTGGACATTAGCGTGAACGACGCACACCCCTGTATTGCAGCAGTGGACATGGCTCCTGCTAATCGATAATCGATGAGAGAAACACACACATGCTGTGCAGGAGCTTCAAGCAAAACTTGTAGCCTTGCACTGCTGAACGCTATTCCCAGGCACCGGAGCCCTGACACACACCCACAGGGACTCCGTGACACACACTCACAGGGACTCTGCACCACTTCCAAGGCAATCCCGCCACTCGGCAAACACAGCACCCCAGGGCGTGCCAGGTGCTCTGCCAGGGGACCGCAGGGCCAACACGCCACCTCTCTGCAGAGCTCGAACATAGCTGACAACCAGGTTCCACCAGCAGCTGCTCAAGCACCCTGCCCTGGGGGCACTGAGAAGAGCACCCTGGCGCCATACGGACCAGTCTTGGAAAGAACTACTCAGTTATCCCTGACCTCCCCTAACCTCCCCTTATAAAAAGATGGCGCCAGGACACCTGGGTGCTGTAGTCCGTTAACGGCTGCCTTCGGCTCAGGGCATGATCCCAGGCTTCTGGGATGGAGTCCCACACTGGCCTCCTTGCTCAGCGGGGAGCCTGCTTCTCCCTCTGCCTGCCATTCCCCCTGCTTGTCCTCTCTCTCTCTCCCTCCCTCTCTGATAAATAAATACATGAAATCTTTATAAAAAAATAAAAAAGGGGCGCCTGGGTGGCTCAGTGGGTTAAGCCGCTGCCTTCGGCTCAGGTCATGATCCCAGGTCCTGGGTTCGAGCCCCACATCGGGCTCTCTGCTCAGCAGGGAGCCTGCTTCCTCCTCTCTCTCTGCCTGCTTCTCTGCCTGCTTGTGATTTCTCTCTGTCAAATAAATAAATAAAATCTTTAAAAAAAAATAAAAATAAAAATAAAAAAATAAATAAATTAATTAATTAATTAAGAAGATAGTGCCATTTCCTTGATCTCCCTGGTTTGGCATTTATTTCTGAAAATTATTTGTTACCCTGACTCTGTCTCACTGATAATGAATCACATCTTCTGAGAGGTCTCTAGTTGGTTTCTCCAATTCTCCTCAACCCTCTTGCATTTAAATACAGAGCAATGATGACAAGGCTGGCTCTTTACTTAGCTAGAACCTCTGCCCGGCCTGCTCTTTTCAAAACCTCCCCCACCCCGCCGAGGAAGGCTGCGGCGTCCGCGCACATGCAGTAAGCCATACTTCTCCCAGCCCTGGCACCGGGGCGCCTTCGACACAACCCGGACTCTCCAACAAGAGCAACAGAAATGCCAGCAGAAGTCTGCTCCTCCAGCTATATGTAGAAGAATGAAACTCGACCATTCTCTTACACCGTACACAAAGATAAACTCGAAATGGATAAAAGACCTCAACGTGAGACAGGAATCCATCAGAATCCTAGAGGAGAACAGAGGCAGTAACCTCTTCAATATCAGCCACAGCAACTTCTTTCAAGATATGTCTCCAAAGGCAAAGGAAACAAAAGCGAAGATGAACTTTTGGGACTTCATCAAAATCAAAAGCTTCTGCTCAGCAAAGGAAACAGTCAACAAAACAAAGAGGCAACCCACGGAATGGGAGAAGATATTTGCAAATGACAGTACAGACAAAAGGCTGATATCCAGGATCTATAAAGAACTTCTCAAACTCAACACACACAAAACAGATAATCATGTCAAAAAATGGGCAGAAGACATGAACAGACACTTCTCCAATGAAGACATACAAATGGCTATCAGACACATGAAAAAATGTTCATCATCACTAGCCATCAGGGAGGTTCAAATTAAAACCACATTGAGATACCACCTTCCACCAGTTAGAATGGCCAAAATTAGCAAGACAGGAAACAACATGTGTTGGAGAGGATGTGGAGAAAGGGGAACCCTCTTACACTGTTGGTGGGAATGCGAGTTGGTGCAGCCACTTTGGAGAACAGTGTGGAGATTCCTCAAGAAATTAAAAATGGAGCTTCCCTATGACCCTGCCATTGCACTACCGGGTATTTACCCCAAAGATACAGATGGAGTGAAAAGAAGGGCCATCTCTACCGCAATGTTCATAGCAGCAATGGCCACGGTCGCCAAACTGTGGAAGGAATCAAGATGCCCTTCAACGGACGAATGGATAAGGAAGATGTGGTCCATATACACTATGGAGTATGATGCCTCCATCAGAAAGGATGAATACCCAACTTTTGCATCAACATGGATGGGACTAGAGGAGATGATGCTGAGTAAACTAAGTCAAGCAGAGAGAGTCAATTATCATATGGTTTCACTTATTTGTGGAGCATAACAAATAGCATGGAGGACAAGGGGAGTTAGAGAGGAGAAGGGAGTTGGGGGAAATTGGAAGGGGAGGTGAACCATGAGAGACCATGGACTCTGAAAAACAATCTGAGGGTTCTGAAGGGGCCGGGGGGTGGGAGGTTGGGGAACCAGATGGTGGGTGTTATGGAAGGCAGGTATGGCATGGAGCACTGGGTGTGGTGCATAAACAATGAATTCTGTTACGCAGAAAAGAAAAAAAAAAAAAAAAAAAAAACAGAAAAAAAAAAGAGAAATCTGTTCCTCCCCTTCACACCCACGTTCTGCTGTCTAAAAGGAGTAATAATTACCCTAATAAAAAGGGACTATGATGGGCGCCTGGGTGGCTCAGTGGGTTAAGCCGCTGCCTTCGGCTCAGGTCATGATCTCAGGGTCCTGGGATCGAGTCCCGCATCGGGCTCTCTGCTCAGCAGGGAGCCTGCTTCCCTCTCTCTCTCTGCCTGCCTCTCTTTCTACTTGTGATCTCTCTCTGTCAAATAAATAAATAAAATCTTTAAAAAAAAAAAAAGGGACTATGAAAGCAAAGACGCACCATTTGCAACGACATGAGTGGAACTAGAGGGTATTATGCTGAGTGAAATACGTCCATCAGAGAAAGACGGTTACATACGATCTGACGGATATGAGGAATTTGAAGACATGATCATAGAGGAAGGGAGGGAAAAATGAAACAAGAGGAAACCAGAGAGGGAGACAAACCATAAGAGACTCTTAATCTCAGGAAACAAACTGAGAGTTGCTGGAGGGGAGTGGGGTGGGAGGGATGGGGGTACTGGGTGATGGACACTGGGGAGGGTATATGCTATGGTGAGTGCTGTGAATTGTGTAAGACTGATGAACCACAGTACCCCTGAAACAAATAATACGTTACATGTTAATTTAAAAAAACAGCAAACAATCACGAGTAAAAGCACATCTTTGGATGGGAGGACCAAATACGGAAGGACGGGCTCTCCTTACCGCCGTTTCTTCTCTCCCACACTTCGGGGCCAGCTTCCACACCAAGGCACCCTCTTCGCGGCTGTGCTGGAAGACAGTGCCGAGGTCAGCCAGCACAGAGAGAGTCTCCAGGACAGCCCCAGAGCCCACCCGGGCCCCCATGGAGGCTGCCCTCAGTAGTTGAGGACTGGGGTTCTGGCCCCAAGGTAAAAATACAAGATCACCCAGGGCAAGTAAGCTCTGTGCCTCGGGTTTCTCCCCTGAGAAGTGGGGATAAGAACAGGACAGTGGCTCCCTGCTCACCCACAAGGATGCGTGCCAAGACCCCCAGCGATGCCTACAATGTGGACGGTACTGAATCCTATGCATACCGTGTTTTCTCCTGTACATACCTACGACAGAGTTTAGTTTAAGAGATGAACAGCGAAAACTAAGAATAAAGTAGAACAATTATAACAATACACCATGATAAAAGTTCTGTGACTCTGTCTCCCTCTCAGTATATCTTACTGTCCTGCACCTGCCCTTCTCGTGGGGACGTGAGATGACGAAATGCCCTGTGAAGAGATGAAGGGAGGGCAGTGGCGCGGATGGATGACGCAGCGCAGGGAGCCTGACACGTCAGGGGAGGGCCATCTGCCCCAGACCACTGTTGACCGCGCATATCTGAAACCACAGATAAAGGGGCAGCAGCAGACCTACCTCCTAGTGACCGGGACAGATAAAGTGACCCTGTGCCGGCAAGGGAAACACCAATTTCCACCCCTGTGGTGGTCACCAGCACGAGGAAGGCCCAAGTCCTAGACATCACTACCCACAACTATTCGGTGCATAAGACTGCGGACAGAATGATGTGTTACCATGAAGAGAGTGTGGAGCTTTCCATGTATCCAGAGAATTATTCTGGCACATTGTAGGCTTTTCATGAGGCTCAAGAATTAAACCAAGATAAACTCGGTGTTGATGCTGTGAAACATATGACCTAATCATGGGCCAAAATGAGCTGTCAAATCCCTTCAAGAATCCCTCAGGAGGAAAAGAGATCACAGATTTTGCTCTTCTAGAAAAAAAAAAAGACTGTAAAATGTCTTATTGATAATTTTCACATTGATTACATGTTGAATAATACTATTCCAGAAATAGTGGATTATATAGCATGTTCTTAAAATGAATTTTGTTTCTTTTTGTGTTTTAATGCAACTACTAGAGAATTTATTTTTATAAATGTGGCTCACATTATACTCCGGTGAATAGTGCTGATCTACAGCTCCTTAGAAGAATTGGAAGATATAAGGAAAACACTATAAAATCTGTAAATTTTCATCCAACAACTCCAGTTTCAGAATTTATCCACAAAAAGTGTGAGGCAGAGCTAGGTCACTAGAACAATGACTTGGGAAAAACAGGGCGCTGCGTGGGGGGTGGGCATGCGTGAGCAATACAGAAAAAGGCATCCCTAACTCCCAAATACACACGTTCATGCACGAGGGTCAAAGCCTATACAGCAAAAAGGTTACCTGGGAAGAAGTCGTTGAAAGGCTTTAGCTGGATGGTGAGGGATCCAACCACCCCCAAAACTGAATGAATAAAACACACCCGCATCAAAATTACAAAAATTCCATGTGTTTCTGTGAATGCATATGGGATAAAGAGATACATAAAAATACGGCACAAGACATTAGCGATGATTATCTCAGGGTCACTCAGGTTTCAGACAACTACCAAGGAAAGTGACAGGAAAAATTTTCTTCAGATACAATACCCCACATCTGCTCACCACATTACCTACAACATGGAACAACCAACTAGGAAAACAGCTGGATGATAATTAGAACCCCGGCGCCCACCACCTCACAGTCACTACAATTTCACCATGAAGATGATTCTGATGGTAATTACGATGATGGGAAGAAAGTAAAGACCGGGCATCGCCCTCCACGCGCAGGGGACAGTCACGGGAGGGCAGGACCACGATGGTGTGCCCGTCCGCCCTCTGTGGGGACAGCATGGGGATTCCTGTCTCCAAGAGCTTGTCCCTTCCCCTACGGGGCCTAACGTGTGGCCAGCCGGGAAATGCTGTTACTCTGTGCCCTAGTGAAAGGAGTCGCATGAGGCCCCACTATCCTGGGACCCTCCATTTCTCCCTCTAATTCTGTATTTTGGGGCTCTTTTATCAAGGATGTGTTCGTTTACAACGGGGACATCTTCCTGTGAGCTCGTGATTCTGTCACTACAGGGCACCAGGCTCGTCTCAGAGTCGGTCCCACTGCCATGAGTGCAGCCGCTCTAGCTGCGACACAGGGGCCACGTGGAGCTCCCTCTAGTCCGTTTTCCTACTTTCGAGCTATTCGCGTCTTTTCTTCTAAACATGTCCGCTATGTCCTCCTGGAATTACCACCTGAATCACCCATCTGCCGGCAAAGCCTGCCGCAGGCTCTGCTCTCGGAGCCAATCACAAAGACTCGGGGCTACTCTTGCTGCATAATAAAGTCAACATTAATGTCTTACCTTCCCTCTTGAGTCTTTATCTTTTTCATTATTTCTTACTAAATTCTCTGCATACCTAGGAAATAAGATCAAATTAAAATTAACTTTCAACAAAGACTTGAAACATAAAGCATTTTACATCTCAGTGAAGGCTCTCCTATCTGATCTAAGCTGCTAAGACGGGCAAACCTCCAGAGCCCGTCTCACTACAGCTGTGGGCACTAGGGTCTCCCTACATTGCTTGTACTTCAGCAGCAAACCAAGAAACAGCCTCAGCAGAGAGAAGAAACTACGTGTTTTAACAAAGCTGTGCATGTGTATGACTCTCTATCTCTATGAGAGTTCTAGAACTCTGTAATTTTATTAGTCACTCCCAGAAAAAGCATGAGATCCTCCACCTGTAAGAATACGGACGAGCAGGAGAATATTCTTCTAAGTGAAATAGTCAGAAAGACAAACACCACATGATCTCACTCATATGTGGAATTTAAGAATTGAGATAAATGAGCAAAGGGGGAAAAAGGAGAGGCAAACCACGAAACAGACTCTTCCCTCTGGAGAACACACGGCGGGTCCCCGGAGGGGAGGGCGGTGGGGCACGGGGGAAGGGGGAATGAGGCTAGCACCGGGCGGTGTGCAGATGGGCTGAATCACTACACTGTACACCTGACACTAACATTATACCGCACGTTAACTACACTGGAATTTAAATAAAAGCTTTTAGAAAATCTAGAGCTTACGTACAAAATGAGAATGCACACACCAACTCTAGCCTGTAACCTTCACCAAACCCACACAAAAAAAGGTGCTGTTGTTAGACTGACCCACGAACAAACAGCTCTGGAGGGTCACCCAACAGGCCCCACAGACGCAAACGTGCCATCCCCGCAGGCTGCTGCCTGAGCCCTAGCTGTGGCCAGTCTCTGCACTCCGACTAACGAGCACTGGTGGGGGGCCCTGGCGGCGCAGAGGGGGGCCAGGAGCCCGCCCGCAGACACTCCGCCCTCCCCGGGCTCCACGGGCTATAGGCCAGGAGCCTACCTGCACACCCTCACCCCCCAAAGTAAGTGCTCCTCTCCAAGTTCACGGGAGCAAATATGGAAAAGGACAGAATAAAGGGCGCCTGGGGGGCTCCGTCATTAAGCGTCTGCCTTCAGCTCAGGTCATGATCCCAGAATCCTGGGATCGAGCCCCGCACCAGGCACCCTGCGTGGCAAGGAGCCGCTTCCCCCTCTGCTCCTCCCCGGCTGATGCTCTTTATGACAAATAAATAAAATCTGGAAAAAAAAAAAAAAAAAGGCAAAATGGGACTAGTAATTTATAACAAGGTCTTCTAGTGCGCCCAGACTGTAGTCTGGAGAGGCTGCATCAGGGTAAGTGAAGTGTATCTATCGTTCACCCTCATCTACTGACTCTACTCCGGCCCCGTAAGAAACACGTTCTGCGGAAGCACAGCGCGCCCGACAGTCACCAGAGAGCGCACGGTCCTTCCCGGCTGCTGGTGGGGTCTCGTCGCGAACTTGCGCCCCGACGCCGGTGCTCACTGCTCTAGGAAACAAAAATCCCATGACACTCATTAGGGCAGCATAGTGAAGTCACCGTAACTGTAAATTCTGTACAACAAGCGTGAACTCCGGACACAGGTATCTCCTGGAAGAACCGGTTTTACCTGCTATCTTCAATCACATAATTAACGTAAGGAAGAGGAGTAAAGGTATACGAAAAGACGATCATACATTACCTCAGTAAGGAAAAGACATTTTTACTTATCAATTTCACATTACCTTCAGATAAATCTGACTAGTTCCTTACACCGCTAAAATTATAAACTTTCAAATATAATGTGCCTATTTCATGGATCCATCCACCTATAAAAAAGAAAATGCAAACAACTGATCTATAAATTCTACTTCTATAATTCTCTTGAATTAAGTGAATTTGTGAAAATAAAATTAAAACCATTAGATTGCAAGCCAACAAATCCGGATAGGTGCTTTAAAGAGAGAGACACACATTGAAATGGCCTGGAGGGAGGGGTATGAGGCCGGAATGGGACAGGTGAAGACCCAGGGGACCAGGGCCAGGGCGTCCCTGGGGCAGAGAAAGCTCACAGCCCTGGCGACTGACCCATGAAGAGTACAGAGCAGAAGGAGGCGGGAATGAATCACCCACCAAGAAAGGCCGTCTGGAGTGCCGTACACAATGTAATGTATACCAAAAGCCTTGAAAACAGTTAAAGATATTCAAACACTTTCTTGCATCTATAAATACTTCCAGGAAATTATTCCTAGAAAACAATTCCTAGAACACAAACGTGTATTAAGGTTTTCAATCGGGTTCATCACCGAATAATTTATGAAATAAAAAATAATTAGTAACCTGAAGGTCCAACATTAGGTTGCCTGTTAAATAGTAAGGTTATGGCCACATGAAACAGTACCAGATTCCACTAATACCCATCGTAAAAGAGTATTTCCCAGAATAAAGTGGAAAAATAGCATGATTCCAATTTTGCCTTCATTTACATATAGGAAAAAGAATTTTAAGTACATACTTATTACAAAATGGATCATCTCTTGAGTCTGGGATCCTAGATAAATTTTGGGTTTTTTTATTCTTCCTGTAAAATTTTTTCCAAAATTAACTAGAGAAAAGCATAATTACATGTTTAACAGGAAAAGCAGTCTGGCATCAGTCCATTAAATAGACTGGAATGGGGAAAAAAATGGAATCAGTCATGCCAGGTAGAAAAAAATATGACTTAATGGCTGTCTAGGTATAAAGAAGAAGAAAAAGTAGCTATGAGCAGCTCAGTGCCTTGTTCCCAAGCCGTGTGGGCTGGCCAGCGGGGTGCTGGGCTGGAAACAGACGCCCACAGGGGCCTGGGCAGTCACTGCCCCAGAAGCAGAAAGGAGCAGGGTCCATGTTCAGCGGCAGTAAGAGAGGCATAGTCACGCCGGGTTCTTCTAAAACAACTGCTCCATCACCTTCAGAAGACACCTCGTTATAGTTATGATGCTTAATCATGACCTCTCCATCCCTAACGGGAGACCGGAGGAGGGGACACCTGGCTGGCTCAGGCAGTAGAGCACTCGACTCTTAATCTCAGGGTAGTGAGCTTAAGCCCCGCGCTGGGTACGAAGCCAACTTTAAAAACAAACAAACAAACAAACAAAAAAACAGAAAAAAGGAAAGAAATGAAACGAAACGAAACTGGAGGAGGTACACAATTAAAATAACGGATCAAAAATCATACAGAGGGGCGCCTGGGTGGCTCAGTGGGTTAAAGCCTCTGCCTTCGGCTCAGGTCATGGTCCCAGGGTCCTGGGATCGAGTCCCGAATCCGGCTCCCTGCTCAGCGGGGAATCTGCTTCTCCCTCTGCCCTTCTCCCCTCTCACTCTCTCTCAAATACATAAATAAAATCTTTAAAAAAAAACAAAACACATGTCTCACTAATCACTGCGACACACTGTGTGTGCGTTTGTTTCTTTATCAAATGGCTTCTCCGATGACATCCGAGCACAACAATAAAAACCTTTGGTCACAGCTGGTCCTCAGCATATGCAACAAGGGCGAGCACAGAGTGGAACAAATTATCAAAGAAACGAAGTTGGTCATCCATCAGGAGAGTCTCTGGAGCGACTAATTACTATGGCAGTCTTTACGGAAGGAGCACTGTTGACGGCGACGGTTTTATCCACAGGGGCCGTCTCGTACCTCCAGCCTTAACAAAACCCAAATGTGAATGCTGTGACAAGTCTCAGAGAGGAGTTCTGTGGGAAACCAAACAGGCCGTTTCTAGTTACTAAATTTGATACAGGGATGTGAAATAGGAAAGTTTACTGAAATGTTAGTGGGAGGATCTAGAAGGTGGAAGCCTGTCACTTTGCTGTATGTTTAAAAATGTTCATAATGAAATATTGGGGAAAACTCCCTAAAACAATTTTGACCTAGAGACAGAGATTTAAAACACAAGAGGAATGAACACGTGTCTGTGAGGGCCCACTCTCAACTCCTGCCTCCCTCAGCTCGTTGACACGCCAGCAGGTAAACGCTCAGTGGGCCTGATCTCAGGGAGGCCCAGGGGCTTGAGATGCACGTCTGTCCGCAGTCAACAAAACTGCTCCGGTCAGATAACCATATGCTCTGATCACGGGCAGAGGCGGCCGGTGCCAGGGCGGGGTGCAGTCCCGCCGTCAGGGAAGGCACAGACGTAATTTATCACACTCAGCCAAGAGCCAGGCAGCAACTGCAAAGACTTTTCAGGACATTCTTAACAAACACTCCTCAAAAACACGCACGCATACTTTCTTGGACGGGCACCAGTCAACCAGGGGTCCCAGTCTCTGCCCCGAAGGCCTGACCCTCCTGAGCCTCCGCGCACCTGCCTCTCACTTTGCGTCCACCTGAAAGGGAGCACCACCAAGAAACAGGAGAATGAAATCGCTTTGCTTCGGAGTCTGGAAAAACAGCGCAGCAGAAAGTATATACATGAAAACAAAAGATACAATCAGGACAGGAAAATATTAAGCAATTGCAGTTACTATCAATATACATGGGAGGAAAATTAGACCCTTCGCAATCAACAGTTTTATTTTTGTGTTCTGTTTTGTAAACTTACACTGCTAATTCTGATTCAAACATTTTGCTGTATTATCCATTTACTTTGCACTTAATATCATCAAAATTTCAATTTCATGACAGATTTCTGAGTATACGTTAAAAGTACATTCACAATATAATCAGAAAATCTGATTTCCTATTTCCTAGTAGACCAGCAATTTCTCCAAATTGATCACATCACACACACTTGCATCACATTTTTACCAAGGTGACCAGTTTATCCTCTGGCTACAGGGAGATAAAACTCTTCTCTGTGAGTGCCCGTCTCAGGACGACCACAGAGGCTAGGAAGCATCAGAAATGGTACCTTGGGGGCGCCTGGGTGGCTCAGTGGGTTAAGCCTCTGCCTTCGGCTCAGGTCATGATCCCAGGGTCCTGGGATCAAGCTCCGCATCGGGCTCTCTGCTCAGCGGGGAGCCTGCCTCTCCCTCTCCCTCTGCCTGTCACTCCCCCGGCCTGTGATCTGTCAAATAAATAAAATCTTAAAAAAAAAAAAAAAAGAAGAAGAGAAAGAAATGGTACCTTGGACTCCCTTTTCTTAAGCTCTTCTCTCGACAACCTCTCTTTTTTATCCATGTCACCTTGGCGCCTCTCTTCATCAAAATGAAAGCCTTCCTTGTGTCGCTTTTCCTTGTGTCTTTCTTCCCCTTCCTTGCCAGAGAAGGAATCGCTCTTTTCTTTTGGGTACTTTTCTCTTCTTTCCCTTGTGCTGCTTTTTTCTCTGTGTTTCCTCTCTCGATCTGGCTCTTTCTGCTTCCTGTGTCTCTTTTCACCTTCTTCTTTATACAGCCAGTACTTCAGAGGATTGTCTTTGCTGTCGCCGTACTGCAGCTGTGAACGGGGCAGATGGAAAATGCGTGAGCACACGAAACATGGGCTGCCGTCCTTCACACACGGGAGGACGAAGGTGGCGAAGCCGCACTGCCCTCACTCTTCCTTCCCGACTCTAGCAAGGAGCTTCTGGAAAGAAAAACCCAGTGCTGGTCACACAGCCCATAGGATAGTAGCGACACCATACTCCAGCCTTCACCCTGATATGGAAAACCACGTCCAAACCCCTCAGCATGGCAAGTATGCCCCCTCCTCCTCAGCCCCGTCCTTGTCATCCTTGCCACCTGCTCTCCAACTGTGAATGCACCTGGCACTCCATCAACCCCAGTCCCTCCTGTGTAATGTGTCACTTCTGGGAGCAGAGCGCCACACGCCCTGCCGACCTCTGTCCTTGGCAGTTCACGTGTCTGCTCCCCAATGAGGGAGACTCTTAAAACTGGACACTACTGTTGAGTCATCACAGGTTCCCCAAGACCACCGTGGGTGCTCAGTGGTAACTGCTGACTTCCGTCACACGGCGACACAGCTCTGCGCAGAACACACTGCCCGACACGTCTCATTTCTGGCCCAGACTCCCAGTTTCGGAAGCATCATCAGTATGTCTCAGCTGAACCCCAAGTGGAACTGCCCTTTCCTCCCACCCAGGGCCTCCTCTCCTCACACCCAACAGTGGGTCACTGCTCACTCTCCAGCCACAGGGCCCTTACCTCCTTCTCAAGCTCAGTCCCTGTGGTCCCTGCTCCCGCCACCCCTTCTACGGCCACCCAGCAGCCTCCTGACTTCTCTGCTTCACCTGATTCCCACCAACTCCACCCGTCTCTGCCAGCACAACCTTCCTAAAGAAACACATGCTGGCAAGCTCCACGCGCAAACTCCTCGGTGGGAAGGTTAGATTCCGACCACACATTTGTCACCAAAATCAATCCTATGGGATTAAAAGATTTAAGTGCTAAAAAAAATTATAAGGATCCAGAACAAAATACAGGCAACTACTTACGTAATCCTGTGTGGGGAAAAGGCTCTGTGAGCATTACATCAACAACCAACAATGAAAGACCCGACTACTTCATAACTGTAAACTTACTCATAAAAACAAAGATCCCACAAACAAAATTCGAAACAGAAACGGAAACAGAAATAACTAGCAGGGAGTTCATCTTTAAAGTACTCTTAGAGGGGCGCTTGGGTGGCTCAGTGGGTTAAGCCTCTGCCTTCAGCTCAGGTCATGATCCCAGGGTCCTGGGATCAAGCTCCGCATCGGGCTCTCTGCGCAGCGGGGAGCCTGCTTCCCCTTCTCTCTCTCTCTCTGTCTGCCTCTCTGCCTGCTTGTGATCTCTGTCAAATAAATAAATAAAATCTTTAAAAAAAAAAAAAAAGTACTCGTAGAATAAAATGTCCCATTAGGAAATAAGTAAACAGACATAGGGAATGACTAGCAGCGGGGCGGTGAGCCCTCGCATAAAACGCTCAGAAGTGCTTCTCTGTTCTGAATCAAATTAGCAAAGATTAAAAATTACGATCATGCCCAGTTGCTGCTTTGGACACGGGGAATTATACACTGATGATATAAATAATTACAGCTTCTCTGTAGAGCAGTAAGTCTACATTTACTTTCATCTAGCAAGTTCATTTCCAGAAATTAATCAGAGGAAAATAATTATGAATAAATGCAAAAACTTTACCTCATGGATGTCTTCATAATTTAAAAAAATTCAGAAGCAACCTAAGTGTCCAAAAAAACCCAGATCTATCAATACAACGATGACATACCAATACTATACTGTGCAGCCATTAATATTCTAGAGAAATAGGACTCAGAAAAATGTTCCAAGTGTATCCAGTTTAAGGTTTATAAAAGAGTAAAAATCCAACTTAAGAAAACAAAGAGATATATATGTACATACACACAAATGCATATGCAAACCTACTCTGTAAGGGTATACACTTAAATATTATCAATGATTATCTTGGGGTATAACTTGTTTTTATTTTCTTCTTACGGTTTGTTTGAATTTTCTAAATTTTTCAAAAGCACCATGTATTTCTCCTGGAAAGAGAACAACACACATGTGCAAGGAAAGGTCAGACCTTCCTCAGACCTTGAATCCTGTGTGACAACACTTTCCAAAAATGCTTCTACTAACAATGTGTGAACAGACTTGAGGGAGCCCTTCCTGGGGGCGTCCACATACCTTTCTTTCTCTGTATCGTCTTTCTCTCTCTTCGTCCCCCCTCTCAGGGTCTTCATCTCTCCTCTCCTTCTCTTCCGTCCTCACTTGCTTACTACAAAAACAGAGCATATTTTTAAATCCCCAAACATCAGCACATAGGAATGACCTTCTAACATCTCGCTGCCCTCTCTACCATAGTAGTGCATTAGTGTGCAGTAGACGATAACACATATGAAAACATATTCACCAATTAAAACACATCCTTCAACATCAAGCATGAAAAGTTCTAGAATCTAAACTTAAAATGGGCGAAAGAGGGAGATCACAATGGCAGCCGCCACTGAAGCAACCCGGGAAAGATCAGACTGAGCCCTGGGAAACTCGAGAGGGGCACCAGCCCACACACACGTGCCAGCTGAGCACCTGTCACTGACAGAGGTGCTCAGGGAGACAGAGCCCCGTCCACGATGAAGAACTGGCCCAGTCACCAAGTGTTCGGAGGCCAAGAAAGAAATGCCTGCCTTGGGGGACAACGGGGGAACTGCACCAGCCCCACAGCCTCCAAATGCCCACGGCTGAGGGCACCATGCAGGGAGAAGGCCCTTGTGAGGAGGAGGCAGTCTGTAGCCCACCTGCCGGCAAGCACCCCTACCTACAATTTGAGATCTCTCCCTGATAGTGGAATTAGAGATTCACTTTTGAACATGCACAGACCAAAAAAAAAAAGTCATAAGGCTTAAAATTAAGAGAATCAATAAATTAAAAGATGAGGACAAAATTAAATAGAAATCACTGAAACAAAGTTCATTCATTCAAAAAGTGCTTGTGGAGCACTAGTCAGTGGGAGCCAGGGATATGAGAGACCAAACAGCGGGGAGCGAAGGGCCAGGTCCCGGGAGCCTGCAGGAGAAAGACGGCGTCCAAGGGACTCCCAGGTTCTCTGACCTAAGGAAGGGAAGGGTGCAGCCGCCATCAACTGAAGTGAGTAAGGCTTTGGGGAAGCAGGATTTGCAGGGATTTCAGAAGCCCAGTTCAAGACCCGCGAAGTTTCCAACATCTATCAGACATCAAAGGACGAGAGGATATGCAAGCCCAGAATTCAGAGATGAAACCCAGCTGGGAACCAAAACTTAGGAATCAAGAACAGACGACCAGTGTTTCTAATCACGAGAAAGGCGCAGTCACTGACAGAGACAGAACAGCTACAGAAGTCCAAAGATCACGGCCACACTTCACAGAAGGGGAGGCTCAGACAAGACCAGGGAAGAGCCACATAAATGGCCAAAGAAGGGGGAAGGAATGTCACAATTATTCATATCAATAAAGTATTGAAAAGACAAGATCAGGGAGCAACCAAAAAAGATCTGAGAACAAAAATGATGTTATCAGAAATGCATACCAAGAACATCAAAAAAATCACCCTAAAAAGAGGCAACGGGAGGAAGATAGTTGCTGTTAAACATGCTGAGTGGTGACCCCATTAACTCATAATCCCTCCACCAAGGACACCTCACCCAACACAAACGCACACCCATGCTCCGGAGCGCACGGCTGCTGGGCTCTGTGCAGACCTGCGCAGCAGCCCTGGGAGCAGAAAGAAACAGTACGTAACAGGGAACATGAACGAGGGGACTTGGTTTCTGTCCTGTTCATAACTAGGTTCTCAAGCCTTTCTGACGAGTCTAAGAATTACTGTGTAATCTCTAAACATATTCCTTTTTGGTTACGTTAGCCAGTTAGAAGTTTTTAGAAGCGCATACACTATTTGTATAGTACAAAACTGACAATACTTACGTGGGGAGGGCAGTATGCACATTTATCTTAGAATTCCTGGGAATCAGATAAAAGCATTTAAATCTTGTTTGGAATAAAACTGACACTTTTGAGGAATTCTTATTAAAGAGCACTATTTCTGTTTATTTACAATGTGGGCTGAACTTTAGTTAGGTCATCTAAAATGTGTTTCGATAGTAAACCTCTAGCAAGTAATGAGAAAACTGTTACTCTTTTCACTCACTGAAATGAGTTTTGAAAATGCCAAAAAGAAAGTTGAAAAGTACACACACACACACAGACACCCGGAGGCCTGTACCTTCAAGGTCAAGCTAAGCCACTTAGGCAAACCATGAAAGAAACACAACGACGAGCAGCACCGCGAAAGAGGGCAAGGCCCCGAGCACAAAGCTCTTTCAGCGAGACAGACAGACAGGCTGCAGCCGGCGGCTAAGCACTGCCGCAGGAGGGACTCCAGAGCCACACAGTGGCTGCGGCTGCGGCTCCGCACGGGACACGCACCTGCTCCCATCCTGCGCTCCACTCTGTCCAGGGGCTGCCGGCCCAGCAGGTTATGGTGGGCAGCCGTCTGCCTGGGCTCCTCCCTTCTGGCTCTGCGGTCTCTGTCCTTGTCCCCCCTGTCTTTTCCTTTACCGTGAGACTTCTCTGTGTCCTGTTCTCGGGATTTCTCTTTATGCCTTTCCTTGTCCCGGTCTCTGGAGTCCTTTTTCCTTTCCCTTTGCTTTTCTCTGTCTCTGTCCCCATGAGGGTTGTCCCTGGCGGGGTGGCCGTCTCTCTCGCCAGGCCTCTCTCTGTACTTGGTGTCTCGGTCTGGGTCCCTGGGCTTGGGCTCTTTGTTTTCAGGGAGGTCCATTTCTGATTCCTTATGCAGCTTCTTTTCTCTGTGTTTCTTATCTTCCTTGGGAACACCTGATCGTGCAGCCTAAACCAGGAGAAAAAAAGCAGAATTTGGAATCTGGGTCACACTCAGCGAGGGGTCTCAACACTGGCTTCCACTGCTCTGCAGCCCAGCAAGTGGGGCCTGGAAGACGTCTCCGAATCGGTCAGGGGATCAGACTGAGCTCGCCTATGACTGGCGACGGGCGCCCGTTCATTAGAGACATTCACGTTTGCTGGCAAGTCACAGTGCTGGCAAGTCACAGCTGAAATACTACAGGGAACAGGAAGAAAAAGAACAGGATGTTGAAGCTTTGTCTTAAAGTCTCTGAGACACCACAGCTTGGGTCCAACTCAAAGAACAAGGACTGACCGCCCCCCTCTTATAAAATTCTCAGGTCTTGATCTCAACCCGTTAACCTTAGAAATAAAACTGCCAGTTACGTCACCAGCAGAAATGGGTTTCTTCGGGAACGGAGAATTGCATTCTGGGACAGTTAAGCTGTGGCAGAACCGTAGGGGATTCTGCGGAGCAAAGGAGAGGAGGCCCCTCCACAGAGGAGGGGGCGCTGGGAGGAGGGGCTGCTGTGAGCTCAAAGTCTGCTGGTGTGAACTGGGAGCCGGGAAGTGGAGGGGCTTCTTGTTGGCTGAGCTGTTGCCAGGCCAGGAGGGAACCGTCCCTCCTCCCGCCCGGAGAGTCAAACAGCATCCGCCGGGAGATGCCGCTCTTCCTGCCGGGTCTGCAGGGGATGGTGGAGGGGCGGAGCCCGAGCGCGGCCCCTGCCGGCCTCCCCACTCCGTTCCAGAGGGGGCTGGCTTGTACTCGTTTTCACAACCCAAAGCTCCCTCTAATAAACCACACACAGACACATACACACATACATGAACACAGGCACAAACACACACATGCAAACACGTCACGCAGAGAAGCCACGAGTGCCCATACCACACACATACATGTGCACACACCACACGTGTGCACTCAATGCACACCAGATGCACACACAGAGACACATGCACACATACATGAACACAGGCACAAACACACACGTGCAAACACGTCACGCAGAGAAGCCACATGAGTGCCCATACCACACACATACATGTGCACACACCACACGTGTGCACTCAATGCACACCAGATGCACACACAGAGACACATGCACACATACATGAACACAGGCACAAACACACACGTGCAAACACGTCACGCAGAGAAGCCACATGAGTGCCCATACCACACATACATGTGCACACACCACACGCGTGCACTCAATGCACACCAGATGCACACACAGAGACACATGCACACATACATGAACACAGGCACAAACACACATGTGCAAACACGTCACGCAGAGAAGCCACATGAGTGCCCATACCACACACATACATGTGCACACACCACACGTGTGCACTCAATGCACACCAGATGCACACAGAGACACATGCACACATACATGAACACAGGCACAAACACACATGCAAATGTACCACACAGAGAAGCCACGTGTGTGCAATACCGCACACACCACACGTGCCCTCAATGCACACCACACACAGACACATACACACATACATGAACACAGGCACAAACACACACGTGCAAACATACCACATGAGAAGCCACATGTGTGCACACACCACACATACATGTTTACTCAGTGTGCACCACAGACACACACACACATGCACATGTATTGCACAGAGAAACCACAAACGTGTGCACATATCATAGACATACAGGTGTGCACACACCACATGTGTACTCAGTGCACACCAAACACACACACACACACAAACACACACGGCCCAAGCCCTGACCCATAACAGAAACCTGATGCAGCTGCTGGGAAGTGGGGTTGAAGGGGGCAACCCTGTCCCACCAGAGTTCCAGACCTATTAACCATACGGCTTTATCTCTCGGTCAAAAACACTTCTGAAATGAGCCACACAGAAGCCAAGTTGAGAAGCAGGTGAAACCATCCAAGCTCCAAAAGGACCCCAACTCAAGTCTTTCAGAGACAGTACCAAAAGATGCTTTCTGAGGTCATCTGCTTTCCAAGTATCATCTTTTGTTCTTCTCTAAAAAGAAAAGTATAAAGTTAGAATTTTTAACGTTTAAAAAACTAATTTTGTACATCTAGTGAGCTGCTTTTTCACTAGGCCATTTAAGTCAATGGCAATGAGTCCTTCACATGCAATAAATTACTACCTACTAGAAGAAGAGATAATAGTAATACACATTTTTAAAAATTATTCCCTAGTCTAAAATTACCTATAAATAATTACAGAATGTGTTCCTCTGGCTACTTCGTAAGTGCAGGTAAAACACACCCCCCCACCTTCCCCATGTCACCCAATGCCTGTCAATGCCCAGTCCCACTGCCCAGCAGTATTTCTGTCTGCCAACAGAGCAGATGCCCCTGGAGTGTCCCTGCCCAGCAGGCCGCACCCCCTCCCACCCCCCAGGTACTAAGCCTGCACAACAGGACCCCTCCATAAACACCCAGACACAGGTCACCTGCCACGTGGAAGACACACTTAGATAATGAAGGAATTCACTACAGAAATTAATCAAGGATGTTTCCTACAGACAAAAAGGCAGATTTACCCAGATTATTTCATTTTCCCTTTGAGAAAATTTATTTTTTTACAGATTGGTTGATTTAACAAAAGGCGTCCTTGGTAAGATACGGTGTAAGATGGTCAGCAACAATTAGCATAGCTGTGACTTGGAGTTTCTGAACCTTAAAACTCTGTCTCAAGTTCACTGCTCTGTGTAGAGGTTTAACATGGCCCTTCTCCAAACAAATGGTCCAAACTCAACAGAGAGCTTGTGTGCCCCTGGGAGAGGACAAGGGCTAGAGACCCCGAGAGTGGAAGGGCACCAGCCAGGGCCTGTGGACCGGACCCCCTCCTGGCAGTGATTACATGACTCACGCTGCTCGGCAAAACCCCGGAGGGGCAGCTCCCCAACAGACCACAGACCTTCCTTCTGCCTCTTTTACCAGCCCAAGCTCGGGCACTTGAAAATCAGGCAAATGGCCTTACTCACCCCTAAAGATTTTCCTTCCTTGTTTTCTCTTTTAAATGTCTTATGTTATGAAAAAAAAAAATTAAAGGTCTATTTTATAAAATAACACACGGCTCCCTCATGCCCTATCCCAACCCCACGTATCACACGTATTTTCAGGAACTCTGCAGAGATAGGTGAGGACAGAGTGCGTCAGACCAGGAGTCTTTTGTCTTTTTTACCCTCTACTCAGCCAAGGCCTCTTAAAGACCAAATCCACCAGCATTTCAGTCCCTGCCCTGTGGAACGGAGACATCAGTTAAACTCTGGTCTCTCCAAGTACAGAATAAAAAAGGCAGCGCTTGCCCCTACAAGGGGAATAAACTCCACCCTGAAAACAAAACGAAAAGAAGGGAGCTGCCTACAGAGCAAACTCTTCAAGCTCCAGGACTGCTCAGTCCACACACAGGCAAGCCTGAGAGTTCAACTCCATGACGTCAATGTCCATGCCGGGTGACCCTGGGCTGTGGGTCCGCTGCATGTAAAATGAGCAGTGCCTGCAGAAAGAGCCCCGTGTACTGACCAGCATCTCACCCAAACCCCCCGTGAACTGGCTGACTGATGCCCGATTACCACGAGGCTCTCCGGAGCACTGTGCAGGGAGTGCCTCGGACAGACCTCATGGTGCGGTCCATCTGCCCCTGGTGTACAGCAGGACTTCTGCGGACTTCTTGGCACTTCTCTTCCACCTCATGCTGACACCCCAGGAAACCCCGCAGGAGGGAGTGGGAGCATGGGCACCTCACCTGCCATCCTTTCGGGAGGCAGGGGTTGCAGAGTATCTCCTCCTGGGTCCCTTCCTTTTCCTGCAGCACACCATTTACTGTTTGCTCTCGAGCCAGACTCAGAGGCAGGAAAGCCAGAGTCTCCCTCTTGGGGTCGCGCCCCAGGCCCATTACCTCCAGTCATCCCTCTACCCCACTTCCCTATTCCCAAAAAGCAGTTTCCCCAAAGCATACAGATGCCAGGACACTGCCCCAACTAAAGAGCTCAGCCACCGGGACCTGCCTCCAAACCCCTCAGGGGATATAATTTCCACCAGTCACACCATCCAACCCAGGGGCTGCCGGGACATCCTGGACTGGCAACACTGCGCAGCCACCCGATGTCTTCACAGCCCAGCACCTTCTCAGCTGAGCAAACACTCGCTTGCTTGCCAAACGTTCAAGCTAAATGTCCGTTGAACTGGTTAGCTGCATGTTAATAAAGGCTTAAAAGTCTTAGGTTGTCTTGTTTTCCACAAATTGTTTGAAATAAGTTCCCACAGCTCCTGACACCTGGAGGCTAAGCACCCTTGCCCTCAGCATACTGGTTGTTGGTCGCCGTGGCTGGGCTGCATGCCAAGACTGGCCTCATGGACAGGGCACCGACATTCCGTTCTCAGATGAGATGCAACCCATCATCGAGTCCTACTACTTTTTCTTGTAACATGTTTCCCAAAGTGAAAGAAATCCACTCTTCCTACCCAGTTCAACTGCCCCAAACCCAGCCCAGCCTTTCATACTGTGGCAGTCACGTGGTCTGTATCTACAGCACCACTGGTCCAACCCAGGGGATCTAGTTCATAGCACCCAGGGACACCGGAAGCCACAGAAGGGTGGCCTACCAAGCCCACAGAGCAACAGACTAACTAGTGCATTTACCTAAAGACGCAAAGAGGGGAGGCTGGCTCATACACAGCTTTCAGACTCAGACATAATTTACCTTTAGCTCTCTTTTTAAAAATTACTCCTTAGGGGCACCTGAGTAGCTCAGTGGGTTAAGGCCTCTGCCTTCGGCTCAGGTCATGATCCCAGGGTCCTGGGATCGAGCCCCGCATCGGGCTCTCTACTCAGCGGGGAGCCTGCTTCCTCCTCTCTCTCTGTCTGCCTCTCTGCCTGCTTGTGATCTCTGTCTGTCAATAAATAAAATCTTTTTTTAAAAAAATTACCCCTTAATGCTAGAAAATGTTTTATATTATTGAATTCGATCACTTAGAAACAAATTACTGGTGCTCGAGTAATAAAGTGAACTGGATTACTGACGGCTCCTCTGCTCTGCCCTATAGTCCCTGCTTCGTAGCACACTGACAGGCACACCGGCTGCCTGAGCCTGTGCAGGTCATTTCCACCATTCCAGATGTCAAAGTCCAGGTGGTGCGCGTGTCTCTGCAAACCAGGGTCCTACTGCGCAGACACCGCACCAGGCACAGAACACCTCAGCTCCGACGGCACAGTCTGACTTGCAAGGGGGAGGCTGACAGTAGACCGAGTCCGTTCTGGAGCTGAATGCGATTAGCAGTGTGGGGAGTTTGTCAAAGAGAAACTGCCGACAGCAGGGGCAGCTGAGCTCCGTTCCCATCTGCACAAGGCTGGCTGGGTGCTTCACACAGAGCAGCCGGGGAAGAGAGACAACCACGCGGGGTGGTCGGCATCAGTGCAGCCAGGCCAGCTGTGGCTGTGGGCTGGCAGCTACAGAAGTCAGGAGCCCACCTTCCCATAGAGACCTAGAGGCAGAGGCCTCATCCTTCCTGAGGATTCCATTTCCAAGATGGCTTTCAGGTCCTAGAGAGAAACACTCCTGGGCTGTAGAGACACAGAGACATCTCAGAGGGACAGAGGAAGGACGCAAAACTGTAAATGCACTAGAAAGGGGGGACAGGCCTGTCCAGGTGCTGGCCAAACACACCGCTATTACGACAGCCCTGGGCTTTGCCAGACAGGAACTCCAAGGCGGCTGGGTAATCACAGGGACATAGCCTTAGGCTGCCAGAAGCCCCTAAATGTTAGTCAGGTCTCTTCATACGGGTCTCTTCAACATGAAAGTGGGTTAGTGAGGACCAACTCTCTGAGAGCCCAGGGTATTTGCCCTAGAACATGCATCCTTTGCAGAAACAGAAGAAGTAACACCACCCTGACCTAAACTGTTAAGAGCAGTTACAGTGATTGGCTGAACACAGCGATTCCAATTTCATATCAACATTGAAAAAGAAAAACAAGAAATTTATTTTCTTCTAAGGAAAATCTAAACATATATATATATATATATATATATATACACACACACACACATATATGTGTTTATACCTTTCAAGCTATGATTAATAAGTTTCATGATAATAAACTCACACATTACCAACTGTTTGGTATGTAACAGAAAAATTTAGAAGCTTCTAAAATTTTCATTGAGCATAAAAATTAATAAAAGTCAAACACTGGAAGCAACGTAAACTAAAGCAATTTTAAAGAACTAACACTGAGGGGTGCCTGGGTGGCTCAGTGGGTTAGGCCTCTGCCTTTGGCTCAGGTCATGATCTCAGGGTCCTGGGATCGGGCCCTGTGTCAGGCTCCTTGCTCAGTGGGGAGCCTGCCCCCACCCCCGTCTGCCTGCTTCTCTGCCTACTTGTGATCTCTGTCTGTCAAATAAATAAATAAAATCTTAAATGAAAAAAAAAGAACACACGGGGCGCCTGGGTGGCTCAGTGGGTTAAAGCCGCTGCCTTCAGCTCAGGTCATGATCTCAGGGTCCTGGGATCGAGGCCCCGCATCGGGCTCTCTGCTCAGCGGGGAGCCTGCTTCCTCCTCTCTCTCTGCCTGCCTCTCTGCCTACTTGTGATCTCTGTCTGTCAAATAAATAAATAAAATCTTTAAAAAAAAAAAAAAAAGAACACTGAAAACTGTCACTACCTTTATCCAGCAGGTGTAAAGCCAGCAAACACACCATTAAGTTTAAGTTTTCTAAAAATAGCTACAAAATACAGAGCCTTGTCATGATCTTAGTAGAAATAAAGGACCCAAAACTGGTTATGTTAGTGATAGAAGTGATGTCAGCAAATAAATATACTGACACAAACCTAACGAAAAGTTTGGTACATGATAAGGGGACAGTAAACACCACCAAGTCCAGGACAATTTCATTCCAGTCACTGCATAGAGGCTTTACCCTCCCCTTGACTTTATGGAACAAAATACACTAATCCTGTAGCACTATAATAATTGCATAATAAGGTTCTCATGACAAATAGATTAACTTCCTAAAAAGTTAATGACCAACTTACAAATGAGAAGCTAATATGGGGACTCATTAGCTTCCAGGAAATAGCTGCTTTTGCTACTTTGAAATGTTTATTTTATAAATAGGTATTAGAAAACAACCCCCCAAATAATTTAAAGTAATGCAAAATGTAATCAACTAGGTGAACTATGTCAGCCAGAATCACAAAAAGACATAGGAGAGAATGCAGCTGGGAGGGATCTAATAGAGAAATACATGTGTGATATTAAATGGTTTGGGGAGTGGAAAGCCTCAGTAATCCCTGTGTTCTGTGCCTCTCTGGAACCCTACCTCAGTGGTTCAAAAACAAGGGCTTTGCAAACAATTCAAGGAGAAGACTGAGAGCAAGCCCCTACTATTCAAATAACTTACTTTAATAAACCAGGTGTTTCATTCATAAATATGAAAAGTCATTCAGTTGAGAAAACACCAATATAAGAAAGAGAAGAATCAAGAAAAACAAATGGAGAAAATGACCCTAAAAAAATGACCCAAGGAAATAAGGAAAAATCTTTATTTAAAAAAAAAAGGATAGTAATTCAAAGGGACTCATGCATCCCAATGTTTGTAGCAGCATTATCTATTCTAGTCAAATTATGGAAACAGCCCGAGCGTCCACTGATTGATGAATGGATAAAAAACATGTATATAGGGACGCCTGGGTGGCTCAGTTGGTTAAGCCGCTGCCTTCGGCTCAGGTCATGATCCCAGAGTCCTGGGATCGAGTCCCACATCGGGCTCCTTGTTCTGTGGGGAGCCTGCTTCTCCCTCTGCCTCTGCCTGCCGCTCTGTCTGCCTGTGCTCGCTCTCTCTCTCTCTCTCTGACGAATAAATAAATAAAATCTTTAAAAAAAAAAAAAAAGTATATATACACAACGAGATATTACTCAGCCATAAAGAAGAATGAAATCTCGCCATATCCAAGGACATGTATGGAACTAGAAAGTACTATGCCAAGTGAAATAAGTCAGTAAGAGGAAAACAAATACCATACGATTTCACTGGCAGCTAAGTTAAGAAACAAAAGAAAAGAGCATAAGGGAAAAGAGAGAAAAGTCAAGAAACACTCTTAATTATGGAGAACAAACTGATGGTTACGGGGGGGGAGAGGAATGGGTTAAACTTGCAATGGGGATTAAGGAGTGCACGTGTCTGATGAGCTCTGCATGACGTGTGAAATTGTCAGATCGCCATACAACACACCTGAAATAGATATAACACCGTATGTTAACTACACTGGAACAAACTTTTTAAAGTTTAATTTAAAAAACAAAAAAGCTTCCTGCTCTAACCTCAAGGAGAGACAGTGCCTTGAGAACTATCTCCCTCTTTGGGGCGCCTGAGTGGTGTGGTAGGTTAAGCGTCTGACTCATGGTTTCAGCTCAGGTTTGTGCTCTCAGGGTCACAGGATCAAGCCCCGAGTGGGACTCCATGCTCAGCAAGGAGTCTGCTTGAGATTCTCTCTCCCTCTCCCACTACCCACCCCCCCATCTTTTTAAAAATGGGGCACCTGGGTGCCTCGTTCAGCCAAGCTTCTGCCTTCAGCTCAGGTCATGAGCCCAGGGTTCCAGGATGGAGTCCCTCATCAGGCTCCCTGCTCAGTGGGGAGCCTGCTTCTTCCTCTCCCTCTGCCTGCTGCTCCCCCTGGTTTTGCTCTAATGAATAAATAAAAACTTAAAAAAAAAAAAGAGCTACCTACCTCTTTATTTGCAACAAGTAATAAAAGTTCTCTGCTTTCAAAATTAATTAACTAAATTAGAATTAACAATGAAATAGATGAAGCTAACAAAGCTGGAGAAATCAGAATATAGAAAAAGGAAGTAAAAAAGATGGAAAATATGAGTCATGAATTCAACATCTAACAGGAGACTGAAACAGAGGTCCAAAAAGAATGGGGAAAACAGAAAGAAGGAAATATAGAAGAGGAAAAAAAAAAGTCCTAAAAGTAAAGGTAGACTTGAGTTTTCATTTTGAAACGGATAATCAAATGTCAAAAATAATGAATTTTTTAAAAGACCCACAATAAACTGCCATATATGTCCTGAACACCAGAGACAAGGTTGTTAAATCTTTTGGAAAGAAAGAAAATGTTATTTATAAAAATATCTCACCAACCAAACTGGCTGCTACAAGATGAAAGCAGAATACCTTCAAAGTCCTAGAGAAATTATGGGGCACCTGGGTGGCTCAGTCAGTTAAGTGTCTGATTTCATCTCAGGTCATGATCTCAGAATCCTAAGACCAAGCCCCACAACAGGCTCCACACTCAGTGGGGAGTCTGTTTCTTGCTCTCCCTCTCCTTCTGCCCCTACCTCACTCTGAGCTCATGCTCTCTCTCTCTCTCTCAGATAAATGAATAAATCTTCAAAGTCCTGGAGAAATTAATTCTGATCCTAGAATTCTGTGCTAAGCCAAAGTCTCAAACAAGTGTATCAATATAATAAAGACGTTCTTAGAGTATAGCTTCCTTCCTATATAACCTTATTTAAAAAGGTACTTGAGGATTTACTCCAGAGAAAAAAGGGGGGATTTCAAGAATGCTGATGAGACTGGGTCCAAAAAAAACAGTAGATCCAACCCAGAAGTAAAGAAAAGAAATTCTCAGATGATTGCTCTGAGGTCTGCGGGGGAGGGAGGGGACCTAGTCCTGATTAGAACAGAAGTCCAGGGCACCTGGGTGGTTCAGTGGGTTAAAGCCTCTGCCTTTGGCTCAGGTCATGATCCCAGGGTCCTGGGATGGAGCCCCGCATCGGGCTCTCTGCTTGGCCAGGAGCCTGCTTCCCTTCCTCTCTCTCTGCCTGCCTCTCTGCCTACTTGTGATCTCTGTCTATCAAATAAATAAATAAAATTAAAAAAAAAAAAAAAAAAAAACAGAAAGTCCGCAAACTTGAAAGAATTTTTTAAAGTACACTTATTAAACAGATATGACTGATTAATAGGTTAAAATATCTTAAGTGATAAGGTTAAGAAAAAAGGCATTTGTTTTGCCAAAGAGAAGGTAAACACAAACTACAGGAAAATCAAAGGACCATTTAAGAAGGGCATGGTCCAACTATGAAGTCAACTACACAATTAATTGAAGGGAAGAAAACTTATTCCAGAAATAGTTCTTGAGCAGTACAAGTTGAGGGACACAGGACTGCATTTTCTCTATCGGTGGTTTCGCACTACTTAGCTCTGCCGTGAACGCTGCTTGTATAGCATGCACTGGTTTTTGACTTCAAAAATCCACCTATTTTTTTAAAAATCACAGAAAACCCAAGTTAAAAATGACTTATGAAAACAGAAGGGGGGCGCCTGGGTGGCTCAGTGGGTTAAGCCGCTGCCTTCGGCTGGGGTCATGATCTCAGCAGGGAGCCTGCTTCCCTCTCTCGCTCTGCCTACTTGTGATCTCTGTCAAATAAACAAATAATAAAATCTGAAAGAAAGAAAGAGAGAGAGAGAGAGAGAAAGAAAGAAAGAAAAGAAAGAAAGAAAGAAAGAAAAAGAAAAAGAAAAAAAGAAAAAAGAAAACCTAAGGGAAGGGAATGGAAGCGGGCAGTGCCGGGAAGCTGGGAGACCCGGAGCGCCGTGGAGGAGACTCACTCCCTAACCAACCCGCGGGAAGGTGAAAGGTGCGTCCTAGAGCCCCCACCGCACGCCCCAGAAACGAAGGACATTCTCTGACACGTTACAAGTAAACGAGGGAAGAAAACACGAGAAAAAGGGAAGGAAAGTCCGAAGAGCACGCACACCGCGGCCCTCGCCCTTCCGCGCGCACGAGTCCCCTGGGAAGCTACGGGAACGTCCGACGGTCGGGGGCGCCGTTCTCACGCTCTTCGGCGCTCGCCCGCGTCCCGGCCCCGGCCCTCCGCGAGGCCCGAGCAGCGGCTCCTGCTACGGCCCGACCGCAGCAGCAAGGACAGCGCAGGCCCGTGTCCCGACGCCCCGCGGGCCACCGCAGAGGCCCGGAGTCCGGCGCCTGTAGCCGGACCGCGCTCCCGCCGCCGGGTCGGGGAGGGCAGGCGCGTCGGCCCGCCCGCCCCCACCGTGCTAACGCCGCCCAGACGGGGCGGAGGGGGCGGCCCCCGCCCGGCCACACCGCCCCTCGGCTGAGACCCGTCCCCGCCGCAGCCCGGCTGACGCGACGCGCGCATCCTGCCGCCCGCCTCCCGGGACCCACTCCGAGACCGCCCGGCGCGCGACCCGACCACGGCGGGAGGGAGGTCTGGACGCCGACAGCCGTGCGCTCCGGGCCCACGGACGACCCCCAGACCAGCCCCGCGCGCGCCCCGCTCGCACCCACCTTCCCGGGCTCCATCGCGGATCGAAGGCCCGGACCGCCGGCCGGCGTCCCCGGCTCCTAGCAACTGGCAGGCGTGAGCAGCGGAGGGCCGAACGACCGCCGTCCCGGCATGCCGCGCGGCTGCCCCGAGCGCGCTCCTGGCCCTCCCAGCTCCGAGCAATTGGCAGGCATAAGGAGAAGAGCGCCGAGCCACAGGTGTCCCAAAGTGCCCCGCGGCCGTCCCCGGCGCGCCTGCGCATCCGTGGCTCCGAGCAACCAACAGGCCGAAGCAACGGAGGGCCGAGCGATTGCTGGACCGGCTAACCAATACCCCAACACACCCAACACGCTACGGCCAAGCACATTTAGTGGAGTGGAAAGGGAGGGGGCGCGGTTCGGGTCTCCTGCCCGCTCAGCGCTCGGTTGAGTTGGGGGGCGCAGGTCTCGGTGCGGTAATTTAGCTGGCCTGATTGGGAGGACCAGAGCTGAGCAAGCGTCGCTGGACACCCGGAGCTACAAGGAGGAAACTGAGGCATGCTCCTGAGCCAACTTCTACTTAAGCAGCTAAAACTCCAGTTCCTGGTGCCCGTATCCTCAGAGCCCACCGACCAGGGACTTGGAGGGCGCTATACTTAGGTCCTGAAGCAGCATCAGGAAGCAATCTCATGTCCCACCTCTTAAAAGCAAGAAAACTAAGCACCCCAAAACTCGACCTAGCAAATATACAGTAGATTAGGAAAAGAGCTTTCCATCTGTGTATGGCTTTGCACCTTAGAAATTGTTTCACTATGTATGTACTGGATAATACACACCCTGTAAAAGACTGGGAATAGGGGCGCCTGGGTGGCTCAGTGGGTTAAGCCTCTGCCTTGGGCTTGGGTCATGATCCCAGAGTCCTGGAATCCAGCCCAGCGTCGGGCTCTCTGCTCCGTAGGGAGCCTGCTTCCCTTCCTCTCTAATAAATAAATAAAATCTTTAAAAAAGAGAGAGCGAGAGGGACTGGGAATAACAGGTTTGAAAACGTTAATTGTTGAGGGGCTCTTCGGTGGCTCAGTGGGTTAAAGCGTCTGCCTTCGGATCAGGTGATCCCCAGGTTCTGGGATCCAGCCCCGCATCCCTCTCTGCTTGGCGGGAAGCCTGCTTTTCTCTCTCTACCTACTTGTGATCTCTGTCAAATAAAGTCTCTTTTAAAAAACGTAATTGTTGGAAGAATGACTTTTTATATAAGACAAAAGACAAGAGAACTGAAACACTAAGATATTCTGCGTCTCAGATTTATCAGAATTATTTTATTTGAAGCTTAATATAGAAGTCCATCTTAAGCATGCCAGACTGAACAGGGCTGGTCCTAACCCAGTGATGCACGTTATAATCATAACTAAATGTTTAGCTGTTTCCACAGATTCTTCTGCATGTTTGGTATGCAAATATTACTAAGGAAAGATTCCCCTTAATATTTCACGCACACAAAAAAGAGTAGACTCTCAAATCATGTATTAGGGAGTACATCTGTGAGCATGTTATTAGTAGTCTGTGCTTCGGATAACGTTTTCCTGGAAATACAAAATTTATTTTGCAGATGTCGTGTTTTTGAATCATATACTATTATGAACCAGTTTACAGTTTTATGGGATCTACTTTGTTTCAAAGGCCATTTACCTAGCTTCTTGCCTTAGAGAAATTAATAGCAGATCTAAAATGCCTTTTATATTTCATTGTACTCTGGTCCTGGGCATATCACTACTTTCTTTTCTCACTCATTAACCCTTTAGGAAGAACTCATTAACCTCACTCATTTACCCTTTAGAAAGAACATAACAGAAAAGGAAGGTAGGAAAGGTAGTTTCAGTGAGAGCTGTGATATTTGAGGAATTGCTCCAAGTGAGGCACCAAACTCAAACTTTCCATTGGGCCATTTGCTTCATTCTCGTGGCATCCCTGTGAGGTAGACATGCTGTTTTCCAGATGAGGAGACTGAAGGCCAGAAAGGTTAATTCACTTGCCTAAACTCACAAAGTCAAGCTGGTGGATGGGTTGATGCCGGAGTCCAGGCTTTTAAGCACTCTTTGTCAACCGAGAAAACAGCGGATTCTAGAAAAGCTTCGGACTCTGTTGACTATGAGGAAAAAGTCATGCACACCATGTGACAGACATGGGTCTCAAGTGCAACCAGATGCCTTTCAAAATAATCATGTGTTGACTCTGCCCCTTATTTCCACTGCAGCCCACTCCCTGCTTCCATCCTTCATCAGCAAATGGCATGACTTCAAGCTCCTCAGATGCACCCTATTCACGGGCTTGGTGAAGGCAGTCTCCTCTTGCTCCCTATCCCCAGCACAGCTGCTGAATAAATGCCTATGGAGAGAGCATTTCTCTCCTCAGACTTTTTAAAACAACTATTTTCTAAATAACTCATTTGATCGGCAGTTCCATTTTATCTTGTACTATTTCTTTTGTTGTGTTCATTTACTCAGTAGATGCCTTCCGAAGTTCATCTGATGACCTGGGAAATGACAAAGGGCTAGAGATAGAAAGCTACATAAACACTCTCTGGACCTCTAGTAGCTCATGATTGCTGGGACAGAGAAATAGGCAAACGCTGCTAAATAATGTGAACATGTAAGAGCAGTGAGTGAGGAGGTGACAGACAGCTGTCCAGAAAAAATAACTGAGTTTGGAAAGGACACATAATTTCCCAGAGAGGCTGGGAAAGAACATCTTGAGGGGAAAACAAATACGGGCCCAAGCACAGAGAGAGGAAGGCTTTGGTGGGTTCCAGAAAATATGATTGTTCCTTTAAGTGTGCTGTAGAAGAAAGCATATAGATATATAATCCAAGCCACATAGACCATTATTAATTATCTAATAGCCACACCTTAAAAAGTAAAAAGAAACAGATGAAATCAAATTTAATAATGTAGCCACATATAAAATGTTATTTTATCATATTACATTTAATATGTTGTTATTTTACATTTTTCTTACACGATCTTCAAAATCCAGTGTGTATTTTATACTTAGAGCACACCTCAGTTCAGACCAGCCACATTTCACGTGCTCAAAGCCCCATATGGCAAGTGACCTCTGGAGCAGAGCAGGTGTCCAGCACAGAGTACGTGAGTGAAAGTGGTGGGGGCATGGAGTGGCATGAGATGGTCAGAGAGGTGGATGGAAAGAGGACACGGCCAGTTGGTGAAGGGCCTCAAAATGGCATGATGTGAAGCTTTAAAGCGTTGTTGGGCAATTGTAAGTCATTAAAACCAGAAAAGAATGCTGTGTTTGCAGGCTGAGGGACAGGGGTTGGAGACAAGAGGGAGCTAGCAGTGAGGGCTTCGGGGGCTTTGCAGCCATTGTGCAGCCTGCTTCTCGGCCCTTCCCCCCCCCCCCACCAGAGACTTAGCTGCAGCACCTCTGCACAGACCCTCCTCTGCTCACATCTGGTCCCACTGCTTTGTTAAAGTTCTCCTACATCCTCTTTTCTAGAATTTAAACACGTGTGTCCATCTCTGGACCCACTGGACTGTCCTCACTGGACTGTCAACCAGCTTATAATTCCAGGTTATGATAAAAACATAAACATTTTTTACAGTAACAAGCAAATTTGTCACGAAAATCAAGAACCTTCCTTTCCCAGCCTCTTTGGTTTTCAAGGTCAGGTAATTTTGGTGTCACTCTAATGTCTGTGTACATGGATATGATAGAAAACCTGCCTGTGGGTTATACTAATGAACTAACGTGCTAGTGAGACGTTTGATCAGCCTCTCACTGGCTGTGTGAACCTAGGCACTTGGTTTTACTACCTTGTGCCTCAGTTAGCTCTTCAGTAAAATGAAAATTACAAGGTACCTATTCTGTAGAGCAGCTGTGAGGATTAGATGAGTAATTACGTAAAGTCCCCAGAACAGTGCCTATCACAAACTAAGCACACAGTGAGTTAACAAGTTTATTATTGTTATTATAGATTAGCACCTAAGTTATAATCTAAGTTATAAACATCTACGGCAGATGAAGATAGGTGGAAAAACAAAATTAGAGCCTTCCTTTATCAGTTTATGAATTATCTGCTACTGTATGAAACCACAATTGGAACACTTCCATCAGTGAAGAGATTGTGGTTGGCAGAACTCTGGCCCAAAGAGTCCTGGCCCCTGGCATCCACTCTCGTTTCATACTCTCTCCTTGAGTGTGAGCAAAACCTGTAAATGTGATGGGATCTACTCCCGTGGTCAGGTTACTGAGCAGTGGACTAAATTGGTCAAAAAGGAGATAATCCTGAGTGGGCCTGACTTTCAAAGGTGATACATCTGAGAGGCACTCCTGTCCTGGAAGATGATGCAGCAAACTGCCATGCCAGGAAGGGCAAAAGGAGGGGGCGCATGGAAGGATCAGAGTGTGACCCCTGAATGTCATCCAGCAGAAATTAGGGACTTAAGCCCTACAGCTGCAGTGAACTGAATTCTGCCAACACCTTGACTGAACTTGGGAGGGGATCTCAGATGAAGGTCTCCAGAAGAGACCACAGCTCAGGCAACAAGGCAACGCTTGGTTTCACCTAATGAGACCTGAGCAGAGGACTTAATGAACCCATGCAAATATCATATCCAATAACGATAAAAACTGGAATGAGGCTTATAATTTGAAAGATGGCTTCAGTTGGGTGCTCTAACATGTACCATCTAATTCAGACTTCCCCCCAAGAATATTAGGGCTCCCCCTCACATGCACAGAGTTGCCTTGGGGCTCCTGACGGCTGAACTATGTTCAGCAGATAAAAGTAGTCATGGAGATACGCATGAAGTATAGACAACAATAAGTCAAGGAAGGAAATCTCACAAAAGGCTTCGCAGAAGCAGAGATATACAAGTTGTTTTGGAAAGAGGAATAGGAGTTTTGCATAAGGATCAGGGAGAAGGGTAGTCCAGCACAGAGAACAGCAGGTGCAAAGGCACAGACAGGTAGCAGCAGGGTTTGGGAGGGATGAGCAGCAGTGCAGACCCTAGGTTGGGAAGTGAGGTGAGAAGTAGGATCAAATGTGGACAAGCTGTGTGTGTCATGCAAAGGAGCTGGAACTTCACATTAGAAGCAAACGATATGTAAGCAGGGAAGAGATTCAATCAGATCTGCATTTTGAATTGGCCATTTGATAGAAATGTGGACTTTTAAAAATGACTTTTGGATTAACTTCAAACTTGGAAAGTATGCAAGTACAAAGCACTCCCTGCCTCCATTGCCGAGATTCCCACCATGAACCTCCCAGCACACTTGCTCCACTCGTCTGTCATCCAGCATTCATCTGTCTACACATATGCTTACCCATTATTATTAGACTTGTTCTGAGTCATTTGACAAAGAACTTCAGATAGGATTACTCATCATTCCAAAATACTCCAGTGTTTGTTTTCCCAAAACAAGGACAGCCTCTGCCCCACAGCCTGCCAGTCAGGAAGTCAACATGGTTACATTACAGGTCTGCTGTCCAAACCACAGACCCCCTTTTTCCACCAATTGTCCCCAAAATACTTCTTTTCCCTCACAGCCCAGATCCCACAGAGGAACACACATTGGGTATAGTTGTGTCTCTTCAGTCTTGTGACCTGGAATATTTAATTCCTCAGTGAGAACAGAGGGAGACCCTACATTGCATCGCCCCAAGGCCATACTTGAGTCAAGCTTTCTCAAGCTCTCTGGCAGAACGCCCAAGGAATGCTGCTGTGCTCCTCTTTCCCTTTGTAATTGGTAAGTGTCTTGTAGGAAATATTCCAGTGTTATTCCTCATCAAACTTCCACCTGCTGCCCTTAGCCTTCCTTGATAACTCACTCTTGCACTACAGGGACTGCTAAAAGGTGAATTTTCCATCTGTGTGACTCCAACAGTCTATTTTCTGTACACTCCTCACTCGCTCATTCAGCTACATCAGAATGGACTCATGGGTTCCTGTTTTACTCCCTGGCCTATAATCTGCCAATGTCATCCTTGATTTTGGGGCTCAGATTGTCCCAGATTTAATCAGCAAGAGCCCTTCAAGTCATGTCAAGGACATGCTCCCCATGTCCTTTGATAGCACATGATTCTCTAAGCATTTTCTTACCTCCTGGCACAACAAAATATTCCAGGCTCATATTGTACTTTCACTGCTCCTGAAGTCAACTGTTTCTTCAGAGATCTCTGGTTCCTTTTATTGGAAAATGGTATCTAGACACCAAAATCTGGGAGTTACTTGTGCTTATTGGAATGGGGGTACCATTGCTTCTGGAAACTCTCAGCAGACAGAAATACAAAATACATAAAATGACACATAGACACACTAATACAGACGTAACTATTTTGGGTCTCTGTACATGTATGTCAAAACACATGAGTTCATACCTCCTCCAAGTCCAGTCCAACACGAGGGTTCTTTCTGGATTCTCCCTTTCCATGCTTGTAATATATTCTCCAACAGCAAGAAACCTGGCTTTCATTATCCTCAGTGTGCGTTTATTTGCTAATAGAACCAGGCTGACAAGTCGGCCTTCCACCTCAGGTAGGCCTGCCACTGCCTCCTCTATGGTGGGGAGGGATGGTCTCTGTGCAACTTTGAAAGAGCAGGATTAAAGGGTTACCAGTCAAGTCAAAGATTTCTGTAATTATCTGAGCAAGCAAGAAAGGAACAAGCCTTTTCTGATTCTCTCGGTTGCATAGCACAGAAACCTACTCAGGTGGCTCAGGTAAAAACGTGGTTGGGTCACCAAAAGAGTATCTCAGAAAAGATAGGAGTCTTGGTGAGTTTGGGCAAAAAGAGTCCTGGTTAGTAGTATGAAAGGAAGAGAAGCAAATTGTGCTCCCATGGTAGAGGTGATAGGGAAGAAGCTAGAACAAGAGGTAGAAGACGTGGACAAGATAAAGGTCTAGACTTGGGTGAGACGGGATGTGAAACAAAGCAGAAAGGATTCACCTTAAACAGAAGGCAGCTCTTTTCTCTGAAACTTGAAATGTTAAGGGCACAATCTGAAACTTTAGAGCTTTTTATTAGATCACTCACAATGATGTTCTTCTTCCCTCTGAAAACAGTGACTTTCGTTAAGTGTCGGCACATGAGGAAGGAGGTAACATGAAGAGCTTCCAGGAGACTGAGGAGTTTAAAAATACCAGCAAAAACCTAACTGAGCTGGGCCTGTTACTAGACTGTTCAGAATGAGATGTGTTCTGCCTTGCTGGTATAATTAAGCACAGGGAAGTGGCCCGAACTTTGAGGGCAGCTGAGACCAGGAGGTTGACTGGTGTCCAACATGGACACTTCTCTTCAGTGTATTTTACATCGCTAGGCCACTCAGGCCAAAAACCATTGCAGATGTGCAAGACTTTTTATGTCGTTCGCATTCATTCATAAATCCTTAAAGGATTTTATTCTAGGGCTCATTAGAGGAAAGACCACAGGACCGAAAGGTTCATGCCCATTCCTGTGTTAACAAGGTAATTAATTGTCTTGCATTTGTACCTTAGTCTTGAGTATGACTTGGCATTAGCACATTTAGCTGTTGCTGAGGAAAAGGCTTGAGACTGGCCATTTTATATATTTACAAGTAAATGTAATACGGGAAAGAGCAAGAAAAGGAAAACCTCTTCCCTTGCTTGAGGTTGAGTGTCCTTGCCCAAAACTGAGTGTTCTGGATCCTAGAGCAATGTTTCTGATATACGTTTAGAAATCTCCATGGCCACACACACAAACATGCAAACATAATTATAACAGATCTGAAGAGGAGAAGGGAGGTCTCGGCTATTCATTCAGGCACTGTGCCAGCCTGGAGATATGATGATAAACACTGCCAGTACGGCCATGGCCCTCACGGGACTTAGAGCCCGGCTGAACTATTAATGAGATGTGGGCACTGCGATCAGCACATGCAAATGCTTCCCCCACCGGGAGAACTCCTGGAGCACTGAGTCTGTGACCTGTTCCGCTGACCATGCCGGGATTGCACTTCCGTCTCCAGCCGGCAGTCTTCCTCGACTTGCCGGGGTTTCACTCCACGTGGCAAAGCTGTCTGTGGAGTGTCATGGTTTTGTCCTGAAGATACCAGGCTTCGTCCCTGCAGCCATCCTAGTTATCAAGTCATCACTCCAGGATCCCCGCCATGGGGGAGAGGAGCTCGTGCAACAGGAGGTACACCATCAAGTCAGAACTCCAGGGCCCCACCACAAGGCGGGGGAAGCTCAGGGGACACGAGGTACACTGTGAGGTCTTCACTCGTTGGGGCGGGGGGGAGAGCTCTGGGGACATGAGGTACACTGTGAGGTCGGCACTCCAGGGGGTGGAGCTCGGGGGACACGAGATACACCATAAGGTATCACTCCAGGGGAGGGACTTGGGGGACACGAGATTCACCGTGAGGTCGTCACTCCGGGGAGGGAGCTTGGGGGACATGAGGTACACCATGAGGTCGTCACTCCGGGGGAGGAGCTCGGGGGACACGAGGTACACCATGAGGTGTCACTCTGGGGTGGGGGGAGCTTGGGGGACACGAGGTGACAGCGCCAGTCAAGGGCCGCAACCGCGCGTGTGCTCCCAGCCCCCGCCCTTCGGAAGGATGCTCAAGGTTGCGGGCAACGAAGACCGGAGGAGGAAGGAGAGAGACTCGCTCCGCTGCCGGCCCTCGGAACGCAGCCAGTGCTCCACAGCGCTTCCCTGGGGCCGACCCTGACTGAGCGTCCGGACCGTGAGGTAATCACCGGCGGGGACCCCCAGAAACCGCAGGTCCTCACGCTCCCCGCGCACTAGGCGGACCGACCTGTCTCCCCCGAGCAGCCGAGAGACCTCCAGACACGGAGCGTCCCCCCTCCGCGGTCCGCCGCAGCCGCCTCACGGCGCCGCACCATCACACCCACGCGGCAGTGCGCTCGGATCCAACCGGAACTTCCCAAAAGCCGGCAAGCGGACACCCGCGCTGGAACACGCACCGCTAGCTCCCCGCCAGCGGCAGCGACCGCGCGGGAACCCGCAGCCGGAGCCCGCCCCGCGCGCTGACGTCACACGCGGCAGGCTTCACGCGTCAGCCCCGCCCGCCCCCGCCTCAGACGGCAGCCCGTCCGCGCCTGCGGAAGCGTGAGGACGTCAGGTACGTGCTCCAGTCTCGCGGCCGCGTTGTGCCGCCGCAGAGGCGCGCCCCGCCCCGCCTGCCCCACGTGACCACGCGCCCGACCGCCGGAGCGGCCCCACCCACTCCCACTTCCGTGGGCGCCCGCCCGCCCCCGCGCTGAGATAGCAGTGCGGCCCCGCCTACCCATCGTGAATACGTGGCTCCGTTCCAGGGCCGCGCTGGGCCGCCTGAGTGGCGCCCCACCCCGCGCGCTGACGTTCACGTCGACCCCGCGCTTGCTCTCGCCTCAGGTGGCGTGCGCTCGGCGGCGTCCCCCAGCCGTCCCCGCCCACCCCTCCTGGGCACCGCGGCTCAGGCCCGCGCCCGGCCGCCGCCCGGCCGCCGCCCCGCCCACCCTGCGTGCTGACGTCGCACGCCGCCCGCGGGCGGAAGCGCGGGCGGGCGGTAGCGCCGGCGCGGTCCCCTCAGAGGGGCGCTGGTGCGCGGGCAGAGCCTCCGCGTCCGGGTGCGGACCGAACGCTGCGCCATGAGCGGCGCGGGGGACCGCGGTGCCGAGGCCGGCGCTGCCCAGGCCGAGTCCGCGGGCGCGGCGCTGAGCGTGGACGTGGCGGGGCTGCTGGCGCAGCTGGCGCGCAGCTTCGCGCTGCTGTTGCCGGTGTACGCGCTCGGCTACCTGGGCCTGAGCTTCAGCTGGGTGCTGCTGGCGCTCGGGCTGCTCGTGTGGTGCCGGCGCAGCCGCGGCCTCAAGGCCACCCGCCTGTGCCGCGCCCTGGCGCTGCTGGAGGACGAGGAGCGCGCCGTGCGCCTGGGGGTGCGCGCCTGCGACCTGCCGGCCTGGGTGAGTGCGGCTCCGCGCGGGCCGGGGATCCGCCCCGCCGCTCGCGGCCCCCGCGTCTCCTGGCCGGGGTCCCCGCGGCAGCGCCCCAGCCGCCCCGCCCCGGGCCCGCGCGGAGCCGCTCAGGTGAGGGCGCGGGGCGGCGGCGGCAGCGCTGCTGCTGACTCGCGCCTCTGGAACGCTGGGCGGCGGCGGCTGGGCTCGCGGCGCCCCGGCCCGCCCGGTGCCGCCGCGCTGGCTGCGGGTCGCGGGGACGGCGGGGGGCGGGGAGCGCTGTCCGGGCGGGTGTGGCGCCGCTCCGCGGGGTCGCGGCGCGGGTTGTCCTCGAGCAAGCCGGGGCTCGGGGGCAGGCCTGGGCTGCAGGGCGCGTTGGGGGGGCCCGGGCTGGGGGTGCGCTGACAGCGGGGTCCGCACCCCCGAGTCGTCTGCGGGGTCAGGGCCGCCTCCTCGCGCGCGTCTCAGCCTCCCGTGAGCTCCGACGCGGAGTCGCCGTCCCGCGTGCGGCAGGTGCTCTGCGACGACTGGGGTTCCCGCAGGGCTTGCTGCGAGCTCGGGGGGAGACGGCCGCAGGGAGGCTCCGGGGTCCCTCTCTCGGGAGCACAGGGCCCGGAGAGCGGTCGCGGCTTCCCGTGACAAGACGCGTGCGGGGGAGGGCGGAGGGCGGGACGCGGGGCCCGGGTGGGCAGGGGCCTCACGCTCCTGTGTGCCGGCGGGTTCGCGTGTCGCCGTCTGCAGGCCGCGCGACGGCGGGGACAGCGCGGTGCGGAGAGGGCCGTCATCCCCGCGGCCGCGGTGCGGAACTTTGGCGTACTCGGTGCTTCGGGGGTTGCGACCTCGGGGTGACCGTGCGGGAGCAGGAGGTGCGTGTGCGCCGTCGCGGGCGGCTTCTCCGTGAAGCCCCTGGTGAAGCCCCGGGCCCCGCTCGGGGCCGAGGGGCAGACGTGCGCGCTGGCTTCAACTCAGGCCGGCAAGTGGGGAAAGCGGCGCCCGGTGCGCTCTGCGGGGCTCGGCCCTGCGGCTTCTCCGTACCCCGCACTGCCGTCGTCGCTCGCTCTCCGTCCGCGTGCACCGGGAAGACACCGGCGGGTGGACGAGCCGCCTGTGTCGCGGCGGCCTGAATGGGGGCCGCGGGAGGAGGGACGTGCTTGACGAGGGTCACGGAGGTGAGTGGGGACGGCGGCCGTCGCCGTCGGTGCCGGCGGGAAGCACGGAACCGGGCCCGGCGAGGTCTGCGCCGGTCCTCCCGTGTGGCCGCCAGGGTACGTGGATTCCGCGCTGCGAGTCGGTGAGACCCCCGACTCGCGCTCTGGCCGCTGGTGTCGCGTCAGCCCCGCGCTCGCGTGGTCGGTGGCCGCGACGGGGGCCGCCGGCTTCCGCCAGGCTGTCCGCGCTCTGACCGGGGAGCGCTCTTCCCGCGCCGTCGCGGGAGGCAGGAACCGAAGGCGCGTGGGCAGGGAACCCGGAGCACGAGAGACAAGACTGCGCTGGGGTCTCGAGCGGAGGAAGGGCGAGTGTCTGGACTCCCAGGGTTCGTCCCCGGCTTGTGCTCCCGTGAGATGGGGTTCGCGTCGCTGATCCGGACCGCCGGGTCGTGGTGTCCGCCGCGCTAGCACGTGGGTCCTGGAGGGACGGTGGCCTGAGAAGGTGCGTAGGGACCCCTCGGGCCGCGAAGGGGCCGCGGGCGCTGCCTGTGCTTACACCGGCGCCGCGGCTGCTGCGGTCCGCAGAGCGTGGACGCTGCCGGGCCCAGACTTCCGCGGTCGGAACCGAGGGCAGCTTGCTAGACCCAGGGCCGTGATGGCTGCTTTTCTTAGCTTAAATGGGTTAGAGTTAGGATGCGCGCGTTCATCAGCTTTCTTACTCGGTGGGTTCTAGAAACGCTGCTGTTTTAGGTTAGTGTTAGTTTGACTTTGCATTTCAGACCAGAGCCTGTAGAGGACGGAGTGGGCTGTAACTGCCCGCAGTGTGTGAGTCACAGTTACGGTAAGTCAGGGTCACAGTAAATGTATAGTGGAGGGGCGCCTGGGGGCTCAGCGGTGAAGCCTCTGCCTTCGGCTCAGGTCATGGTCTCAGCGTCCTGGGATCGAGCCCCGCATCGGGCTCTCTGCTCAGCGGGAGCCTGCTTCCCCCCCCCCTCTGCCTGCCTCTGCCTGCTTGTGGTCTCTGTCAAATAAGTAAAATCTTTAAAAAATAATGTATAGTGTAGCTTTTGATCCTGCGAAGAACCGATTCTGAAAAACCGACGTAATGCTGTGTTTTTGTTGGACCTAATGAATCTTTTCTGTAGGTTTTCGTAATCTCTGCTGCTACCAGTTCACAATGTTTAACATAAAATAATATCACAGATATTGTGAATATGCTGAAAACCATTGAATTGTACATTTTAAATGAGCAAACTGGTATGTGCATTACATCTCAATGGTGCTATTTGAAAGTATATATACTGAATTTCTTTTAAAAAGAAATGAAAAGGTTAGTTACAATATGTAGAAAACCGTATGTCCTTGCTTACGGAATTCCAGCTAAAACTCTTACAATTCTGTTTTTTTAATTTTATTAAGCTTTTTATTTTAATTCCAGTATAGTTAATATATAGTGTTATATTAGTATCAAGTGTACAAGATAGTGTAAAACTTCTACAACTTTTAAAAATTGTTTCAACTTAAATTCTAAGGCATTTACGTTTCAGAGAATATTTAATGCAAAGTGTGGGCTTATGAATGAAAACTGGCAAGGTAAATATTTTTACCTTGATCTTAATGTTACTATAAACATTGACACTATCATGGCTAAATAAGTTCTAATAAATGAGATAGAAATTATGCCTCAAAGATACAAATAGCTTACATGTGTGTTTTTCTGTGAGTTATTAGAAACTCTTTTGATTCAAAGTATTAACACATGTATGTTAAGAAATTTAGGGTATAGATTGGTTTATATTAGACTCATTTATCGTAGCATGATTTTTGGATGTATTGTGGTTTTTATGGGTTTTTAATCTTATTTAAATTCAATTAACATATAGTATATCATTAGTTTCAGATTGTTAATGGTCTTTGCATTTTATTAGGTTTTGTTAAGTCGTCTGTTTTGGTTTCCATGACACAATTCTGTCTCAGATGAATTTTCTTTCTCCATTTAAAGATCTGAGGATCTACTATATGCAGAAGTAGAAGAGGTCATCATGCCTTCATGTGTGTGCGGTCTTTCAGGTAGCTACAAGGCAAGATGTGATGGCCCCAGTGCCATGGTGGTCAGAACAGAGGATGGGAGGTGGTTAGTGGCAAGGGGATGCATATAGACCATTTATAGACATTGAAGAATAGAAGGACATGGCATTATGCTCTATGGGGGCAGTACGATAAATATGTGGGAGCGGGAAATCAGGCAGAGTCCTTAGTGGGAACATCAGAGCCCACCTGGACTGTCCCCGCAGGAGGGAGCTGTGTGGAATGGGATGAACTGAGGCTCAGGAGTGAGTACATGTGCTCCATGCAGCTTGGGCCCAGGTTCTCGGGCAGCTCTCCCAGTTTACAGGAACCCTGTGCTGAGCAGACTACTCTTAAGACTTACAGTATTGGGGCACCTGGGTGACTCAGGGGTTAAGCCTCTGCCTTCGACTCAGGTCATGATCTCAAGGTTCTGGGATTGAGTCCAGCATGGGGCTCTCTGCTCATCCGGGAGCCTGCCTCCCGTTCTCTCTGCCTGCCTCTGCCTACTTGTGATCTCTATCAAATAAATAAATAAAATCTTTTTTAAAAAATGACTCAGTTTTGGCAAGGGAGGAAGGGGAGATAGTGATGTATTCAGAATTAAGCTTCTGAAATCAGAAAGTGGAAGCGCCTGTGCAAGGGAGTAGAGTTCTCTTCTTCCTTCAGCTGTCAGAAAACACGCCAAGATTCTTGCGGGATGGTTACTCTTTGTACTGTGGAGGGAGCTGAAGTACCCGCCCACCTTCCCTCAAATAGACCATTCTTCACTCTTAATAACCTTATTGTGGTGAAGTACTGAGTCACCTTGTGTTCTTTTGGAGTTGGGTGGGGCACGGTTCTTACATAAACAATATCAGTGTTTTCTTTTGTATCCAGTCATTTTCCCATTAGACATCTTTTATTTGAGTTTTCTTGTGATCTTTCTCTTTATCACTGGCTTTTCTTCATTTATTTTTTTACCTGTTATGAAAGTCCTATTTTTTTAAGGAAATCATTTATTTTTTTAATTTTTCCTAGAATAGATCACATTTTAAGGAAGTAGCTCAACTTACATGTAGGGATTAGAAATGAGCTTTTATGGATTTATCCATTTAATCCCACATTTATTATCATTGCTATGTCTCAGGTCTCCTGCTAGGTACTAGAGACGACTGTGGATAAGATAAGGCCTTAAAAACTCAAGAATTTACCAGCTGGTAAGAGCACAAGAGATCTATGTGTAAATCCTAGTTTAATCATAGTATGCATTTGCAGTCGTCTTTTTTTTTTTTTTTTTTTTTTTTTTTTTTAATAAGACTCACTTTTTTAATCCAGGAAAAAAATGCATTAAGAACATCATTCATAGAGGGCGCCTGGGTGGCTCAGTGGTTTAAGCCGCTGCCTTCAGCTCAGGTCGTGATCTCAGGGTCCTGGGATCGAGTCGCACATCGGGCTCTCTGCTCAGCAAGGAGCCTGCTTCCCTCCCTCTCTCTACCTGCCTCTCTGTCTACTTGTGATATCTCTCTGTCAAATAAATAAATAAAAATCTTAAAAAAAAAAAAAAAAGAACATCATTCATAGAGATGCCTGGGTGGCTCAGTCAGTTAAGCCTCTGCCTTCGGCTCAAGTCCTGATCCCAGGGTCCTGGGATTGAGTCCCATATCGGGGTCCTTGCTCAGAGGAAACCCTGCTTCTCTCTGCCTCTGCCTGCCGCTCTGCCTGCTTGTGTTTTCTCTCTCTCTCTCTTTCTGACAAATAGATAAATAAGATCGCGGGGCGGGGAGGGGGACATCATTCATCATTGCAAACCACCCATAATAGTAGTTGGTGGAAAATTACAACCTTGAATGGAATTGTTACTGTGAATTTTTCTATTTGTGATAAGCCATACTAAAAATCATTTGTTCAGGAAAATGTGATTTAAAATTTAGTTTTCTTGATGCTTAACTATGTATGGAGAAAGGAAAGGCAGATCTTTCTTAGGTCTTTCTGTTGGTGAAGTGGTATATGTTCATTTTCTTAAAAAATATGCCATTTAGGGGCGCCTGGGTGGCTCAGTGGGTTAAAGCCTCTGCCTTCAGCTCAGGTCATCATCTCAGGGTTCTGGGATCGAGCCCCGCATTGGGCTCCCTGCTTGGCGGGGAGCCTGCTTCCCCCCTCCTCTCTCTCTGCCTGCCTCTCTGCCTGCTTGTGATCTGTATCTGTCAAATAAATAAATAAAATCTTTAAAAAAATATATGCCATTTAGAACGTTTTGTACATTGTACCTTGTCAGTTCATCCAGATCCTCTCTTACATAAATAACCTTGAGAAGGAAAGCATTCCCTCCACGAGGAGTCACAACTTTTAAGTATTAAGGTAACATCTAGTCTTTAAATCGATCTATTTGAAAACAAATAGGATTTGTTTTGATGAGGATTAAAACTTTATTCCAGGGTTTGTTGATCTAGCTATGCGTAGAAGTCCAGTTTTACGCTCTTCTGTCCTTGCCTGCTTTGTGAAAGGCAGTTTCAGGGTTACTCACGGTGAACATCTCTGGGACGCCCAGTTCAGCACCTGTCAGATTACAGCAGGGTATGCAGATGAAAGTACCAGCACAGAAGAACAGCTCCCCCGTGTCAGGAGCAGGGCTCTCCTGATGAGTACGTACAGGAATTGGTGACAGCCACACCAGTACCCTGACAGTTCACACCATGCTTTCCTTCCTACTATTTACAAAATTGTCATTGAAGTTCAGTTTGAAGTTCTTTTGTTTACGCACTTAGTGAAGTTCCTCTTATCCTTTATTTCCCAAAAACAGATAATCATTCTAGTGTGAGAAGAATGCAGCCTCATTGTGAGTCATTTCAAGCTTTGGAGAAGAGTAATGAGGAAAAAGTCACCTGCATCCTACTAAGTAGTTATGACCATGATTTTTTGATGATTTTCTGAATCTTTAATGTATGTGTGTGTGTGTGTGTGTGTGTGTGTGTGTGTGTTGTATCCTCCTTCATTAAGCATTATATTGTGGACATACGTCATTATTCAGAAATATGACTTTGGTTATTGTAATATTACGTATTTTATGGGGCTGCTGTGTTTTATTTAAATGATGTTTGATAGATTTCAAAAATAAGATTGTTAGATATTATGTGGTGAGAAAGATAAAACTAGAGTTTGAGATTTATTTAATATTCTACTCTTTTCAAGTTACAAAGATGATTTGTTTGAGCTATATATCTGATATGTTCCAGGATACATGAACTATTTTTGAACTCACGAGAGTAGCATGATAATTTTATAGGCGAAAGTCTCACTTTGGAGGGCAGTGTTTCTTTTTGTGTGGTGTTAATGTTCAAATGCACCGTTCACCCAGATCCCCTCTTACTTAAATAACCTTGAGAAGGAAAGCATTCCCTCTACGTGGAGTCACAACTTTTAAGTAGCTTTCCTTCCTGTGCTGTGTTGGGATATTAAAGTTTGTTAACAGGAGGAATATTCCAGTCTGAAGTTGTGGCTTCATGTAGACAGTGTCATAATGGTTACTTAGAGATTGCTGAGAAGACTGGCTGGATCGTCACTGACTTTGTGTTCCTAGCCATGTGACCAGTTACTGTCATCTGGCAGCCCTCAATCACTGCATGGTGTGTGGCACGAGCAGATGAATCGCCTACCCTCCTGCTACCGGTCTCACACGTGATGGCATTGCTGCTTTGGTGCACACTCAAGAAGCAGGCTCTGGACCTGGTAGCTGTGAGTTCCTGTTCGACTCCAGTCCCTTCCTAACTCTGTGCACTTGGGCAGGTCAGTCATACCCTTTAGACCCTCAGTTTCCTCATCATTAGGTGAGCATTAAAATGAGCCATGAAATGAACATGGTGTGGTTATGAGGCTGGAATGAGGAAAGGCCAAGGACATGCTGGGCCTGGGAGGGTGCAGCCAGTGGTGCCCTTGAGTTAGTGATCAGGGTGACTCATGCTCCCTTTCAGTTTCCTTGGTGTTGCTGCCTGTTTCCTGTTGCCTGAGTCACTTCTGTTACCCCTTTACCTCTCCTCCTCCACTTCAACTAAAAGGGGGGAGATGAGACCTGGGGTTTCTCTCTGTTTCTGTTTCACTGTGGTTTATTTTGTTGCTAAGAGTTTATCTACCTTAATGCTTTGTTATTGTTCACACTCAAAAGTACTAATAATTTCTCTCTCTCTTTTCTCTGTATATCCCTAAACTGATAGCCAGGGAACCTACGTTATAAACCTTCATCCTTGCTGCTGCTGCTCCCTTAAATGCTACCCTGGGGACGGGGTTAATTTTCCCTGTCCTGCTTGAAGCAGCTGGCCCGATGCAGTAGACAACCATAGTTAGTTACATTCCAACAATATCCTGTTGTAAAATTTTTCCATTCATTTTCATTTGAAAATGCGCTCCTATTTCTGGGTCCGTTGTAATAGTTTAACTTAACCTGTATTATCTGTGGAGGCATTTCCTTCTGTTTGCATCAAGGGGTGATATGTTTTAGGTTCCCCCCAAATAAGGTAGAACTGTAGATGAATCCAGTGATGTGGGAAGAGAACGTTGTCCAACTTGCTACATGCGGCAAATACTGCACTGGAGTACACGTTACGTACCGGTTTCCAGTTATGGTGCTCGCACTTGGAGATACCAGCTTCAGATTGGTACAGTTATTGATCTGAGCAATACTTTTACTTTCTGTTTTCTTACTGAACTCTGCTTACATATTTGTTAAAGCATTCAGTCAAATCTGCTTTGTCCTGTACTTGTGTGTAGGACTAGGAGTTTGAAACAAGAACTTTTTTTTTTAACATTCTTAGTTTATTAATCCTCTCATGAAAAATCGCACAATCACCATAGATAGAGCCACTGCAGCATCTTTACTCCTTCTTGTCCAGTCTCCAGCTCAGTTCTTTTTGCCAGCACCAACGTTGGCTTCGCAGTCCCCCTGACTTTCTTCATTCTGTTCTTGCGTTCTTTTCGCTGTTTTCTTGAGGTCTTTTCTTCTCATACAGACCATGTCTTGGAAGTCTATGTTTGGGTTCATTTTTCTTTGCATAATCCAAGGAATCATAAATCATGCCAAAGCCAGTTGTCTTGCCACCACCGAAATGGGTTCTGAACCCAAATACAAATATGACATCTGGTGTGGTCTTGTACATTTTGGCTACTTTTTCCCAAATTTCTGTCTTAGGTACTGTTGCCTTTCTGGGATGAAGGACATCAGTAACCATTTGTTTGTGCTGAAATCGTCAGTTGGTCATGAACTTCCTGGTACTGAGAGTTACTGTGTTGTTCACAGTGGCGGCCGAGCTTCAAGCAGCCGGAGACGAAAAGAGACCCACTATCCGCCAGCCAATCATATCAATGAAATAAGGACTTTTAATATCCATTTTATCGGCTAGCAGAATGCATTTAAATAGTTTACTCGGTAGACCTAGTGTATTTTTGGAACAGTGAACTATGTACCAGTTGCTTGATGTATTAGGACTTCCTACACCCAGTTTATAGATTGTTATGTAATGCCCGTGTTGCCATTACTGTACATATTTGAGGTGAACTGTCTCTTGGGTTCACTAATTTATTTCATTCATGCTATAAATAGTTAAATGCCTAGCAAGTGAATACATAAGATCTGTTTAATACTTTCTAAGTTAATGTCTGAGTATTGGGTTACTGAAAGCAAAAGTCCAAATGTAATTCAAATATAATTTCTAGTTACTTTTTCACAGGCATAAAGATCTTGAAATCTACCCAGTACCTAATACAAAGTGTTGATTTTACGTACATTGGTGGAAATAAAGGCATGAATGTTGCTATGCTCATGAAGTAGTTTAAAAGGAATGAGCAGGAGGGGAAAGGTTTCAGTTGATCTTTGCTTGCTGCCGGCCTGGGATCACTGTATAACAAAATACTGCAGACTTGGTGGTTTAAAACAACACAGATTTACTTTTCATAAGTCTGGAGGCCAGAAGTCTAAAATCAGTTCCTATGGGCTGAAAGGGGGGTCATCAGGTCTGTGCTCCCTCCGGAGGCCTTTCCCAGCTTCTAGAGTTCCATTCTGGAGTTCCTGGTCCCCTCTCCGTCTTCAAAGCCAGTAGCTGTTTCCATCATCATGTTCCTTTCTCTTTTGTATTTCTCATCTCTGTAGCCCCCTCCCATAGAGATGCTGTGATTGCATTATGGCCCACCTGGTGTATCCAGGATCATCTCCCTAACTCAAGATTCCTAATTTGTCTTATCTGAAAGTCCTTTTTTTGCAATGTAAGGTAACATTCACCAGATCTAGGGATTAGGACATAAATATCTTTTGGGGAGTCATTACTGAGCTGCCGTGTGTCTTGGAATACTTGGGAGCCAGGATGGCTGAACAGTGGTAATTATGGTTCAGCCATATTTCATCAGTTCTGAAAGATACTCCCAGCCCCCACCCCGCCCCTTTGTATCTGTGGACTCAAGGTTCATCTCCCAACCATGTGTCATTGTCGAGTTAGCAGGCTCTTCTCAGTGGCATAGCAAGTAATGGGCTTTTTCAAAATTGGTCTCATCTTGTGGCTGTTGCCCTTTCCCTCTTTGACCCTAATGTGTGGTGTTGAAGAGATGAAACAGAAACAAATGGGAGAGAGAGGGGCTGAGCCTTTGGAAGATGGGCGGCTTACAGGTGCTAGCGTTTTTGCATTGTAGGTGAGGAGACAGGCACATGAAGCAGGGCCTTGCCCTGTGTAAGTGTAGGAGTTTGGGCTTGATCTGTTAGATCAAGCATTAAGGAAGCATCGAAACATTTAAAAGAGTGGTATGTCTCACGTTTAAAAAGGGCACATAGTGGGTGATGTAGGAAAGTGTTGAGTTACTGTATTGTACTCCTGAAATTATAACACTGCGTGTTAATTAATTAGAATTAAAACCTTTTAAAAATAGTAAAAAACAAATAAAAATTAAAAGGGTGTGTATAACAAGATAAATTTTGGAGTGATATCCAGACAGACCAAGGGGACAAAGACTGTGGCCAGTCTGAGCAGAAGGAAGGAAGGAGTGTCTCAGTCTCCTGGAATCACACTGGGAAGGAAGGAAGAAAAGAGAGGAGATGGAAAAGTAGAAGATAACTCCAGGTTACTGGCCTGGGCTCCTGGGTACAGAAATGATGATGCCATATACCAAGTAGGGTATACAGGAGCCGCAGTTTGGAGGCGTAGAGGTAAGGATGGGAGTTGAAGAAGCCTAGGGAAGTTCCGAGAAGTATTATCCAAATAGCAGCCAGTAACACACATCAGTATGTGTTCAGTTCACAGGCGATGGGTGGCTGAAATCACGCTTGAAATGGGAAACGGAGGAAGGGTATGTAGATAGCATAACAAGAGCTGGTGGCCTATGGCAGACCCTTTGTGTTTCTGGAGGAAATTGGGATGGGAAAATAAGGAAAATGGTTAATGCAATTAGTGCTTACTGTGTGCTTACTTACTCTCTACATAGAACTCATTTAAACCCCACAGACATGTGACCCTCTTTTTACAGATGAACCTGACACCATGCTAACTCTTGAAATGTTCTGCGATTTGCCTTTAGTCCCAGAATCGGAAGTGCCAGGCAGAATTTGAACTGGGAAGTTGTCTAGCTGTTGTGCCATTGTTTCTCTGCTCTCCACCTTCTCTTGACGGTCGTGAAGAAGGAACTGTGCATTAGACATTGTTTTATTTAGTCATTTTGATAATTTCCACTTTTCAGAGGAGGCAGGTAAGGCCCTAGGGCTTCAGCAGTTACCCACAGTCACACAAGTACCGGAGGCGATGCTGGGTTGAGGTCCCGTGTCCCTGCCTGCCATGTTCTTTCCACTGCTTCTCATTCCCAGAGATCTGGGTCAGCCACGGCACCTGCAGGCTTGGAGGGGGTACACACTGACACAAACTCGTGGCCCATCCCCTCAGCCAGATAGCTCTTCAATTCATAAAGCGCTAGGAGTCTTAGTATGTTAGGGATAACAACTGGACAGTGGCATAGATTTCAAATGTTTTTGATCTATGTGAGTATTTGCTACAAGTAATAGAAATGTTCTTTCTTGGGCGCCTGGGTGGCTCAGTGGGTTAAGCCGCTGCCTTCGGCTCAGGTCATGATCCCAAGGTCCTGGGATCGAGCCCCACATCGGGCTCTCTGCTCAGCAGGGAGCCTGCTTCCCTCCCTCTCTCTCTGCCTGCCTCTGCCTACTTGTGATCTCTCTGTCAAATAAATAAAATCTTTAAAAAAAAAAAAAAACTTTCTTGGTTGTTTACTACTTACATTTCCAAGGTTTTGTATGGGATCATTTGCTGCCCGAAGAACTCACTTTAATATTTCTTTCAGTGCAGGGCGCCTGGGTGGCTCAGTGGGTTAGGCCGCTGCCTTCGGCTCAGGTCATGATCTCAGGGTCCTGGGATCGAGTCCCGCATCGGGCTCTCTGCTCAGCAAGAAGCCTGCTTCCCTCTCTCTCTCTCTCTGCCTGCCTCTCCGTCTACTTGTGATCTCTCTCTGTCAAATAAATAAATAAAAAAAATCTTTAAAAAAAAAAAAAAAAAAATATTTCTTTCAGTGCAAGTCAGCCAGCAATGAATTTTCTGTTTGTGTTTGTTTACAGAAAAAATGAGCAAATAATACAGAATTCTTATATTCCAACCTACATGACTTCTTATATTAACATACTGGATGGGTGTGGCATATGTGTTACAATTATTGAAACAGTGTTGATTCATTTAGCTAAAGTCCCCAGTTTACATTAGGAGTCTCTCTTTTTTTTTAAGATTTGTTATTTATTTATTTAGTATTTTGAGAGAGAGTGTGTGTGTGAGTGGGAAGGAGGAGAGAGAGGGACAAGCAGACTCCTGCTGAGTGCAGAGCCAGATGCCAGGCTCCGTCCAGGACCCAGATCACAACCCCGGCCGAAACCAAGAGTCACTCACTCAACCTACTCAGGCGCCCCAAGAGTCTCTCCTTATTTTGTGGGGTCGTATCACTGCCCTAAAAATCCTCTTATTCTCTCCCTCTCCCAAACCCCTGGGTTGTTACTGAGCTTTTTGTTGTCCATACTTTTCCCTTCTTCAGAAGGTCAAGTACTGAGAATTATGTAGGTTGTGACCTTGTCACGTTGGCTTCTTTAACTGTAGCGGTGTGTATCTAAGGTTCCTCATTCTTCCTGGCTTGATAGTTCATATCTTTGATTTTCATCGCAGTAAAATTCAAGTAACAAAATTAACTTTTTATTTATTTATTTTTTTAAAGATTTTATTTATTTATTTGACAGACAGAGATCACAAGCAGGCAGAGAGGCAGGCAGAGAGAGAGGAGGAAGCAGGCTCCCCACTGAGCAGAGAGCCCGATGCGGGGCTCGATCCCAGGACCCTGAGATCATGTCCCGAGCCAAAGGCAGCGGCTTAACCCACTGAGCCAACCAGGCGCCCCAAAATTAACTTTTTAAAAGTCATTTAGTTCCGAAGGCAGCGGCTTAACCCACTGAGCCCCCCAGGCGCCCCTGTGTACAAATTTTTATTTGAATGCCCGTTTTCAATTTGGGGGTTTATATACCTAGAAGTGGAACTGCTGGGTTTAAGTTTTTGAGGAATTGCCATATTATTCTCCACAATAACGGGACTGTTTTACATCCTCACCAACAATGTGAAAAAGTTCCAAATCCTCTACATGCCTTCCAACACTTTTTAATCTTTATTCAACTTTTAACCATCACCAGTGGGCACTAGCAAAGCTTTTTTTTTTAAGTAATCTCTGTGACCAACATGGGGCTCAGTACCAAGATTCCAAGATCAAGAGTCGCTTGCTCTGTTGACTAAGCCAGCCAGACCCCCTGAACACTTGTTATTTGTTGTCTTCTTGATTATAGCCATCCTGGTGGATGTGCAGTGGCATCTCAATGTGGGTTTATTTGCATTTACATAGTAACTAATATCACCTTCATATGATGATGTGTATTTCTTCCCAACCCTGCTTTTAGTTGAGTTTTGGTAGCTTTAATTTGGCTGTGGTGGGAATATTTGTGTCTCAGAGTTGGCAGTCTCAAAACTGGTTGTAAATGTGTACCAGCATCTCACTGCTCTGAATGACGTTCCCCTCCTGCACAGCGGATTCACCCTGTCCTCTACGGCAGAATGACAACAGATCATCTTAATCTAGTGAGGTTCCGAGTTAGCACTAGCGCAAGTTGCAGGGAAAAGCTCTGTCTAGTCTGGTCTCACCCACTTTCAGGCACAGCCCTCCAAATGTAGCTGAAGACATGCGGTGATGACTGCATCCCCCTTCAGTCAACCTCAGGGTCTGGGTTATGCTTTCTAGGTACAAGGAGCCTGCCAGAAGCTCTTTTTCTTGTTAGAGGCTAGTTCCTTGTCCTGAGTAGCTTAAGAATTTGGCAGATACCTCAAGGGTAACACTGTAAGAGTAGGTTCACTTTTTTCCCCCAGGGATCTTGGACCCTGGGGTCCTGTTGCTCAGCTGACCCCAACTCCCAGTGCTTTTCTCCCTGGTCTTGTGAGATTCCCATTACTTCTGTGGCTTCTTTGCTTCCTAGCTACTCTCTCAACCTTTTTTACACAACCCCTGGGAAGACAGCCTCAGAATGTCACCTCACCATTGTAGTCCTCTCCCTGGTATTTTAGCCTCTCTGGCTTTCATTCCTTGGCAGATTTCCAGTGTCTTCAAGTGTGTATACGCACATGTGAGAGTGTGAGCACGTGTGAATGTGCATGTTTCATCTGGCTTCTCTTGCTCTCCAAAGAATCGGTCTCTTGCAAGGTTCTCCTGTGCTTATAGCTTGAAGCCAATGTTATTTTTAGGAAAAAAAATAGATTAGTGAACTCCTAGTATAGTGCCCTGTGAAAGTTAGAAGAAAAAGTTTTTTGTTGACTGTTCGATTTGGTAGGGGGATGGGAAGATAGATTGAGGAGAAAGGGATTAGGTGTCAAGTTTTATTTGTATAATTTTATTTGAAAATGTTTCCCTGAGTAAATATTTTACATTTAAACATTTACATTTACGTTATGTACTTCCTCCGTCCAAGGTTTTATTTATTTTTTTTTTTAAAGATTTTATTTATTATTTATTTGACAGAGAGAGATCACAAGTAGACAGAGAGACAGGCAGGCAGAGAGAGAGAGAGAGAGAGAGGGAAGCAGGCTCCCTGTCGAGCAGAGAGCCCGATGCGGGACTCGATCCCAGGACCCTGAGATCATGACCTGAGCCGAAGGCAGCGGCTTAACCCACTGAGCCACCCAGGCGCCCCCCAAGGTTTTATTTAAATTCCAGTTAGGTAACATACAATGTAATACTAGTATCAGGTGCTCATCACCATCAGTGCCCTCTTGAATCCCTGTCACCTGTTGTTCTTTTTTGTTTTGTTTTGTTTTGTTTTTATTTGACAGACAGAGATCACAGGCAGGCGGCGGGGGGGGGGGGGAAACAGGCTCCCCGCCGAGCAGAGAGCCCGATGCGGGGCTCGATCCCAGGACCCTGGGACCACGACCTGAGCCGAAGGCAGAGGCCTCAACCCACTGAGCCACCCAGGTGCCCCTCCCTGTCACCTGTTTAACCCATGCCCCCACCCCCTCCCCTCTGGTATCATCAGTTTGTTCTCTATAGTTAAGAGTCTAGGGGCGCCTGGGGGGCTCAGTGAGTTAAAGCCTCTGCTTTCGGCTCAGGTCATGATCTCAGGGTCCTGGGATCAAGCCCCGAATCAGGCTCTCTGCTCAGCAGGGAGCCTGCTTTCCTTCCTCTCTCTCTGCCTGACTCTCTGCCTACTTGTGATCTCTGTCAGATAAATTAAAAAAAAAAAAAAGTCTGTTTCTTGGTTTTCCTCTCTTCATCCCCGCCATGTTCATTTGTTTTGTTTCTTAAGTTCCACATGAGTGAGATCATACAGCATTTGTCTTTCGCTGATTTACTTCACTTAGCATAATACTCTCTAGCCCCACCCACATCATTGCAAATGGCAAGGTTTTGTCCTTTTTATGGCTGAGTAATATTCCATACTTTATGTACACCTTTCTCCATTCAGTCGATGGACACTTGGACTCTCCATAACTGGGCTGTTGTTGATAATGCCACTATAAACATCGGGGTGCATGTATCCCTTTGAATTACTATTTTTGTATACTTTGGGTAAATACCCAGTAGTGCAATTGCTGGGTAGTTCTATTTTTAACTTTGAGGGACCTCCATACTGTTCTCCAGAGTGTCTGCACCAGCTTGCATTCCCACCAACATTGTAGGAGGGTTCCCCTTTCTCCACATCCTCGCCAACATCTGTTTTCTCCTGTGTTGTTGATTTTAGTTATTCTGACAGGTGTGAGGTGATAGTTCGTTGTTTTGATTTGTGCTTCCCTGATGATGTGATGTTGAGCATCTTTTCATGTGTCTGTTGGCCATCTGAATGTCTTCTTTGGAAAAATATCTATTCCTGTCTTCTGCCCATGTTTTAATTAATTATATGGTTTTGGGGTGTTTTATCAGATTTTTTATTCTCTCCACATTTCTCACACTAGCCCTAGGCAACCACTGATCCTTTTCCTGTCTCTGTAGACTTACCTGTCCTGGACAGCCCATGTAAATAGAGCCAGACAGTGTGTGCTTTTTGTGACTTCGACTACCTGTGTGATATAGAGGTAGATAGATGATAGAAAATGAGAGAGGGGATTAAGTCCTTGATAACGGGTGGATACCATAGCCACCTCCTAGGTTTGAGGGTGCATTGTAGTTATAAGACCCATTGCCAAAACCAGGTAAAGTGCACATAGGGCCTTTCAGTGCTTTTTGCAATGCATGTAATTATTTCAAAAGAAAAGATTAGAAATTCTTGAAGATGATCTTGGGATCTAGTTATTATTTCTGTATTTAGTTACACATAGTGAATAAACTAGTGATCTAATTGTCATCTCTGTATGTAGTGATGCACTTAGAGTAGATAAGTGAGTGGGCTTTCTGGGAAGAATTGGGGAGGGTCGAGGATTTGATCAAGAGATGTACAAAAAACTTTATGATTTTATTTCTTTATTGGAGAGAGAGAGAAGGAGAGAGAGGGAGTGCAAACAGGAAGGAGAAGGAGAAGCAGGCTCCCTGCTGAGCAAAGAGCCCAATTCAGGGCTTGATTCCAGGACCCTGGGATCATGACCAGAGCCAAAGGTAGACACTTAATAACTGAGCCACCCAGACACCCCAGGAGATATATCAAAGTTTTTGTGACTTTTTTTTCCCTGAGATTTCCTGTCCTTAAGTCTCTTATGGAAAAGAAAGAATGATAGAAGGAGCCATATCACTGTAACACCAGAACTGAGGGTTTGGGTTTTTTGGTTTTTGATTTTAGGTATTTCTAGATTCCATGATCACAGTTGATGACAAACAGACAAAGTGGGGGATTTATCAGAATCTTGGTTTCAAACATCCAGTAAAAATATTATATTTAGGAAAAAGTCCTAATGTTTTCAAGTGCCTGATTATCTGTTGTTCTTCATTGCCTACCAGTAAAGGAATAAAAAGAATAAACAGGTAGAGTGAGTGTGGCTTTGTAAACGTCTTTGACTTCATTCTCGTAACGCTTCGAATATATACGGCCTGTGAAAGAGAATAAAATTAAGCTCCTAGAAATATGTAAACCTATTTCTTGAAAATGACAAACTCACAGTACAATTTGAAACATGAAGTGACTTCTGAGCCCGTGTAGATGTGTGCTGTTCCTGTCAGTTCTGTACCACGGGGGATTATGACCCGACTTCGTGGTCTCTGATGGCTGTTGCTGCTGCCACCTTCAACAGTAGAACAAAGCTGGACGGATTCCGCATGGTGTATAGAGCACGTGTGTATAATTTAGCGCTGCAATTACATATCTATCTTCTGGTCCATTTCAGTCAAAACATAAGCATATAAATTAGAATAGTAGCATTTGATTTGAATTTAAGACCAGAAACAACCAGAATGTCTTTAATGTTTTAGCGAAAGAGATGAGAAGACATGTTTGCTATTCTTGGACTCATTTTAATTTGCAAGATTGATGTAATTTAAGCCAGAACCTCAACTCTAAATCAAGATTTGTCACATAACATGTATGACTTCCCTTTAGCGGTTGCAGAAAGCATGTCTAAATGACTATAGAATTCTGTTAAAATATGCATTAAGTCTTTGAAAAATATCCATGGATTTGCTTTTATATGTAAGACGTTAAATGAATCTCTTGACATCAGGGTTTTGATGGAGGGCTGTCTAATTGTTCTCCTGCGTAGAAGTTAGGAAGTAACCCTGCCTGGACTCTGGCACTGAGATCAACCCCGGCCTAAATTCTCCCATCATTCCACGCAGGCGCTGGGACTTCAGCCTCCCTCCCCCTCCCAAATAACCAGATCAACAAATGGCAGGTCTAGCATGGCAGATACACTGTGGGACGTTACGGAAGCTCTCATGGTAAAATGATTCAGACAGCTTGGTTCGTCACAAAAGATGTGCTGGGATAATCCTAGCTTTTTAGTTTTTATTTACTGTTTCCTGATGTGCAGAAATAGGTAGTGGTCATTCATATAACAGGAGTAGTGAATTATTGAAGATGGACACGCTTTAAACATCTGGGAGCAGTGTCTGTAAATCCTCCCCCCGCTGCTGCTGCTTGAACCAGAAGAGTCTCAAGACCATGGAGCTGAGGTCTGCCATGCGTGTGGCTTTCCGCTGGGGTTCCAGCCAGCCTTCTTTGGTCAGCAGCCAGTTCTTATTTCAAACTGTTAGAGTCTGAGACCACAGAAGAAAGCAGCAAATTTACCCTGTTAGTCTGTGGTGAGCATATAAAGAAGTGATCGTGGTCTCTACCTTTGGTCTAAGGTAAACACTGGACGAATATTAGTGCTTCTCAAATTCCCAGGTGAAACTTCTTGTTAATGTAAAAAGCACGTAGGAGAGAATTTTGAAAATGTTTCCCAGTAGGAAAAGACCTTTAAACAGGTGGGTTCAGCATTGTCATTGTATTTTAATGTCTTTGTACTGTAGTGTTCTTTCTGGTCTGTCAAATCGCTTCACGCGGATGTAAGTAGTCAAAGCCCATGAACTCCTTAGAAGGGTACAGCTGTGTGGATTTTGAAGAAAGTTAATTGCTTTATTTACTGCATGAATTAGTTGATTGCCTACTTTTATGTAGCCTAAAAATAGGTAGACCTAGTTATTTTGTGCAATTTCTTTTTACCCTCCAAGTGACTAACTTCACCACACTGTTAACATGTTATTAGAGGATTGACGGGTTCTGAGAGAAACACCCTTCTCTGATGTTTTTGACGGGTTCTGAGAGAAACACCCTTCTCTGATGTTTTTAATCTTGAATACTTCCTTTGTAAAAGTAGCTTTTAGGAAAAAGCATTCCAGTATCTTAGAAGAAATTATTGTAAGGCGCCGAAATAGCTCAGTTGGGAGAGCGTTAGACTGAAGAAATTATTGTATTAAGATTTCTTGACTCCCATTTTTTCTAATTTGCATACGTACTGAGCCTCTGGGGAAGGTGCGAGTAGGACAGATTGAAATTGGGCATTGTGAAGAAAGACAGGTGGTTTACAGTAACCCTTCTGGGAAATAAATAAAAAAGTTTAAATATAAAAAGATTGGAGGGCAGAAATTTATGTTGGTACCAATTTTCATCTACATCATTTTCTCGCTGGTATGTTCAACAGCCAATCTGTCAGAATGCCCAGAGCTCCTCACTGATATGTTTACCAAGAGGTAACATATACACTCCAAGATACTGATGACTTACAGGTAAAGTTTTTTTAAATCCTTTCATTTGGAAGTTTGTCCAATGTCAGTATTTAATACTTCCCCTAATGCCTTTTTCCCATCATAATTATGTAATATGAGGAAATGTGATTTTTTTTTCCTCCAGGTCCCACGCAGAAGTCCCCAGGTCCCCTCCACATTATCTCAGCAGGCCGTACATATGTGGTTATCTTTGTCAGGATTGGAAAGCACGGGCATGGAGAATTTTAGGTGTCCGCTTGGTCCAAGGTCAGGAGAGAGAGAACAGTGTCCGACACCCATGCACTGGTGTCCCACACTTCCACCTCAGTAGCGGTTCCAAATCCTGGGTTCTCCACAGTCCTTCTGTACACCAGAACCTTGGACTCCCTTTGGTTGATTTGTGAGTAAACCAAAATTTTTCTGGGTAATTTTAACTTGCAAGTCTTTTTCCATTTGCATTGATTTTAAAATTAATCAGTATGCAGACAAGATAATATTAAACATTTGAAGTTTTTTTTTTTAAAGATTTTATTTATTTATTTGACAGAGATCACAAGCAGGCAGAGAGGCAGGCAGAGAGAGGAGGGAAGAAGGCTGCCCGCTGAGCAGAGAGCCCAATGTGGGGCTCAATCCCAGGACCCTAGGATTATGACCTGAGCTGAAGGCAGAGGCTTAACCCACTGAGCCCCCCAGGCGCCCCAAACATGTGAAGATTTTTAGTTAGTGTCTCCCCAGCTTGTGAACTGTTTGAATGCAGCTCAGGTCTGTTTACATAAACCTGCTGTGTACTTCAGGCAAAGGTATGTGTTGATTGTTTAAAGGGTTCCTGAAAACAGTTTCTTTTGTGACATAATGAATAAAGTGTAGGCATCTCATGTTTTCTTAGAACCTGTATCCTATTCTTGCTTGCTTTGTTCTTATTTTTGAGAGGTGTTAATTATAGATAAGGAAATACAACTGTTTAGGTCTTTTCTTGGTTGACTTTGGTAGAACTCATTGCGTGGTGTAGGACAGTTGATGTTTTGGGCTTGCCAGAGTGTGGGAGACTCCCTGGTGCCCGCTGGCTGCCGAGGTAGGACCTGCTTGGACTTGAGCTGGTTGGGACCTCTCCCACGTTCCAAAGGCACACTCAGAACAGCGGTACCAGAGGGATTGATTCCTTTTTCTTTCCCCCAAAGTAGTGAAAGAATTCTTTCACTGGAACCAGTCATTGCTCCAAGTAAAAATTTCGTGAGTTTTTTGGTGGTGGGTGTATTTTTGCTGTTGGTTCTTATTTGTTTGTGTTTGAGGTAGTGCCTAAAGGGTGATGCAGAGGTGAGCAAAGCTCAGAACTCCCTTGGGTTGAGAAAGAATGTGATTAGGTGAACCTGATGAACTTAATTGGCCAGTTTTCTGTTGGAAGTTCAGTGACATTTGGTTTCCAGAATGATCGTTTTATTCATTTATCTTTTAAATTTTACTTAAAAATATTACATCAGTCATGCTTCAGGTGCCATAGATAATGTTTCTTCATATTTTCCCAGGCAGTGATGACCATATTCTAGATTTTTTTTAAAAGATACTGTGTCGTCTTCCTTATTTATTTGACAGAGTGTGAGCGAGGAGGCACGTAGGGGGAGGGGCAGGCAGAGGGAAGAGGAGGAGCAGACTCCCCACTGAGCAGGTCCCTGGGATCATGACGACCTGAGCTGAATGAGCCACCCAGGCGCCCCTCGTTTTTAGTTATTTTTTGTTGGCTTGTTTGTTTTTAAATAAAGGAAGGACTGCCCAGCCCAGTGTTGCTGCTGCGGTGGACTGTAAACGGGCTCCCCACACTCGGTGCACTTCTGTGGTGGCGGGTGCTCTCTGGGGCCCACACAAGTGCTGAGTGTTCACGTTGCCTTCAAGGGGGTGCTACTGGAAGAAGAAACACAGCTCTTTTATTTAACTTCAGTTTTAAGCATTAGCCCACATTATTTTTAATGTTCAGAAATGGGGAAAATGATTAGAAAAGTTTGGCTGTGCTCCAGCTTGCAGAACCCCTTGTATTTCAGCAGGTGTAACAGGGAGGGCGTTGGAACCCTCAAGTCTGGGTCTCCTCCCTCCAGCTTGCTCCCTCGTGTCCTTGAACAAATTAGTCTTGCCCTGTGAGTCTGCTTCATGACCTGTTAGATGGGGCCACTCGTTGTTCAAAGTGTTGTGAGGATTAAACAAGAGACTGTGTGTTCCTGGCATACAATTAATGTTCTGTCTTCGTGTATTTAGTTTAATTTTTTTTTAAACAAAATAACTTTAATAATAATATCAACATCATATTAGAATCCAAAATATGCCTTTGTTCTTTTTTAAAGATAAGATTAAAAAGAGATTTCTTGTGTAGTGTCGACTTTTAAATATAATGAAAATGTAAGTAACCATACAATGGTTCTTTTTAGTTGGTAGAGAAAATATAAATAATAAGTATGAAAACCTGTTTTTTTAATTGGACTTATAAAGAAGATTTAAGAGGTTTTGTGCTCTTTTTTTTAAGTTCAAAGATAAGATTTGAAACCAAATGATATGTGTTCGTGGACTCTTCTGTGATTTAGGAATGTGTTTTCTATTTCCTCTGTATATCCCAGTTTTTATGTTCGATGTTTTTGCTACTTTAAATTCTGTTTGGTGGAACATAAGCAAATGTTTATGAATATGTATTAGTGAGAAGCAGATTTTTTGACTTAGTAAACAGAATTAAAATTTAGTAACAGATTTCCTTCTTTGATTTTGATATATTTTTCTTTGGCACCTTGAAATAACCCCTTACACATCAGAACCCTTGGAACTGCTGAGTGCCGTGGCGTTCTGCTATGAGGACAAGGCTTGACCTTCAGTGCCAGCCGGTTCGCTGGTGTTGCTGGTTTATGGTGCAGGTGGTTTTTCCGCCTTCCTCTTTCCGGTTGTTCAGAATAGGTCGGGGGTACTGTGGAAGGTTTTCCTGGAGTGCTGATCTTCCATCGTTTTTTTAACCGAACACCCCAGCATTGTGACCCGTTGCCTGTAGAATAAAGTCAGCACTCCTTTGCATGGCATAGAAGACATTTCAGGCTAGTCTTGACCTGATTTTTCCGTTTCAGCACTCACCCCCGCCCCCCGGCTCCAAATCCAGCCGGCATAAATTGCATGTGCCGTTAGTATTGCTTGGAATAGTCTCTTCCTTGCATAGCAAACCCCAACTAATTTTTCCAGACCCATCTCACGCACTGTGTTCTTCCCAAGTTTCTTACGGACTCTTCCAGGCAGCATCAGATCTTCCCCAGGGCCCCAGGTCTTCCTTCATAGACCCGTGGTCACACCTTTCGCACCAGTCCCCTCCACCAGCTCTGAGCTTCCCAAGGACAGGCGCGTGTCTGAGTCTGTGTCTGGGGACAGAGCAGAAGTGACCGCTCACAAAATGGCTGCTTCAGTCTGTTCTTCCACAAGAACAATTTCCACACGTGCGGTAGATTAAGGAGTAGCGCGGTGACAGAAATACATTCACAAAACCAGAACTCACACCAGTCAAACTGTTTCTGTTCTGCTGCGTGACGGTGAGTAGAGAAGCCTTAGTATTACATAAATGTAAATTCTGTAGGCGATTTGTGGGACTAGTATGTGTTTTGTAGGACAGAAACAGTAGCTTTATAGGGTTACTCTGTCTTTATGACAGGATGAGTAGGAGTTTGCTAGCATACTGGCAGACGTAATTTGGAAAATACCAGGGAACTTGGAGAAACCAGATAAAGTTAGAGAAGGCACATGTTTCCATTTTGGAACATTTTTTGCAGAATTCACTTTATTATATTTAATCAGTTAGTTAGAAATGGGATTGCTGGGTCACAGGGTGAATATATGTGGAATTTTATCATTACTACTTAAATATCATAGCCCTTTTCCTGCATAGGTTAAGTAAAACCAGTCTTCAAATTGTGTTCTTCTTAGTCTTGGGTGAAATGCTGGGTTTGGTAATGGTGCTTTTTTGTGAATTGCTATTGTGCTTGCCAAACTTTGCTGTGAGCTGTTTCAGGACTTGTACTTTATTTGACCTCTAGAATCTAGATAAATAGATCACTATTAAATGCAAAATTTTCCACTTCTGACTTAACGCTTCATATAATCGGAGGCGTATAACCTGAGTTCTAAGCTTTACTCTCTCATGGGAGTCTGTCCTCCTGAGAATTTGACGGGTTCTGTGGATTGACTGTCTCCACAGCACTTTCTTTGTCCCTCAGTAGCAGAGTGGCCAACAGCAGGAGCAGACAAACCTGATTTTCCCTCCACACTCTGTCACTTAGTAGCTATTCTGTAAATTCGGGACATTAATGGTTCCTGTTCGTAGATTTGTTGTTGAGAATTAGCTCAGATAGAGGTTTAAGAAGGAAGAGCTGACCAGGGTTGGGGAGTGAAGGAGAGGCAGTGATCCTGGTGACTCTGAGATTTCGGGTTTGCTCGACTGGGTGGATAGTTTGAAATAATTCAGGTGCGGTGGGGGAGAGAAAATGAACGCAGGGTCCATATTTGTGACTTGGGAGATGGAAAGTTTCATGGCCTCACAGATAATTCCTTTCTGCTTTGAAGGCGAAGATGAGGAGGAAGAAATATGATTTACAAAGCTGTGTTGACATACGTGCACCTCTGCACCAAACGCCTGGGTACAGAGGGCGTGGGTCGCTGTTCGGGGGTGTGCACACTGTTGTCTCCCTTATTAAAAGTCAAGGTCTTGGGACACCTGGGTGGCTCAGTGGGTTCAGCCGCTGCCTTCAGCTCAGGTCATGATCCCAGGGTCCTGGGATCAAGTCCCGCATCGGGCTCCTTGCTCAGTGGGGAGCCTGCTTCCCTCTCTGCCTCTGCCTGCTTGTGTTCTCCTGTGCGCGCACTCGCTCGCTCTCTCTCTCTCTCTCTCTGATAAATCTTTAAAAAAAAAAAAAAGTCAAGGTCTTTTATCCACACAAAGAAAAAAATGAGCTCAGATAATGTATGTTGATAGCTTACCACAGAACCTGCCACACAGAAAGCTTGCATAATCCCGCCTGGCAGTTACCAGTTACTTTTTTATGTCGACAGAGGTACACATGGGTTTGGAGACTCACTCATCTTTCAGGAACCCAGCTGCAGGGAGATTTTGTTACCTGTTCCTCAGCCATCCAAGGATGGGGTCTTCAGCATCTGCCTTCCCTCACCTTCTGCTCCTCTGAATCTTTGGTATGAAAGGCTTTGAAAGGAACTCAGCCTTATCAATCACCTCATTATGTGATCTTAACCTTCTTGGTTTTGTGGACTTTGTGAAAATCTGATGATTTGTCTCTGAATTTGTATACATACAACTTTGTGTGTTTGGACTCCCAGAGAGTAACCTAATCTTTGAGAAGGCCTTAAATTTGAAGTGGGTTGAAAATCTAGATTTGTCAAAGCTTTTTCTCTGTGAGGCATCATACTTAGGATGCCTGGTTATGGCTTTTAAAATTTAGCAAAAATTCAGTTCTTCAAAGGAAGTAAAGAATCTGGAGGGAAAAAAAAGTGAAAACTGCTCTCGACACATTTTACCCCTCAGTAGTAGAAGGAAAACCTTTTGCACCTAAACTACAGAGAAGCACTTTCTCTGAAGTATGTGTGGTTAATCGATGACTCTCTACCAGTTAGTGAAAGGGAACAGACCGCTTACCCCTGCTCCCTGGAGAAATATGCACCCCATCTGGCCCAGGTGTGTTTGGCAAACCTGTCTGTCCTGTCTTCTGTCGGTCCCTGGGGAACGTGAGATAGCCATCTGTAGAGGTGCTGGTGCCTGCCAGAACCCCCAGAGCCTACGTGTTCTCAGGAGGGCAGGCATTCTGATGCCCGTGTGCCTCGTGTGAGGATTTGTGGTATCACAGCCGGTAAAGTCCTTGTTTCCTCAGATGACACTGCAGTTGTTTACTGGGGGTAAGGTTTAAATGAACATACACTGTCACTTCATAATATTTAGGAGCAAAGAAAAGATCTGAAAACAGGTTAAACTCATCTTGCTGTAATTTTATTAAAGGACACTTGACATTGAGAATATTTCTTTTTGAAGCAGACCAGCGGTTTAAGATTGCTAGAACTGAAGCCATGGGCCACCGGTGGGGGCCGTCCCATTACGAGGCTGTGTGTTGAGCGTTCTGTCCACTCTGAGTCGCATGTCTTTAGAGCATGTCTCTAGGGACAGTTCATTCCGTCACACAAGTGTATAGTGCACTGGGCGAGAGGGAGCCGCTGGGGAGCCTCAGCAGAGTGGTGTGTGACAGATGCAGGTTTCTGGAGAGAACCTGAGTGTGAGAGCCGTGTGACTGAGGAGAGACTGTCATGGTGGGAGGTTTGGGTAGTGGTCTGTGGTGGAGGTGAGCTGACTGTAAGGGAGAACTGGCAGAGAGGGGAGGTTAAGAAAAAGGTAACCAGTAAATCAAGACTGCATTTCTGTGCAAAGAAACCATAATTGTTTGGTTGGATTCCACAGGACCGTGGTAAAGACAAGATTTGGGGGGAGGTGAGTCAGAGAAAATGTGATTTGAGGCAGGTCTTTGATCTCCCGTTTGAGACCCGCATAGGAGTTTATGGCCCTGAGTGAGGTAACGAAGTGTGGCTCCTGTGTCCTCGCGTTCTAGAGCTAGATGCCGTGTGGCTGGGAAGCCGAGCAAGGCCTCCCAGGTAAGGGAGTGTCCGCAGTCATGGCATCACCAGAAAAGGCAAGCCTGCGAGAGAGTCACCGACCGCGTTGTTGACTCTGAAGTGACAGCAGAAACACACCTACTGTGAAGTTCTGACTTGTCTCCGAATAGGTGCTCGGCTTGTGCTTTTGGTCCTTCCTTGGCCACTGGGGCTGGTCAGATTCAGAGGGCACCGGCGGGGGGGAGACGGCCTCACGATCAGTTGCTCCCGGGAGCACAGCCGAGCACCTGCTTTCGAAGACCTGGTACCCTGGGGCGGCCTCCGCCGCGTTCCCTACGGGACGTGGGGTACTGGCTGCTTCACTGCAGCGGGAAGGAACAGCAGGACCCACCCCGCAGGGCCACTGCGCGTGCTTCGTTCCGCGTCCCCGTCCGGCCAGTGTCACGGGCCCCCAGATGTCTCGAGTTCTTGGCTGGAAGTCCAGTTCCAGTCGGACCCAGCAGGCCTCTCCACAGCAACAAGCCCTCTGAACTTAAGCAGTGCCTGCTAGCTGTTCTCGTCCCCAGTCTTTGGCTTCTTGAGTATTATCCTTCCCAGCTCTTATGCCTTTTCCTTAATTCTGGAAGGTTGCCGTCCCTTTGCTTTTGTCCAAGAATGCATCTGAGCTGGCTGACTTAGAAAACATTCCGGTTCCCTCCAGCCCACGCTCAGGGTTCAGGCATACTGCACCTGTGATGTGAAGGAGTGGGCTGGCCAGGTCACAGAGCAGCAGGCGGGACCCGATGCAGCCCCTCTCCTGGAGCAGTGGGGCTGACACAGGGTGCCGGGACAGGGGCCTCCGGCCGGGAACCAGCTGCTGCTGCCCATGTGTTCCTCAGGGCCAAGCTTGAGAGGTGGACTTGGTACTTAGCGAACCGTCTTCTCGAGAAGACGCCACCATGATACACCCCGACCAGCTCCTCTCAGCCGGAACGTGGGGCCAGGGGCTTGTCTTTCACTGGCTGCCTGCCGTTCCTGTGTTACTGAGAAAGTGAGGGTGGCAGTTGCAGAAATCAGAACAGTTCCCAGACCACATCTCAGTCTCCCTTAGGAAACCGCCTGTGACCCGTTCGTTGTACATCTAAACAAAGAATGTGCTTTTCAGAACATTAGTGTGGCTGGCCATTGAGGGCGTACCTAGCATTCCTCAGAGAACTCCCCACCCGAAACAGCTTTAGCCTTCCTCTCTCAAAAAGGAAGAGCTCACAGTGGAGTACTCTTGCCCAAATCCCCGATGCCAGCGAGCTTCCCTCCGGTCCTGAGAGATACAGAGAAGGGACTGTCTTGTTGGTTGTCGCTAGGCTTTCCTGCCTCAAAGTGTTGTTGGGACCTACAGAGCCAGAGGGCACACATTTCAGTCTCCTCAGAAGCCCTGGTGCAGAGCTTCAGAGCCAGCGTTGTCGGAAGCGTTTAGGGAAACAGTATGCGTATGATACGCGTATTAAACAGCCTGTGTGACATTTTGTGTACAGTTGCTGGGGGTCCGTCAGTCATGTGTATGTTTTTCTCTTAGGTTCATTTTCCAGACACTGAAAGAGCAGAATGGCTAAATAAGGTAAGAGTAGAATATACTAAATACCACATTATCAGTGGGAGTGAGAGAATGAGATGCCATCTTTCCATTTTGGGGAATTTGCATGTTGACAGTATGTGAACTCATTTGGACTTAGTGGCCTGGCTCCTGCTATCAAAAAAAGAGAGTCATAACTGATACGTTACTTTTTAGAAGGTGAAAACTGTGTCTTTAACATGAAAAAATTGATATTTTCATAGTTGTGTATTTGGCCCTGTGTCTACTTCACTCATTGGCTAATGCTCAAGTCTATTTTATAATTATAAGCAGAATTTTTTAAAATATTACGAAAAGGGAGATAATTCCCAAGAAACCTAGTAATAGATAAATAATCCTTTTTAAAGTAATTTATTTTTTGAAGATCATATACTTTGAAGTAGATGTTTCCCCCCATATATTATATATCCTTACAGATTCATGATTGCCTTACAGCACCAGAAGTTAGTCCATCATTAAAGAAGGCTCATTAATGTTTATTAAGATCTAGACAGTTTTAGGTTTTTAGAAACAAGCTGAAACCACAGAGTTTTCTGATTTTTTTCCCTAAGCAACTTTAAATGTGCTGACAGGCTTAAATGGAATGCTTAACCAGAATAATTTCTGCAACATATTAGTTAACCTGTAGTTTATTGTTGTAGCACATTTTTGAAATTCAGATCGTGTTCATTTTGCATAACAAATGAGACACCCCCCTTTAATTTTCAAAAATTCTGGTAAACCATAGAGGTGTAATTTTTCATGGTGACGTAAGAACATTATTACATGTTGGTACATAGTACATTACTATGTATTAGAGCATTTTGTTTGACGTGAGTTCTTTCTTCTTTACAGACTGTGAAACATATGTGGCCTTTCATTTGCCAGTTTATAGAGAAGTTGTTTCGAGAAACTATAGAGCCAGCTGTGCGGGGAGCAAACACCCACCTTAGCACTTTCAGTTTCACTAAAGTTGACGTGGGTCAACAGGTCAGTTTCTTCTTACGTATCATTTGTGCACATGGTAAAATTGGTGTGAAAACTTTAAAAAATATATGAAACGACTTCAAGTTACTTTCTAGAGAAAAAATTGCTGCTGGGTGAGGTCTAGCAGGCTGTCTCTGCAGCTGGTCCCAGTTCTACCTCCTGGGGATCGCCCTCCCCTTGTCTGTCCCCTTGTGTGTTACACTCATTCTTCCCCTGTGGTCTTCGGCCCATTCGGTTTCCTTGGTTGGTTTCTTTCAGTTCCCAGCCTGTCTTTCTACCCCTGCATCCTTGTCGGAATTTTCCTTTGTACAGTTTTTCACAGTCTGTCTAGTTGGGGTTTGATATGTGAATTCATACTGAAAGTTTAATGACTGACAACAAACTTAAAGGCGTTTACCCCTCAAGATGTGTGAATACAATAATTCAGGACTCCAGTGCCAGGCTTACAGAATTATATTAATTATGTAAATGAAGGGAAAGATAGATTTTGTTATTAGAATCATACACAAATAAATACATCTAATTCCAAACATTCCTTCTAGTGAAAGCCTCAAGACGGCATGTAAATTAGTCGATCTTGGATTCTTTTTCTAAGTCCCTGTTTACAGTGATTAGCAACAGTTCGGGGTAACATTGTTTTTAATTGAGGTATAACTGGCATATAACACTGTGTTACTTTCCAGGGTAACACTGTTTTGTCTGCCTCATGAAAATCCAGAATTCAGTAGTAATTAAATACACCTACACAGTTGACACACATTTTGTGCGCACGCACAGTAGGACAACGCAACACACCTTCCCCAGCTGCTGCAGTTCACATGTCCTTGCTCCAGACCAGCAGGTTTCCATAATGTGGCCAAGGGGTGTCTGACTCGGTCGCTGTGGGGTCTGCACCCCCAGGCTCATTCCCATCCTGTACTCCCAGAATGCTCCATCTTATCTACAGTTACGCAAAACCCGGGGTCTCCACTGCGCGCACATGTGTTGTACTTAGTCATTTTTCCTCTTGGCTGTGAGGTTTCCAGATATGTTAGAAGCCTGGGGTCTGATCATCCTGTTGTTCAAGCACATAAGGGCCTGCACGGGACGCCTGTGTCCACTTTACTTTCAGGTGTACTTGACCTTCTCTGACCTAAAATGATAACAACAAATAGGAAAACACAATACAAGGTAGAACGCTGTGTGAGCATGAAGCAGAGGTCAGACACTTTTTCTGTAAAAAGTCAGTGCTACATATTTCAGTCCTTGACAGCCCATAAAGTCTTTGAGGCTTATTCTTCTCTGCCCCGCCCCCATTTCTTTTATAATCATTTAAAAATGTAAAAACCTTTCATAGCCAAAGGCCAAGTTGAACCTGCAGGCCATGGTTTGTGGTCCCTTAATGTAAGATGATATGCTTGTGTTTGTGGAGATTAGAATTCTAACCCCAGCTGGATTTGTTTTAGGGGGAATTATGTTCACTTGGTATTACACGCTCTTTAAGTTTGATACTAAGATTATCCTTGGAGAACAGGAAGAATATTAAGAGTAGTGCTGACTCGGTAAAAGTGGCTTGACATCATGAACTGCACCGCTGTCTTACAAGTACAGGTGATCTCAGGCTAGCTGAGGAAGGAACAGGCTAGAAGGACGTGCAGAGCCCCAAGCATAGTTCTTTGTACACACCCGATGTGCTGTTTGAGTCTCTCAGTCAGCTGAGTTCTCTTGCCTTTAAGTGTTTGTCCTGTGTTGGATAAGGCTCAGTCACCTGGAGTGGGCTTGGCCTTGCTGCTTCTCCTAACATCAGATGTCATGTTCAGTGGAGGAAGAGAATATTGTCTAATGCAAACATTTAAACTAAAGGCCCTAAGCTACCTATATCCCATTTTCACTCATCAACATAGTGATTTGAACTGTATTCTCTGTGATTCGTAGTCTGTGCATGTCTAAGCCAGTATCATCAGAGAAAACGCCAGGAAGCTAGGATAGTAGGTAGTAGATAGTAGAAGATCATAGATAGTAGAAGATGGAGATGCTCAAAGACTTAGAGTTTTGTTTTGTTTTTAAGATTTTATTTATTTGTAAGAGAGAGCACAAGCAGGGGGAGCAGTAGGCAGAGGAAGAAGCAGGCTCCCTGCTGAGCAAGGAGCCCGAGGTAGGGCTGGGTTCCAAGACCCCAAGATCACGACTTGACCTAAAGGCAGACACTTAACCAACTGATCCACCCAGGCACGCCCCCCGCCGCCACAAAGACTTAGAGTTTAATCCTACGGCCAGTTGAGGGGCAAGATGTTGGGGCACCTAAACTGTCACAGTGAGCTGTCGTTCTCCAAAGGTCAGGAGTCCCTTCCGCTGAGTGTTTGATGCTCAAAGGTGAGGTGGAGAACTTTCCTAGAAGCAGTCTCAAAGTGATAAAATGGGAGGTTTTGAAATGGTGTTACAGCTGGGTCCTTGAAACATGACAGTTACTATGATCTGCCTTTTCCTTTTACAGTATGTCTCTATCACATATCAGGTTAAGTTAAGATTAGATTAGAATTATACCTACAGCCGGTAATTTTCAGTCTGAAAAGCCCCATTTTTGTGAAAATTTTAAGAAATGAAAAATCAGGGGCGCCTGGGTGGCTCAGTGGGTTAAGCCGCTGCCTTCGGCTCAGGTCATGATCCCAGGTCCTGGGTTCGAGCCCCGCATCGGGCTTTCTGCTTAGCAGGGAGCCTGCTTCCTCCTCTCTCTCTGCCTGCCTCTCTGCCTACTTGTGATTTCTCTCTGTCAAATAAATAAATAAAATCTTTAAAAAAAAAAAAAAAAGAAATGAAAAATCACAAGTCATAAAGGAAAAAAAAGGAAGTTAGTTGTGTTTCACACCATGTAACAACAAGTCAGAGGGAAAGCATCGAAGTAAATTGGAAGAAACCGGGCCGCGGGGTTGGGCCTTTAAGCACTCACTGCGCATCAGACACGCTCCTCCTGTCCTTTGATTTCATAGTAACCTCTTTAGATGGATGCCACTTAGTATCCACACTTCCCAGATAGGACACTGGAGAGTGGAGGCCTACGGACTCGCCCAAGGCAAAACAGCGACTGCACTGAAGCAGAAGTTCAGCTCCTGTGGCCTGGTGCTAGGCCTGTTCTCGTCTCTGTGCTGCATTGGAAGGGTGGGTTTTCTTTTTTAAATAAGCGTTTTAAAATAAGCTGCCTCTCATTTCAGCCCCTCAGGATCAATGGTGTCAAGGTGTACACTGAAAATGTGGACAAAAGGCAAATAATTTTAGACCTTCAGATTAGGTAAGTTTGTGTGTGTGTGTTTTATTTATGTCATATTAATGGCCTATAATGTCATTCAGCTGTACCCATAAAGTGGAAGATATAAGGACGATGCTTCTTACCTGATGTGTGGTAGAATTTGACTACATTGTTGAAGACCCAAATTTATTGATTTTCTGTGTCTTAATTCCTGATAGCCTAGATAATTGCCAGTCATAAGCATGTTAAATTAAAAACATCGAAGACCCTGCAAGAAGACTGCAGACCCATACCCATTATGAACACTGATGCCAAAATCCTTATCAAAGTAGTAGCGTACTGAATTCAGCAACATATTTAAAGAACTATACACCATGACCAAGTGCGATTTACTCCTAGAATGCAAGGATCCTTCAACATATACAAATGAATCCTCACCACGTTAACAGAACAGAATGGGGAAAAAACACATGATCATTTCAGTTGATGTAGAAAATGCATTTGAAAGAATTAATTATTTTTCCATGATAAAAACCGTCAACAAACTGCGAACAGAAGAAAACTACTTCAACATAATAAAAGGCATATGTGAGGGCGCCTGGCGGGCTCAGCCAGAAGAGTGTATGACTCTTGATCTCCAGGTCATGAGTTGAAGCCCCACGTTGGGTGTAGTGATTACTTAAATAAATTAAAAAAATAAAAAGGTATATGTGAGAAGCCCCCAGTAGACCTCATACTCAGTGGTGCGAGACTAAGCTTCTCTTCCAAGATTAGGAGCAGGCATGTCCATGTTGACCACTTCCATTTAACATAGCATTAGAAGTTCTAGCCCAAGCCGCTCTGTAGGGATAAAAAGACAAGGCATCCAGGTTGCAAGGAGGAGGTAGAATTGTCTCTATTCACATGTGGTATGATCTTAAATGTACAAAACCTTAAGGATTCCACAGAAAAACCTTGTAGAATTAATAAGTTCGGCAAAGCAGCAGAATATAAAGTCAGCACGTACAAGATCAGTTATGTTCTGTGCGCTAACTGTGCACATTCCAAAAATGAAATCAAGAACATCTCATTTACAATAGAATCAGAAAGAATAAAACTCTTAGGAATTAGCCAAGAAGGTGAAAGACGTGTACAAAGAAACTATAAAACACTGCTGAGGGACGCCTGGGTGGCTCAGTTGGTTAAGCAGCTGCCTTCAGCTCAGGTTATGATCCCAGTGTCCTGGGATCGAGTCCACATCGGGCTCCTTGCTTGGCGGGGAGCCTGCTTCCCCCTCTGCCTCTGCTGCCTCTCTGTCTGCCTGTGCTCGCTCTAGCTCCTCTCTCTCTGACAAATAAATAAAATCTTTAAAAAAAAACAAAACTGCTGAGAGAAATACAGGAGATGGAAGGCATCCCGTGTTCTTCATTTGGAAGACTTAATATTATTGTATGTCAGCACTCAAAGCAATCCGTGGAAGCAACACGGTCCGTGTAATCACATGTCCAGCGAGCACTTAATATCTGAAAGTGTAAGAAACCCCTAAAACTCAGCAAGAACATACAGCCCGGCTCAGAAATCGACAAAAGGTCCTGAATAGACATTTTTCCAAAGAAGTTGTGCAAATGTACAGCAAACACATGAGAGGATGCTCCCTATTGATAATCAGGGAGACGCAGATCACAACAGTGAGCCACCACCTGGCCGCAGTAGGATGGCCGCTGGCAGACAGTAGAAGGCAGCAGGTGTTGGCATGGACATGGAGAAACTGGACCCCTCGTGCACTGTTGATGAGAGTGTACAACGGTGCGGTTGCTGTTGTTCCTCAAAAAGTTAAAGCACTTCCGCTTCTGGGTCCGTAAAGCAAAAGAACTGAAAATACGGTTTCCAAGAGTTACCGCACCTGCGTTCGCAGCGGCTCACAGTAGCTGAAATGTGGAAGCAGCCCAGGCGTTCGGCAGCAAAGAGCGGGTAAGGAAAATGTGGTCTGGACATGCAGGAATTCTAGTCACCTTTAAAAAAAACAAACAGGAAATTCTGACCCATGCCACAACGTGGATAAACCAAAAGGATGTTACGCTGAGGGAGCTGAGCCTGTCACAATGCGACAAACACCGTCTGACCCCACTTACGCAAGGTCCTTCGAGTGCTCAGGCGCCTGGAGAAAGAAACTGGAATGCTGGGCTCCAGGGCCTGGGGGAGGGAGATGGCAAGTGGTTCCCTGGGGACAGAGTTTCAGTTTTGTAAGATGGACGAGTCCTGAAGATGATGGTGGCGCTGGTCACACAAGGTGAATGTGCTTGATGCTACTGAACTATACACACTTAGAGATAAGCCAGATGGTCCACTTTACGTTCTTTATATTTTACCACAAGAAAAAATAATTTTGGGAAAAAGATGAACTGACAATCTGCCCGGTACCACACCTGGCAGATAAAGGTGGTTTCGTTTCATTCTTGTCCTCACTCTTTGTGAGCCTGCTCATAGCTTCCTACATCCCTGTGAGGCCTCGTAACACAGCTGTGGAAGGGCAGCCGCTAACGTGCGTCCACTGACAGACCCAGTCCATAGTTTTGTTTCTTACCTTGACGAAGGATCACTGTGTTTTATAGTGTTGTCTTTGAGTTTCTGAAGGGTATGAACGTAGTCCTTGTACAGGGTTGGCACTGACTACCTTTACTTTCAAGAGAAGCATTGACTGCCTCCGAGGATCCGATGGGAAAATCTGCATCTCTGAATACCAGGCACGACTGTGAGCACTGTTGTCATCAGTGGGATAAAAGGAAGCCCAGCCCGACTGTGTCTTCAGCTCAGCTGTACCCTGGGACTGTCCACTAGTCTGATAACGAGCTTCCTGAAGATAGAAACTGTATTCTTATTCTGGCACTGAGGGAGGATTTCATACACGTTTATTAAATAAACCTGTGAGTGAATCAGTTAATGGATGCCACGGTGAAGGCGCAGTCTGGCTTTCATGGTTTTAGCAGTCAGAACAACATGCAGATCCTGCTGCTCGGATATTTATGTCTCTAAAGAAAGTCTGCATTCTCCTTTCTGTGTGTCCTAGGCTGCGACTTTAGGTTATTGGTGGTAGAGATGGGGAAGGCAGATATTAGGAAATACAATGATCAGGTCTTAGGGTGAAGAAGAGGAAAGTTTTGAGGTGGTTTTTTAATAGGTGATTTTGCAGCTAGACCCAGCATTATGCACAGTGAGAAGAACCTACAGGTGCTGGCTCGAATGCCAGGACATAAATTTTGGAAGAATTCTTCCCAGATGCCTTTCATTAGTGTTGTACTTGTGTGCTTTCCAGCCTCCGTCACACCGGCCCCAGATGTGCTCAGGCTGGAGCATGACGTGCTGCTTCCGAGGGTGGGAGTCGGATCACAGAGATCCCGCGCAGAACATAGATGATGTTTCGAGAGAGTAGACACAAGCCTGACGTTCAGCGTCGTACTAATTCTTGTTTCGTTTGTTTGTTTCGTACTAATGATTGAAGTGACTTAATCACAGAGTAAAATTGGTGCCCCGAAGAGACGCATCACTTCTAACCTTTGATGTCACAGAGCCCTGGAGCACTGCTGTTAGTTGTCTCATGACCAGGGAACATGGGTGCGAAATTAACTTCTGGCGAGACATAATCTAAGCTTTTTTTTTTAATGTTTTAAACAAACACAGTTGTTTGAGAAACAGATGAAAACTGTACTCCAGCAGGAGACCGATCCAGAAGTTGCAGGTTGGGAAGTGACCTGCGTAATTGGTGTGGCCATGTCAACTCTGCCAGCAGGGACATCTGTGATCTGGGCAGTAAACCCTCAGACATGGGCCTCACGTTACAGTGCAGGCTGGTTTTGGTTGTTTTGCTGTCATTTTACTCAGATTATATGCCTTGCAGGTCTGTGGTGATTAAGAGACAGTAATACAGAACTTTCTCTGCTAGTTTTGTAGGAAACTGTGAGATTGACTTGGAGATCAAGCGGTATTTTTGTAGAGCTGGTGTGCAAAGTATACAGGTAAGGTTTTAAAAGTTTCATAGTCTTCTAAAATTCTCTATGCTCCATTCAAAAAAAAAAGTCAAGTTTTTATTAACTCAGAATTTCTTTGAAGTTAAGTTTTCTATTTGTAGGTTATACTTGAGAGAAACATGAAGTCAGATGCTGAGAAGTCACTAAGATGATCATGTATCCTCCTTCTTGCATCAGTAAATGGCCTGTGGAATTGTCTTCTGTGACATGTTTTGGTTTCCCATTTGAATTTAGATTCATGGTACAATGCGGGTGATCCTGGAACCGTTGATTGGAGACATGCCCCTAGTGGGAGCCTTGTCTGTCTTCTTCCTTAGGAAACCAGTAAGTCAACATTAATTTCATGTTCTCATTAACTGACAAAGATGTAGAGAAGCGTCCTCCTCTCACAGTTCCCTTTTCTGATACATGGATCCTTTGAGTGTTTTTATACTTCTTTATGCTCTCAACGGAGGGCTTCATCTCTGATTTGTTCAAGTCACAAAACCAGTCAGTCTGGGAGCCCAAGCTGACAAAGTTGCTGTCGCAAATCGTGCAACCCCGCCAACAAAGGTTGCCATCATTGACAAGCAGAGCCTTTCTGTTGTGGTATGTTTAATGAACTACACAGTAGATGATTTTTAAGGCATTAAGGTTTTTGGTTTGGTTTGTTTTGGATTGAACTATGGGTTTTTTCGGGGGTTTTTTGTTTGTTTGTTTTGTTTGTTTGTTTTTTTCTTCAAGTACACTACACCAAATGTGGAGCCCAGTGTGGGGCTTGAACTCATGACTGACTGCCCCACCCAGACACGCCTACTGACATTGGATAAACCGTAGTAATCATCACTTCACGTTGTTGGCGTGTATACCCCACCCGCACATATGTGGAAGAGATACATGTATATCCCATGTCTTATCACAAGTAGCCAGTACTTACTAGTCATTATGAGCTCAAAATAAGACAGCAAAAATGTCGTTCCTGCCTAAGTGACCCCTCCCCTCCCTTTGACTCTTCCTGAGGCTCCTCCTCATCACCTGGGTGGTTCCTTCCCCACAGGGATCCTCCTCATGTGGACTCCTGCAGCCTCTGACCGGCTTCCTGCCTTGGCTCTGTCCTCCGTGCACTTGACCACTAGGGTCCTCTTCCCAAGGTGCGAACTGACCCACTCGGGAGCATCTCTCCCTGGCAGACAGCCCTCATGGTCTAGGTGGGGTCTCTCTCCAGCCTCGCTTCCTGGCACTGCCCCTGGTGAGCGTCCCCATTTCCAGCCACAGGGAGGAAGCATAAGCCAAGGACGGTACCGGCCCCGTCGTCTCGCCTCTCCTCCCTTTGTCGTTCCCTACTCCCAGAACACTGTTTCTGTCCCTTTGTGGAATCCCTTCCAAAGACGCAGGCAGTCCGCTCTCGCCCTTGTTCCCCTGCTGCCCTCCTGTCCTGTGCGCTGTGGCGCACGGCTCATGAGCTCGTTGAAAGCCACAACCATGCCCGTCTCCATACAGTTCAGTGAGTGTCCGATGGAGGAATTGACCGGTTTCTCGGTTACCTTCCCGTGATTCACCATTTTTATAACTTCTGTGCGTCCTTTTTGGGGTTGTCATTAACAGTACGTATCGTTTAAACAGGAATATTAATTTTTATAGTTTTGTAAAGAACTTAATACAAACTATTATTGTTGGGTTTTTTAAAAATACGTGTTTATTTTAGACCAAAGTACAAATGGCATTTTTTCTGTGTAAAAACACAAGAATTTAAGTGTCTCCACTTCCTTACCACCAAAAGTACCACTCTGATTTGCTTCTTATTGCTTAAATAACAGGCTTATTTTGAATGTGTTTTGACTACATAAAACACTAAAATTAAAGGAATTAAGGAATCTCTGTGTTAAAATTTAATTTATTAAAATTTTGAGAAATGAAGAGTTCCATAAAAGATATAAAATTCATGTTTCTTTTTCCACATACCAGTTGTTTAAAAGCCATTATATGGTTAAGAAACCTCCTTCATTAATGAGTATAAAAAACTAATCTTTAGTAGATGGCTAAGTATTTTTGATTTACAGGAATTTTTAACTACTAAAGACCTTTTTTCAGTTCAGAAAATAATGAAATCCAAATCTTTAAATCTCCCTCAGTACTTAGTAGTGCTCTTCCTTAGGTTGGATCTTCCGTAGGTGTATTTACTTTAAAAATATTGGGCGCCTGGGTGACTCAGTCGTTAGGCATCTCCCTTCAGCTCAGGTCATGGTCCCAGGGTCCTGGGATCGAGCCCCCGCATCACGCTCCCTGCTCAGTGGAAAGCCTGCTTCTACCTCTTCCCTGCGCCCTCCCCCAACTTGCGTTCCCTCCCTCGTGTCTCTGTCAGATAAATAAAATCTTTTTTTAAAAATTGTAGTGTAACTTCCAAACAAAATCTTAGTGTCAGAAATGGATGAGGCTGTGAAAAGTTCAGGATCATTCATTTCCTTATATGGTGAGAAAAGTTGCCAGACATACACTTTGGAGAGAAGGGAATTTTTTTTCCCCAGTTATTTTTGACTGGAAAATATGAGAACAGAACTAGCTTCTGGTTGCCAAGTAATTCTTCCTCACCCTAAGGAAAAATACAGCCACAAAGATTTGGGGGTTTTGGCTATCCAGATGACTTAGGAGAATACTGCCAGAGACTCTTTTGAAACCTTTGCACATTTTTATAATTGTTCGTTTGTTTTAGTTATTTTTGATAATGTGCTACTTGTTTAAAAAAACAATAACAACTAAGAATTTCTAAAGTGACAAACTTTCAGAGTTTGTATAGTGAAAGTGGTATGTGTAATGGTTAAGTGACAGACTTGGGTTTTCCAGCCTGGTCTTCCACGCCTGGTTTTTCTCTTCTGACCGTATGCCTTGAACAGCTTGTTTAATCCTCCTAAGCCCAGGTCTCCCCATCTGTAACACAGGGACCGCATGTCAGTGGGCGTCTCCCCATCTGTGACACGGGGACTACTGCCTCACAGCACTAAATGTCAATAGGTATAAAACAGTAGATTCCTAGTTCATGGTAAGTCCTCAGATTTTAAAGAAATTAAGTATTTTCCTGTACATAGGTTTAGCATTCTGGTGGGTCTTAATACCAGAAGTCAAGTTTTGGTAAACGCAAAAACTTGGGTGAAGGTTCTGGTAGGAGCCAGAAAAGCCAGTGTCTCCCTTTGGCCATGTCACAGGGAACTGGCCGTTCACTTACGCTAACCTGACCGTTACTGAAACTGCCTCTGGCATGCACTCAGAGGTGTTTCAGAATCCCCAGTTCTTTGTTGGGTTATTCCAAGATTAGCACAGATTAGCCTCAAGTAAATCCATCTTCCAGAACTTACTCTGGAGATGATCTTGGGTGTGCCCACAGTCTGTTTGTCCTAAGAGGGTCCTCCCAGCTAGCAGAGTCTTTGAACCACAGATTGCATTTTTACAGATGGAGAAAGACAAGTATCTTCCTTTTACAGTGACTGTGAGAAGAGCTTGAGTCCTGTTAGCTACAAGTCCAGCAACTGAGACACCTTAATCAAAGGAAGGGAAAAGGAAAGGCTTCAGCTAAATGAAAATAGCATGTATTGTTCTCTCATAAAACCACTGGAATGCAGAACTTGAAGCCTTTGTGACTGTTTCTCACCCATGTCTGATTGCTCCATTCTCTTTTCCCTGTGAGACCAGCTCCCTCTGGTCTTCTAGTCCACATGCCAGAAACAGGGCTGCCAGTGCACTCAAGAGGCAGTGCGCCTTCCTGCTTTCCCTTCCTTGTTCCTGCGGTGTCGGATCCAGGCGCCTAGACTAGCAGGAAGGAGGAAGGTTGCAGTGTTTGGATCAGGCTCCTGGGAGCCAATTCCTACAACCCTGTGTAGATGGCAGGAGCGAGGTGGAGAGGCTGGGCTGGGCAGACAGGTCCACCAGGGTCTACCGGACTGGAGAGGATCCCAGACTTAAACTACACCTCAGGTCAACCTGGGAGCTTTGAGGGTATTTATCCTTCCGGGTGCTCTCAGAGTGTCCTGGATCTGTGGTTTGATATCTTTCATTATTCTGGATAGTCTTGCCCTTCCCCGAGTAGTTGAAACAGGGGAGCTCCCTACTGCTCTGGCCCGTACTGGGTTTCAGAGCTAGTGCCTTTTTTTTTTTTTTTTTTTTTTTAAGATCTTATTTAGTTATTTGACAGAGACAGCGAGAGAAGGGACACAAGCAGGGGGAGTGGGAGAAGCAGGCTTCCTGCTGAGCAGGAAGCCCGATTCGGGGCTCGATCCTAGGACCGTGGGATCATGACCTGAACCGAAGGCAGATGCTTAACATCGGAGCTACCCAGGGTCCCCATGGCTAGCACCCTTTCTAGTGACCTTGTCTTCTCCTTGTGCTTGTGTCTTTGGTAGGTCTTAATACAAGAGTTAGTCTGCACACCTCCCTCCTGTAATACAGGATGTCTAACAGTCAGGGCTGGGATGGTGTCCTACTCTCCCCAGACAGAGGCTATTTTCTTCTCCTCTCCCCATCCGCAATGAGCCTTAACTATATGTCCCTTTTCCTAGTGGCTTCTCTTCCTTACTATGGAAGGTGGAGTTTGGGTCTTTCTAGCCGCAGCTTCTCCATCCCTGACCTCACCCCTGCAGAAGGGTTTTCCCTCGTCTCTATAGCACACCCACACTCTTGAGCCCACCTAGTGGGTTGCAGATGGCCTGTGTCTGGATTTCAAAGGGCTTTCTCTGTGTCACTGGCACCTGGCCTTTAGCAGTTAGGATTTAGCTGGAACCTCTCAGTTGCCCTGAGAGCTGCTCTGAGTAAGGGTTTCAGGCCGGTGGCCCTGTCACCTCAGCTCTTCCTCTGCATTTGTGATGCTCTTTCCAGTTTTCTGCATCCCAGGTGGAAGTTGGAAATCCTAAGAGTATCTTGATGGCTACCACCAGGGAAAATTGACTAAATGAAAAACTCTGGAGAAGGGTGGGAGCCAAACTAACTTTAGGTTAGTTTGTTGTTCTTTTGTTTTGTTTTGTTTTAATTTTATTTATTTATCTGATAGAGAAAGAGCAGAAGCAGGCAGAGTAGCGAGCAGAGGGAGAAGGAGAAGCAGGTTCTCTGCTGAGCAAGGAGCCCAACATGGGGCTTGATCCCAGGCCCCTGGGATCATGATCTGAGCCAAAGGCAGTCACCTAAGCAACTGAGCCACCCAGGTGCCTCTCCACTGGTCTGTATTTTTAGCAGACTTCCCAGGTGACTCATGGTCTGTACCGTACAGTTCGGCGCACCTGGAACTCCTGGCACGGAGTGAACGCTGAAATAAACAGCTGAGCACACGTTTCTCAGCACCCATCAGGCCGTGTGTTCAGGGACAAGCAGAGAGGAGCAGGTGTGTCCGTGGCTTTCATGAAATACACGGATGCATGGTGTTCCAGTGGAAGTGGACCACTGCGGATTCCATCTCTCCCGGGAGAGCTGCAGCAGCTGGAGAGGAGGTTGGGAAATGTCTGTCTCTTGAGTTTTTCCCAGAGATCTCAGTGGTCCCAGTGCAGTAGTTGGGGTGGTGACAGGACACTAATCTTAGTTGCTTTTCTCAAGCACTGCCTTGCTCCCAGCCCTCTTGTGGCTTCCCCTCTGTGTGCTCACTTTCTAACCCTCGCACACGTGCTCATTCTCACGTGTGCTGTCACACTCACAGTTGTTCTCAGGCACACTCATTCTCACGTGTATTGACGCTCCACGCTCATTTTCCCGCGTTCATTCTCACACATCCTCCTCTTACACATCGTTCTCTGGTTCATTCTCACACGTGCTCACTTTCGTACACTTGCCCTCACACATACTCTCTCACACACTGGCTCACACATAGGTCTCTGTCCCTGTTCTCACCCCTCCATGGCTCTGGACTCTCTCTGTCCCCGCCTCCCCTTGCTCAGGGACAGGCCAGCTCCTTCAGGGCTTCCAACAAGTCCCTTCCCTGGGAGCTTCTTTTTTGCATTTGCATCTCTTCTCAAACCCAGCTGAACCCTGTTCCTGCCTCCCTGGTGTTTGGTTTCTCTGAACTTGGGTAGTCTTTAACTGTGTCTCCTCACTTTGACCAGGGTCGTGAGAATAAGCGGATCATCCCTAGTTCAAGTCCTTTCCAGGGGACCCACCTTGATAGGTCCTCTCATTCACTCTGAGTGTTTCCCGAGCTTTCTGATTCAGTAAGACCCCCCAGGCTATCTTAACAGTGTTTGCCCCAGTCCTGGACTATCTGTTTCTTCATAGTCCCTTGGAAGATGTGTTCAGAGATCATGGTCAGCGTGCTGGCCGGCCCTGGTTGCCCCAGATTGCCGTTGCTTCTACACCTGTTGGGTTGGCGGGGCGGGGGGGGCACCAATAGGAGTTTGCACTGATATTTGCAATAAATTTATACTTCCTTTCTCTTTTTCTGAAAAATCTTAATCTTTTAGGACTTCCTTAAAAAAAAATTTTTTTTAGTTTTGGCCTATCCAAAAGAATCTTAACTTTCCAGTTTGTGTTTATTCATAACTATACACTTCCCAGGGGATTTGAGCAGTTTCATTCCTGCGACTGTGTGGGTGATTGAGATCATGCAGTGTCACGCAGCATTTCTTCTACAAATATAAAGCACAGATAATTTTATTATGTATAATATGCACTTTGATAAGAAAGCAGTTTTTCCAATCAAGCTTTTTTTTTTTTTTAACCTGTCTGCATCCACTAAATGGAATCTTATATTAGCCAACTATGTAGGAATTATTCTAAGTAAATACCCAAATACCCACTAGAAAATTGAGCAAATAAAATGCAGATGTTGACTGAGTAGATAGAACATGTTCCACAGATGCCAGGAAAATGTAAATTGAGACAGGGATAAAGTCCCATTTTTAACCTACCAGACTGATTTTTACTCTGTGTTTTGGTGGGGGGAAGTATAAAGAAAGGACATTTAATATATTTAGGGTGGGAATATATATAAATCAGTGCAGGAGATTATTTTGGGGGGCAATTGGGTAGCATCTGTGAACATAAAAAATAAACATATAAGAGGTGCCTGGCTGGCTCATTCAGTGGGGCATGCGACTCTTGATCTCATAGCTGTGGGTTCGAGCCCCATGTCAAGTGTAGAGATTACTTTAAAAAATTAAAAATCTTTAGGGGCACCTGGGTGGCTCAGTCAGTTTAACATGTTACTCTTGATTTCGGCTCAGGTCATGATATCAGGGTCGTGGGATCGGATTGAGCCCCACATTGGGCTCTGGGCTCAGCCCAGAGTCTGCTTCAGATTCATTCTCTCCCTCTCCCCCCTCATACACAGAGGCATGCACTCTCTCAAATAGATAAACTCTTTAAAAAATATAATAAAAAACTTTTTTTACTTTTAAATATTTTTTTTATTTGAGAGAGAGAGGAGCACCTGGGTAGCTCAAATGGTTAGGTGTCTGCCTTTGGCTGGGGTCATGATCCCAGGGTCTTGGGATCAAGCCCCATGTCGGACTCCCAGCTCAGTGGGGAGTCTGCTTCTCCCTCTGCCTCTCCCCCTGCTCATGCTGTCTCTCTGTATCTCTCTGAATCAGATGAATAAATTTTAAAAAAATACACAAAACTTCAAAATAAAAAGCACAAGCAGGGGCGGGGCACCTGGGGCAGAGGGAGAGGGACAAGCAGACCACCCACTGAGCAGGGACACTCCCACCAACCAACACAGGGTTCGATCCCAGGACTCTGAGATCATGACCTGAGCCAAAGTAAGATACTCACCTGACTGAGCCACCCAGGCACCCCCAAAGTAAGAATCTGTGAGAAATTTAAAAAAATAAATAAATAAACATACATCTTTGACCAAAACTTTCACTTTTGAATGCTGGTTTGCATTCAGTTAATCTAAGTGTCCATCAATAGGAAAGGTATATAAATTATTTTATTTTACCAGAGGAAATGGATACTATCAAAAACACCACAGAAAAAGAGTTCTCCATTTATGAACAAAGGACAATGAATTTGATATTTTCCAGTGAAAAGCAAGACAATATTATGAACTAATGCATTTTGCTTATAAAGAAACCTGTATGATTTGATTTAATAATTGGAAATAATTTGGAAACTTAATATTTTTGCCCTTTTTTTAAAACAGCTTATAGAAATTAACTGGACAGGACTGACTAATCTTCTCGATATCCCTGGATTAAAGTAAGTATGTTGTCATGTCCTATGGTTAGCTTGTTGATGGTGTAATGTGCATTTGTAGTGTCATGAAAACGACTCAGAATGGGTAAGGCCGGTGTCTACCAGGTAGAATCCCTGCCTCAGCAGGCTCTCACGTGTGCCTCAGGTGGGGAGACTGGCTGGGCTCCATTTTCTTAACTGCATCTGAGATCCTGGGACCACGTGAGCAGAAGTAGAGTGGGTGAGGGTATTAGGCGGGTCACTTACCCTTCATTTTACCTTTCATTCATCATGAAGCATTTTTCCAGCTTTGGTGTTTTCTTTCTAACTTTGTAATTTTTTTTTTTTAATAGGCTTTTTTTTAAGTAGTCTCCATGCCCAGTGTGGTGCTTGAACTCATGACCCTGAAATCAAGAGTCACATGCTCTACCGACTGAGCCAGCCAGTTGCCTCAAGCTTTGGTGTTTTAGAAAAGTAGCAGCCTTTTAATATTCTGCAAGTTAATTTTTAAGTTTGGTTTTTCTTATTTTCTCAGAAAAATAAAACTTTAAAAATGAATATATATTTCAGAACTAGCCCTTTGGAGGCACCTGGGTGGCTCAGTGGGTTAAGCCTCTGCCTTTGGCTCAGGCCATGATCCCAGGGTTCTGGGATGGAGCCCCGCATAGGCTCTCTACTCAGCGGGGAGCCTGCTTCCCCCTCTCTCTCTGCCTGCCTCTCTCCCTACTTGTGATCTATCTATCTATCTCTCTCTCTCTCTCTCTCTCTCTCTCTGTCAAATAAATAAATAAATAAATCTTTAGAAAAAGAAAATAACAGTGTTTAAAAAATTAAAAAAAAAAAAAAAACTAGCCCTTTGGGTTCTTTTCAGGTTGTGCTACTGACTCCCATATCTCCCATGCTCCACAGAGGGGCTGATATAGGTATTGGACTTAGGAATGTATAGGGTCACCCCAGGGTCTGGGTGCGAGAGCTGAGAAACCTGGGGTTTCTGCCTCACGTCACTGGGAGTCACTTCGCACTCTCGCATCTAAATCCTGAAGAGACAGGCCTGTAGTAAGCCTTTGACACCGTGAGTGGCACATCCCTCCTATAAGGAAAAGCGGAGTCTTCCTCAGGTCACAGCCATCTGTCTCCACTGATGGGAGGTGACTGTTGGCGACGGACCTCTTAGCTGCTGTCCAGCAGGGTATTCTGGAACCTGCCTTTGCTACATACACTTGTAGTTGAAGGTTGAAATACAGTTACACATGTTCCTAGTAGATAACTTCCCTAATCTGGATTTTTTTTTTTTTTTTTCTAAAATAGCTCAGAAATTAAATTGGTCTGTTTTTTTCTATTCCTGTGTGTGTGTGTGTATACCCCTACACTGGCCATTAGAAAGAACTTTATGTTGTTTGATTATCAGGGAAAATTAAGGACTTTAATAAGGTGAGGCATAGTCCTAACCAAATCTTTTTTAGGTACTGTGGTTTAATGATACTGAAAGTTCTGTTATCTTTAAAAGAGCTTTACACGGAAAGGACAGCTTACAGAATTGTTAAGTGTTCATTAGGACACTTGGTGGCAAGCAGCAGCCCAGTGTGAGTGGCCTAAAGTAGAAAAGTGAATACACAAACGGGGGTGTGGCTGTCTCAGTGGGAGGAGTGTGCGACTCTTGGTCTTGGATTCAAGACCCGCAACGAGTGGGGAGATTGCTTAGATAAATAAACTTTAAAAAAGTAAATGAGGGGAGCCTGGGGGGCTCAGTGGGTTAAGCCTCTGCCTTCGGCTCAGGTCGTGGTCTCAGGGTCCTGGGATCGAGCCCCCCATCGGGTTCTCTGCTCAGCAGGGAGCCTGCTTCCCTCTCTCTCTCTCTCTCTCTGCCTACTTGTGATCTCTGTCAAATAAAATTTATTCATTTATCCAACAAATAGGTATTGTGCCTGCTATGAGCCAGCCCATCACTGTTCTTAGTGCCATGGCATGGATGTGAATGGAGCTCCCATTCCTGTGGCTCGTTCCCAGAGCCATCTGGAGCACTGTCGGGGTGCAGTCAGGCACAGGCAGGCGTTGGTGTTCAGTTGATGGCCTGAGGGCTCGCACTCTCACTCTTGACCCTGCTTTTCCCTGTGTGGGTTTGTTGTCAGGCCCGCCCTTGCCGTGACGTAGCAGCTTCCAGTCTTCGTGCGTAGCAACTTCAGTCTGAAAAGAACCTCCTCCTCCTCCTCCTCCTCCTCCTCCTCCTCCTCCTCCTCCTCCTCCTTCTTCTTCTTCTTCTTGTTTTTTGAAAGAACCTTCTTCTGCTAGTTCCAGCCAGAGTTGCAGGGCTGACTTCTGTTGGTCCACCCATCCTTGGACCAGGCCTGTGATCTCATGATCACGCTTGGGTCTCCTGCCCACCCCTAGAGGAGGAACCGGGGGGACGAGGGCAGGGATGTGAGAGAACCGAAGAAAAAACTTCCACCAGTACGTCGGTCTGTGGGAGCAGATGCTGGTTAGCCAGCAGAACAACAGATTCCTGTTGCCATGTGGGGTGGAGAATGTGTGTGGGACAGCTGGGCGGCTCAGTTGGTTAGGCGGCCGACTCTTGGCTTCAGCTTGGGGCATGATCTTAGGGTCCTGGGATTGAGCCCTGCGTCAGGCTTCGTGCTCAGTGGGGAGCCTGCTGGAGGACTCTCTCCCCCTCTCCCCACCACAATCTCTAAAATAAATGAATCTTTTTTTTTTAAATGTGTTCTACTTTCCTCCTTTTATATAACGGGAGGACTAAAATAAACACAGGCTTGTCAAGCAGCTACCCTGTAAATAGCATTGCACTAGTTCCTCACAGGGTGAGGGGCGTCTGCTGCCTTTGGCAAGCCTCCTGCTGGGGGAATTGGTTGCCGATCATTCATTCAAAAGAGACATAAGGGGGGCGCCTGGGTGGCTCAGCCAGTAGAGCATACAACTCTTGATCTAGGGTTTTTGGTTCAAGCCCCATGTTGGGCATAGAGCCTATTAAAAAATAAAAATACAAAAGAAAGTAAAAGGGGAATATATGTACTTACATACATATGTCTGTATATGTGGAGATACGTGAATACTAGATTTTATCTAATGTCTAATGATGATGACAGGTTCTTTTATATAGTAATAGCTTTAAGCATTTTATATATAGAGTTCTGTACATATAGTATATAAGATATATTTAGTAGAGAATTCTATGTATCATTAAAAATACATAGTCATGTATATTAGAAATACGCACCAGTCGCAAACAAAGCTGTGTGTAAAAGGCATCTATAAAAACATCCCTTTTAGGGGCGCCTGGGTGGCTCAGTGGGTTAAGCCGCTGCCTTCGGCTCAGGTCATGATCCCAGGTCCTGGGTTCGAGCCCCGCATCGGGCTTTCTGCTCAGCGGGGAGCCTGCTTCCTCCTCTCTCTCTGCCTGCCTCTCTGCTTACTTGTGATTTCTCTCTGTCAAATAAATAAATAAAATCTTTAAAAAAAAAAAAACATCCCTTTTAAATAAAATTATATATTTGTATAGGATATATATAATTTATACAGAATTATGTAGAACTTATGTAACACTTTATGTGAGTTTCATGTAATAAACTATATAACATAAAACTTGAGCTGTGCTTTCCCACTCAAAGACTTCCTGTCAGATCACAGCTACGGCAGGGCTTACGTCATAAAAGTATTCGGTAACTGTGAGCCTACCAAGTCTTGCCTCAGGCATTACAAAGTGAACATGTACGGGCTGTACTCACTGGTAATAAACGAATCGGAAAGTATTACAAAGTAACAGTAATACCCAGATTACTGCACTTGACCCTCCGTTTTGGCTGTCCCTGCGTGTTTCAGTGAAGAACCCTAAACTGAGTGGCGAAAGTACAAGAAGGGTTGGGAATTACGGTAGAAACACAAGTAAGGTGATAAGCAGGCAGTGCCGAAGGACAAAAAGGACTGGACCCAAGAGCCATTTAGACCATGACAGCAACCAGGGTTGCCCCAGGGAACGATTAGGGGCAGCACTGCAGCTCTGGTAACTCAGGGGGAGGCTGAGGGTGTACACAGTATGTTCGAAAGTTGAGCAGCGATGAGGCACCAAGGTGGGCCTTCTGCTGCTTTCTTGGGTGTCGGACCTCTCCGTCTGCTTGGCTGGGTGGGTGGTGAGGTGGTCGGCCTACACAGCAGGTAAGGACTTCCTAAAAGCATATCGTCACCAAAGTGCTTTCTGTTCCAGCAGATTTTTTAGTATAAACAAAACCAGTATTTGTGGGTGAAGGGGAGTGGCAGAGTGAGAATATGCTTGCTCTTAAAACCGAAGCACCAGCTCACGTCACTCCTCATGAACATTATCTTCAGTGTCTGGCAGCTGGAACTCTCTCTGTCTCTAGAGTGTTAGTGTCCAAGTCACTGACATACTCATAAATAGGGCTGTATTATCTGTGGGGTTGTGGGTTTTTGGGTCTTTTTTTCATCTTGGACTGGAAAGTCCTAAGGTAAGACCCCTTCCCTTGTCGTCGCATTTGGGTACCCAGCTTAGAGTGAATGTTCAGCTCTACTGAATGGTGGTGACTTTTCACTGTCCTGGTGGGTATTTTTATACATACAATTACTTTACATATATCTGTTAACAATTTTAACATCTGAGAAATAACTGGCAAGAAGTAAGATTCTCTTAAAACTTCCCAGTTCCAGTTAAAACTGTTCTTCCACAGCAGTGAATTTTCATTTATGCCTTCAAAAACGTTGTCCCATACATGTTACTTAGTTCTCACATTTACCTCACAGAACAGGAAAAAATGTATTAAAAGTACATTTGTGTCTTTATCCTCCACAATTTTATTCATATTACTGAGTTCTCTGTGAGTACTATATAGAATTTCAGAATTATTACAGTATCGAGTACATAAATACAATGTGAAGAGAGAATGAACTAAAGTCTTCTACTCGACTGGAAGCTGTGCAAAAATAATGAGAGAAATTTAATGTAAGAAACACGGAATGGGTGGTGGGTGTTTGTATAGTATTCTTTGCACTTTTGTGACTGAAATATGCTAAAAGACGAACAAGTAACGTGTCTGGGTTGATACTAAGTCCGTGATGAAGTCACACGGGAGCGTATGAAACGTTATTTAGGAGACGTAGCCGGAGTATTACCGGTGTCTGCAGCTGCCCGCCGCAGCGCTCTCCATGTATCCCGCATAATAGCGCGGCCGTGTTGCAGCGCAGGCATCGAACTGCGGTTCCAAATACTGTCTGCGAGAAGACAGACACTTCCGACCCTGTAAGTGGGGTGCTGTGTCGTGTTTGTGGTAAGTTTGCTGTTAAAGCGGTAACGAGCGTTGATAGGCCTGACCGTTGGTTTGTTCTTTTTCCTGCCCACCTGATAGTGGTCTGTCGGATACAATCATCCTGGACATAATATCAAACTACCTGGTGCTTCCCAATCGGATCACCGTTCCTCTCGTCAGTGAAGTCCAGATAGCTCAGTTGCGGTTTCCTATACCAAAGGTAAGTGTGCCTGAGCACGTCAGCACTCGGATGCGGAGACGCGTCTCACGTCCTTGGATGTTGTGACTTCTCATGGTTCTCTTACCGGTGACCTCGCCACGTGGATCTCGATGTGGTCGTTTGTCCTGTCACACTCCTTAGGACGTTGGCCAGTGTGCGTCACAGAGGCTTCAGGGCCGTTCTTAAAGCTCACCCGTGAACGTCCAAGGTGCTTAGAGCAGATCGGACTGCCAGTCCTAACGGACCGCTGTGGCGGCAGAGTTCTCAGGAGGCATGTGCTGCTTGCACACTCAGAATGTAACCGCTTAGTCTAAGTGGCGGGCACTTTGTGTCCTGACTAGCACAGGTTTCCTCTCAGCAGTGAGTGTGGTTACCTCTCGAGTCACGTTGTAAGCTCCATGGCAGAAGCAGTACTGGTGTTGAACCTGCCGCGGACAGGATGGAAAGGGTAGAGCCTGGACCTCCGTCACAGCCCTGGGGTCTAACAACAGCTTTGCTTTGGGGCTATTTCTTGGCATTAGTGGACCTCAGTTTCTTCATCTGTATATGGGGGGTGATGCCTAGCACACAGAGTTAGGTCACAGATACTGGAGTCCCCTTCACTTGAGTAAACCATATAGTGTCAACCAAAGACTGAGAATCTGCTGGTCAAGGATGTAGAACTGCCTCCACTGGTCAGAGAAGAGGTGCTTGGACTGGATGGGCCCTCACGGTTAGGGAGAGCTATTAACCTTAAAACCCCCAGGGGTCCCTGGGTAGCTCAGTACATGAAGCGTCCGACTCTGGATTTCACCTTAGGTCATGATCCTCCGGCTCATGGGGTTGAAGCCCACTTACAGGCTCCTTACTGGGTGAGCAGCCTGCTTAAGATTCTCCCCCTCTGCCCCACCTACCTCCCTCTCTCTGTCTCTCTTCCCCCCACTCCTTCACTCCCTCCCCAGTAAAATAAAAACATAAAACTGCCAGTTACGTCACCAGCAGAAATGGGTTTCTTCGGGAACGGAGAATTGCATTCTGGGACAGTTAAGCTGTGGCAGAACCGTAGGGGATTCTGCGGAGCGAAGGAGAGGAGGCCCCTCCACAGAGGAGGGGGCGCTGGGAGGAGGGGCTGCTGTGAGCTCAAAGTCTGCTGGTGTGAACTGGGAGCCGGGAAGTGGAGGGGCTTCTTGTTGGCTGAGCTGTTGCCAGGCCAGGAGGGAACCGTCCCTCCTCCCGCCCGGAGAGTCAAACAGCATCCGCCGGGAGATGCCGCTCTTCCTGCCGGGTCTGCAGGGGATGGTGGAGGGGCGGAGCCCGAGCGCGGCCCCTGCAAGGCCTCCCCACTCCGTTCCAGAGGGGGCTGGCTTGTACTCGTTTTCACAGCTTTCCCCACCGGGTCCTGCTTCCCACTGAACCTGTGCTCCCTGGAGGTGGAGCAGCCACCCCTGTGGTGTGGCATCTGCAGATGAGTGGGACGCTGACATGCACGGGACAGCTGCTTTCACCAAACAGATGTTGAGTTGGTCCCGGTTCACTGGCGTGCTGGCGGGCTTGGTGCAGCAGAGGTGGACCGCTTTCCCTGGTGCTTGTTACTGTCTGGCTGAGCTCCGTCTCGGTGCACAAATCCAAGATGCCAAACTTTCTTAAGTTAAGTTAAGACTTTCTTAAGTCTTTTTAGAAGTACCAACACCCCAGCTGATTGGTGCCTGAACTAGTTGTGTTGTCGGCTTTCAGATTTAGTGGGACAGTGCATCTGAGAAAGGCATGTCTTTGTTCCTGAACTTAACGATTTTCATCTCTGAGAACACAAGAATTCTCTTCCATGTGGAAAACCTCGTGCACCTTTGCCATGTACGCTTCCTACTCTCTGAGCGTGGGGAGCACCTGAGCCTGCCCAGATCCAACCTGCTTAACCTCGTGTGCTTTAAAAGCCAGCACTGCTTAGATGTTGCCAGATTATCTAAACTTCAGACACATTTCCTGTAAGCAGGAAATGCTCTCAGTTTTTAAAAGTGTTTTTATCTGTAAAAATGCATATCTTCCTAGCCAGTTGGGTCAAGACTATTGCCCAGTGATTTTTAAAGGATTTGTAGAGAATGCTGCCCAGTGCTAACTTGACCGCCGTTGTTCTCCTTGAAAGAGTGTGAGTGAACTTTTTTTATCAGTTAAACAACATTTTAGGAGAAGGAAACTGTTTAAAGTCTCTGAGTAGAATGTATTAACGAAGTTTCGGTTTCCTGTCCATAAAGAAAATTTAATGACACTGCAGTTGACCACATGTGTTGGGCCGCCGGCCCCTGTACAATAGAACATCTGCGTATTAACTTTCGATTCCCCCAGAATTCAGTACTGACAGCCTACTGTTGACCAGATGCCACACCAGTGACATAAACCAGTAACATATATTTTATATGTTATATACTATATTTTGTATTCTATAAGTTAGAAGGGAAAAAATGTTACTGAGAAAATTATAAGGAAGAGAAAATACATTTATAGTACTGTTCTGTATTGAAAAAAATCTGTATGTAAGTGGATCCATGCAGTTCAAACCCGTTTTGTTCCAAGGTCGCCTGTATTTCATAGGATTATTCTAGAAATTGGAGTAATGAGTGCCTGTCAAGGGCTTGTTAGTGACACGTCTGAACCATTCTGTAATGGTGGTCTCAGGTACTGTCATACAGAACTGGAGCACACTGTCACTCTGGGCCTCACCCCTCACTCTCCTCCCTGGTGTGGTCTCCTGAGGAAGAGTGTGGTGCTTGGACGCTGTCGTCCTGCCCTGCCTTGGTTTTCCCTCTGCACTGCTGCCCACAGTCCATGTTTACTTCCTTTCTCGCTGCACAAGAAGAGGGTCTCCCCTCCCTCTTGAGGTTGTTGCGTGTCTGCCCTGTTCTTAGGACAGTGAGCACACCGCTGTGGTTCCACGTGTGTCAGAGGAGCCAGGGAACAGTCTGCGTGTGCTCCTCCTTTCTAGGGTGTTCTAAGGATACATTTTATTGAAGCTCAGGATCTTCAGGGGAAAGATACTTACCTTAAGGGACTCGTCAAGGGAAAATCAGACCCCTATGGAGTTATTCGGGTCGGCAACCAGATCTTCCAAAGCAAGGTCATCAAAGAGAGCCTGAGTCCGAAGTGGAACGAGGTGTACGAGGTAAGCTGTGTCCAGTGGTGTCCGTTGGCTTCTCCCCAGATTCTGTTCCACTCCCGCTAAGCTGGTTGGCTTAGAGGGCCGTGTGAGTCATTTTTCTTTCATTTCCCATCTTTAAAAGTATTGTACCTTCTGTCCGTACCTCACAACTTCCTGTCATGCCAACACATAAAGAACACATAAATGTTAAACTTTAATTACATGAACTATCACAGTAAATAATTGACAGAGTGATTTCTGTGGTTAACATATGTGAGTACTTACAGACATGAGATTAATTATGTGCTGTTTTATAACTTCTCGTTTAATGCATCTAGACATCTCTATGTCCGTCCACATGGACCTGATTTGTACTTGCTGTTCACTGAAGAGATGCCGCCATTTCTTTACCCAGAGAGACACTGGCTGTTCGTTTCAGCGTTAGAACCGCTGCTGTTAACTGTGATGTGAATGTGTCTTTCTTCACTTGATCCAGGTTTTCTCCAGACGAGCTCCTCAGAGTGGAATTGCTGCATCATAAATTATGCTGGAAGGAATGATACGTTTTTGCAGAACTGTTCTTCAGAACAGTCGTGCAGTTAAGCTGCACTGGCATCCCACCCTCCCATTCCAGCCTGTTGCCCGCTGGCTTCTCTCTCGGTGCTGGCGAATGGGTCACTTGTCTGTATCCCACCAGTAGCACTTGGAGCCCCTTCAGGACTGGAAAGATGTCCCAAGCCTGTCCTAGTTTGTGGGTGCTGGAGCAGTGGGACTTGACCCAGCGAGTCTAATCTCAGATAACTGGAAACAGTAGACTGTTACCGTGTGGGCAGATGTTTCAGAATGGTCTGCCGTGGCGAAGCGAGTGTGGTTTGACAGTGACACGATGTACGTGCATTCCGGCTCCTTGCCACAGGAGAGCAGGGAGCTGTTCACTCCAGCCGCGTTTGGAGCCGCGTGAGATAACCACTCGTTGTTTTTCAGGCTCTAGTCTATGAACATCCTGGACAGGAACTAGAGATTGAGCTCTTCGATGAAGACCCAGACAAGGATGACTTCCTAGGAAGGTAAACCTCTGGGGAAGGACAGCACTGGGTGCTCTTTCTTTGGAGTAGTGACGCTTAGAACTAATGTAGCTTCAAGAAATGGGCTGTGTATGTGTTACGTGTATTTTTAAGTGGCTCTTAGATACAACGTTTATTTCACCTTAGACTTGTTTAAAGTATGTTTTATTCCTATAAAGTTTCACATTTAAGTACAAGAAGGAAAACTTCTAGATCTGTGTCTGTCCCAGCAGCCACTAGCCACATGTAGCTATTTAAATTAATTGATTAAAACTAAACAGTTTTAAATTCACTTTGATAGTTGTACTTGCCCCCATTTAAGTGCTTGTAAGCTCCATGTGGAGTGTGGCCCCAGATGCCGGCGCCGCTGGCTGCTTTCACACCAGGTAGGCTTTGCTCTAGATTGGAAAAAGGAGTTTTTAAGCTTTTTTTGTTTGTTGCGTTATTTAGGGAGCAGGGGAGGATAGTAATTTACAGTGTGCCTACACATTGGAAAAGCAAATATTGACTTGTTCACTTAAATTGAACAACCACTACAGCCGAAAAACATGAGCTTTTAAAAAATACATCTAACCCTAATCTTTATTATTTAACTGAATTTATTGTGGCAAAAAAGATACAGGGATAGATGATGTTGGACAGATTTGGCCTCATCAAGAATCACTTGTGTATTGGGGCGCCTGGGGGGCTCAGTGGGTTAAAGCCTCTGCCTTCGGCTCAGGTCAGGATCCCGGGGTCCTGGGATCGAGCCCCGCATCGGGCTGTCTGCTCGGCAGGGAGCCTGCTTCCTCCTCTCTCTCTGCCTGCCTCTCTGCCTACTTGTGATCTTTGTCTGTCAAATAAATAAATAAAAGTCTTTAAAAAAAAAAAAGATAAGTGGATTCCCAATCCTCTTCAAAAAAAAAAAAAAAACAACTTGTGTATTAATGCTGTGACTTCAGAATCCATCATGAGATGGTTTATTAACAAGGAGCGACCGAAGAATTGTAAGCAGGGCAGTGATGGATCCGATTTGCGTTCCAGTAAAACCACTGTGTGGCTCAGAGTGGCAGGGACTGAGACTGGGGACTGTGGTGATAGACCAGGAAAGAGCTGTGAGGGCCTCACCTGGTGCAGGGGCAGCGGCGAGAGAAAACGGGAGTGCGGCCATCCATTCTCGTCATCTCTGGCTTCTGCGGGAGGGAATTCCATGCTTTGCAGTAGGGCAGGATTTTTAGGGGTCAGATAGCCAAACCAGAAATGTCTGTGGGGATAGTCCAGAGCTGTGGAGTGAGGACGGGACGGGCACAGGAATGACTGAGCTGTGGTGACGGGACGGCAGCGCTGAGGGAGACCATGTCAGACAAGAGGGCTGAATATTTTCAGAAGTTCTCAGCGCGTTATAAATAGCTGCATTGTGGGAAAACCACATTTTTTACAACTTTGATCCTGGCTTTGCCAAACAGAGCTCCTGACCTCCCAGAGACTCACTCCTTACTTCCTCACTGTTTCCTTACTTCCTTTCATAGTTTCGGGATAAGCCTGAGGAACGTTCTGGAAGAAATCTGTTTCTTGATAAACTGTAGCATTTTGATACATTTCCGGAGTACTTTTTTGTAGACTAATGTTTAAGGTTATTTCAGTTGTAAGAAGTGTGTTTCTATGTTCTAAAGTGGTTGTGTTGTTATTTCTATAGTCTTATGATTGATCTCATTGAAGTTGAAAAGGAGCGCCTTTTAGATGAAGTAAGTTTTCTTTGAGTATTATTCGATTTCATGAGCACTGACATACCTACTGGTCCCCCCACATGATGTTCCGAAAACTTAGGCCTTTTAGTAATAGCAAAGAGAAAAGAAATAAGTTTAACAGCCCGATCAGATGGTATGTATTATGTGCCCACCGCATGGTAGAAATTCCTAAGAGTATGAGCACAAACCCACTATTTCAGGCAGGCATGTGCTCTCCTTCAGGAGTCCAGGCACAGGCCTGTGAGAAGCTCCCGAAAAGTGGACTTTTTAAAGATAGACAAAGTTAATACCAGAGCCGGCACAGTGCGGTCGTTGAGAAATTGTCACGTGAAAGCTGCCTATGTGTGCAGTGAGAATTGACAGCAAGCAGACACCACTTCGAGCAGGATATTGCTATCGGAATAGAAAGTATTAAGAAAAGATTTTGAGGTGGCTTCTAAAAGGTGGGTGTAATTGGGATAAGTAGGGCAGAAGTAACCAAGGAAGTGTTGAGATCCCCTGCCTTCAAAGTAACACATTTTCCTTCTCACACACTCCTCAGGGCAATCTCTTAACACTGTTTGGGGATTATCTTCGATGAATCGAAGCTGAATTTTCAAGCTGAAACACCTGTATGCTATTTTCCTTAGTAGTACGTAGTGGTGAATAAAGGCAAGCATGTTAACGTTTTTGATAAGGAAATCCAGTATTTAAGATCAATGTTAAATCATCTCCTGGCCCGTAAGTTCTGTTAAAGTCCACATATAGAACCCTGGCAGTACTGGACAGTTCTGGAAGACATTTGAATCCTTGTGTGTAAGGTAGGGGTGAGGATGGTATTGACTCCACCGTGGTGGGGTCCACATGAGGGAAGCACTCAGCCAGCCCCTGGACAGCAGTAGGTGCTGGGCAAGTTCCAGCCCCTGCTCCTGTCATCCTCTGGGGCTGTCGGCTCATTCGAAGGGCGAAGCAAAATATGGCAGGACTCAGTCCTTCAGCATTAACCAGGAACTATCGGTGCCTCACAGTGAGCAACTTGTGACATTTGGGGAAACTACTTGACTGGAAAGGTTGGCTCAGGAGAACTTTTGTGAACATTCACATTCTTTCTTCAGTGGTTCACCCTGGACGAGGTCCCCAGAGGAAAGCTGCACTTGAAACTGGAGTGGCTCACGTTAATGCCAAATGCTTCAAACCTCGACAAGGTGCCGTGAAGTGTTTCCCGGGACAACAGCCGCCCCTCGTAACTAACCAAGATTAGTGTCCTCAGGTTGCGTAGCTACTTAGCTTAGAAAAATGACAGCAGTAATTTTCATTCTTGTGCAGTAAGTCATTGCAGTCACATCAGGGGTAAATTAAAGATAATGGAATTTTTTTAAAAGAAAGATTTACAGGCCTGTTTTTATGAGCTCTTCATATTTTGTGTTCAATACAGTACAGGGCTTTGGGGAGCCACCGATCACCTATGCTTTATTTAATTGATTCGTACCGATTCTTGTCATTAAAATACACCTACGGTCTTCATTCTCTCTGTGTCGCGAGGGGTGGATGGACTATTTCCCCACCTTCCTTCCTTTCGTGAGCACCACAGACCTAATCAGGTAGAAATAGTCTGAACTCTTGTGGAAATACACCTGCTGAGGCATTTTGTCCTTTCCTCACAGGTGCTAACAGACATCAGGGCTGACAAAGACCAAGCCAATGATGGTCTTTCCTCCTCGTTGCTGATCTTGTATTTGGATTCAGCAAGGAACCTTCCGGTAAGTAATGCCACGGGTGCTCCCTTAGGTGCTCCTTTCCTGGTAACAGATCTTGCTGCATTCAGCCACACTGTCACCTGTTACCGTTCCTCTGTTTTCACTTCACTCGCACCGGGAGAGCAGCACAGGGGAGGGCGGGACTGGTGTGTATTTGCTTCATGACTACAGTTTGTGTTTATACATCTTACGGGTTTATCCAGGATGTTCAGAATGACTTTTACTCTGGCATGTTTTATGAAGTCTCCATTACATAAGAAAAGAATGTGCCTGGTAGTTAGGGAAGGAGATACTCGGTAGAAAATCACTAATTATTAAAATAGAGTTACCTAAGATGGAAATTATCTCTATTTGGCGTGGAATAAAACGAAGCAGCTCTCCCTACAAGCCCAGAGTCCTTCCTGGCTGTAGCACGGCAGGACAGAAGGGCAGCCTGGGAGAGCAGCGCCGCTGAGCGGAGCCTCTGGTGCCCCTGCGCGGGGTGATCAGTCACATCGGCTCCGACAGCCCAGAGCACGGGCTTCTCCACAGGCTTGCTCTTGGAAAAAAATGGCAGGACAGCTTTTATAGGTAACGACTCTAACTGTGGGGAGGAAAAATCGTGCTATTTCCATTCACATGAAGCCTGATGTGACCTTCCACACCATACTTTAAACCCACTGTAATGTGATCCTTATAGACACACAGATTGTTTTGATCTCTTTTTTCTTTTTTTTTTTTTTTTTTTTTTTTTTAGTGCCAGTTCACTTACCCAAGAGATGGCCATTCTTTATTTCATTTGGGGGAAGAAAGACCAGAGATAGAGGCTGTTTCCCCCTCAGAATTACAGTAAATGCTCACCCATCCGGTGCATTTGTGCGTAGACTCCCTGTGTCCTCCCCTTGTTGGCATCTGCCTGTTGGAGGCCCACAAGGAAGCCAAGTGTTCCCTGCCCTTCATAGTTTGCATCTGAGTGTCTCACGTTGGACTGTGCCTAGCCACACCTCACCACAGCGAGACCCTTTCCTTTATCCCATGAAATACACACCCTAGTTTGCCTAGTGCCTTTCAAGGTTTTATAATGCTGCTTTATTTGCACTTAGCGCAGAAGCAAATAAAGGTACTTTGTGCATCTCTATCTTTTATTTAAAGCCTTTAACAAAAGGGAATTGATCATTTTTTTAATGCTGGGTAGATAAAGTTGAACACTGTCTTTAATTACATATAATTGTACTCTTTCTTTCAGTGAAGGTTTCTTGACTGACTTTAACTTCGTAAATTCTTATTTTTTCTTAAAGTGTTACCTTAACCTTTTGGCCAGTCTTCCAGTAAGAACTCTGTTACTTTTTCTGATACAATTTCAACTTGGGGAAAGTTGTTCTGTTACCTTCCTACAGAATTTCTCATACAGTAGAACTTTTTGTTTTCAATCACAGTAATGTTTGTTATATAACAAGCCTTATATCATCCCTGATGGAAGTGAATTTGTTGTATATTTTAGGATCAAAGAATAGCATTAGTGAATTGGCAAGAAGGAACCGGGCCTCTTTCGCACTGTGTATTTTGTCGTGTTAAACTGAGATTTAGATGACACCACAGAACCAAACAGAAGCAGAAGTGAATTTCTCACTCTATTAAGACGGCACTTCGTGCATGAAGTGTGCTCTGGCTGTCGGGGGCAAAGGGTCTTTGCAGAACCACTGCTGGTTGGGGTTCATTGGAGATGGGAGCGTTTGCCCGCCGGCCCCCGCGGCTCTGAGGGGCGCTGTGACTGCCTCTGCGCCCTGTGTATTCGTGCTGCCTGTGCGCCCATTGACTGCAACCCACCCTTCTCTGCTTTCTCCTCCTGTTTCCACTTTCCCAAGAGTATCTACGAGGGAAACTTTGGGTGTGGATACTTAAAAGAGAGGCGAGCGTCGGGACTAGTGTTTTGTGAAAATACTACCTCAGTCTATAGAGCACTATTTGTGAGTTCTCCGGTGTTCTTTCTTCTTCTGTTTTAATGGAGACTGCTAGAATGTGGGCTGAACTTCTAATGCCATCGACTGGGTGGCATGGTGTGGCATGCGTTTTTCTCTTTCTTGCATGATTTCAGTTACCGTGTGTGTGTTTCTTTTGTGCTCGTTTTGTAAAAGTCGCACTGCTGTAACCAACTTTGGTGACTACATCTGACGATGAGATGAACAGACCTGGTGAGTCATGAAGAAGCCTTACGTTCCGAAGCTGCTACCAGCCCGTAAAAAATAAAGACAAAAATTCTTCTGAGGAAAAGATGAAACCATAATGATTAAAACAGATTTTCTTGCAGTTCATCTCAATGTGAGATGTAAATACTTACTTGCAAGCTTTCAAAAAACTTCCTTAAATCTACTTTTTCCCCCTGACAAAACACAAGTGTTAGAACATGGCTTTCCCGGCAGTGCCAGCTGTGCCCATAGGGACAGTCAGTGAAGACAGTCCACCTGTAACCCGGAATCTTAGTTCACCTCACATGTGCACCAGAGCTCCTAAGGGAGGAAAAAACAGATTGACTTTGTGATTCAGCTTCTATTAAGGAACTTAAAGAATTTCCAGGCATGGATAATTGAGCATTTCTAACCCTTATTTGGGAAGTTGATTCTGATCTCATTATGTCTGTTTCCCAGGGTCTTGCTCTGGGGCCTTGATTCCCGGTACTGTTCTTAATGCTTTTAACGGGTAGTGATTTTTACCTGCTTTGAGGTCAGAGAAGGTCACCAGTGGCTTAATCGTTAGTCTAGAAAGTTACTCTTTCTAGACTGATTTAATTCAATAACTAGTGAGATCCTTAAAGTTCTTTGGCCTTTGAATCAAATAGTAGTGCTTTGCATTTTTGAAGAGTTTCCATTTCTATTTCCACGTACATTTTCAGATTATTCTTATTTGAAAAAGAAGATTGGGGCAAAACTTGAAAAATAGGTATTTTGTCCCATTTTATAGCTGAGGGAAATCAAGACCCTGAAGGGTTTGGTGAGCTGTTGAGGGTCACATAGTTAGGAAAGGGTAACCGTGGTCTCTATGAGTAACCATGGTGTTCCTGTTAAAGGCATTTTAAAAGTCAAAATGAGATCAAAATGGTTGCCTATTAGCAACCATTCTCTGTCACTTTTTCATAAAATGATCTTCTGTTTGCAATATTTCGTCGTGGTAGGCTATACTGTAAGCTGCTGTCTGTAGACAGCAGTGTGCTTCTGCTGCTTAAACCCTGTTAGTGTACAGTAGCTTCCTGAATTACTTTTTCTCATTCTGTAACTGCTTTTTAAAGGAAATATTTCTGATCTCATGTCAGGATTTTTTAATTGCTTTATAATATTTAGCTAAGACATTGCTGGGTTTTCAAAACCAGCTTTCTTCCCACATTATCAAAATCACATACTAGTACTGCTTAATGATTCAAATACAGGCATCAACAAAATGTTTTATACAATAAATGTGAACAGATTTGATTGCCTGTTTTCTTTTTTAGACCCATTGGCTTTCAGTGTGAAGTTAAATGTGTTTTCAGTTTTCCTCAAAGTCTGAGACCACTGGTATTTCTAATAAATGCCAGTCACCATGGACTCTTAGCTTCTACCTACTCAGAACACTGAATTTCCAACCCTGTGCATGCATGACCACCAGTGAGGCCATCTGCAAACCTTAGCATTGCAGGACTTTCTCCCATACTGGAAACAGCCCCTTGACAGTACAGACTGTCAACACTTTACCTTCCTTCTCTTGATCATCAGATTTTGGGCTGAATTTGAAACTGGAACACTGAAGGTGTTCTCTGGCTCCCAGTGGCTATCTTTACAACCTGAGGCTTGCACAATAGCATCCATGTGCTGAGTACCTTCCAAGGACTCTACCTGGATGCCTCATTTCAGTCTCAGGCCATCAGGACCACTTTTCAGGTAAGGAGACTGAGACTGTGAGGGACGGAGGTTAGAGACCCAAGACCGCAGCTAGTCAGTAGCAGAGCTGGAATTTGAACTCAACTGTCTAGTCCATCTTAGTTTAAAGTGAACTCGTTATCACTTCAAGTTTATAAGTTATAAATCTCTCCATGGAGTTTATCTGAGATGAGTGTTCACACTGTCATCTACTTTATAGATAAAAATGCTAACTATAGAATGTGAAAACCATTGGGTTTGATGCTGCTGGTGCCATCTCACTTTTAAAAAGCACAGGTGGCATCGCTTAAAAATCTTTAAAAACAAAGCAGAGGCACCTGGCTGGCTTAGTTGGGAGCACATTTGACCGTTGGTCTCAGGGCTGTGAGTTAAAGTCCCACACTGGGTGTGGAGACTACTGAAAAATAAAAGTCTTAAAACAGTACAGGTAGCTGTCACTGCTTCGAATTACGGCGGACAGCCTGCGGGTAGAAGGTGCTATACACATCCAGGGCTCGCGGTGGCTCCTCCTGGTGCACCGTGTGACCTGGCCTGTGTCTCCTTCAAGCCGGTGCAGCTTCCCACATCCACAGTGCTTGTCTGGCACCCTGACCCTCACCACGGCCTCTCTCTTCATTTTGCTTTCACTGATGCATGTTAGAGTAATATGTGCACTTAGCCTACATCACATCTATCCAAAGTGAGCTTCAGGAAGCCTTCTTATGACACCTGAAGATTGTCAGGCCTCACACCTCAGGGCGGTGGTTCCCAGCCTCACCTGTCCAGGTTCCTACTAGAGGCTGATCTGGTGGGTCCCATGTTTGTAAAGCTCCATGGGCTGCCTCAATGATTTGGCCTTTAGGTAACATTAATTCCTTTTGGCCGAACGTTTTCATCTTCTCACGTGGCCCACCCTGCCATGGCCACAGGAGGCAGGGAAGCTAGTTGTCCATCTTTATTCATTATGAAATCTGCTGTTTAATGAAAACATAATAAAAAGCAGTTTGTCATATAAAGGTAATTACAACTAACATGATAAAATCTTTACTCTTAAATGTTAGTCCTTGAAGGAGCTTGTGAAACAACTCAGTCTTGCCCTCTTGAAGGCAAGAAAGTAATGATTTTTTTTTTTAATCAATAAAAGTAGGACATAAAACCCATAATAATAGAACTTTAAAGCCAGGACAGACTCTTGAAATGATGTGACCACTTCTGCATTTGGTGCCTGAGAGAGTGGGAGTAAAGTGGAAAAGGCCCACCCCGGCTGTGGTTTTGCACAGAGAAGGTAAATTCCTGAAGAAAGTAAAGTAGCATCTGCTAGGCTAGTATATGATCTGATTTGAGAGCGAGTTGGGCATGTGCAGCCTATTCCTTTATAGTTTAGGAAAAACCTGTAGTGTATTTATGGTTGATATTTGAGGGGTTTATTCAAGTAAAAGATAGCAAATACTTAAGGTGTCACTCCTGGGTTTTTCAAATCCTAAAGACAAGAGGGCTGGGAGTATAAAAAGAACAGTAATCCTAAAGGATCGTAGTAATCCTAGAAGAAATGTGTTTGGATATTTATAGAGGTTTATTCTAAGGTAGAATCTTGGACATAAAGAATTTTATGTGCTAAAAATGGGTTTTACTGGTTTTTTGTGTCATTCTTGTTGGTGGTTTTCATTTAAAGATTTTTTTGTTCTTGTTCTCATAAATTTTTGTGTCATTAACCTTACATAAACTCCTCATTGCATGTTTTATTAACCCTTGGTATATTCATTTTCTTCTGACTTGAAAGAGTAACCCATTAGAATTTAACCCTGATGTCTTGAAGAAGTCTGCAGTTCAGAAAGCTTTAAAGGTAAACTAATAGCTTCCCTTTGAAAAGTTAATTGAAACATATTGAAAGAGATGATGCTTTTTCACTCTCATGAGTCTGTTGATAAATTGCCACCCTACTAATGTCGTCATTAGTTGTCTAGTTAGAGCTTTTTTTGTTACCCAAGAATTAGTAGTTAGAAGAATTTGTTAACTTTGAAGGTGACATTTATGAAGTACCAACGTGATAACATTAAGCTGTCTGTCCTGTTGGCCTTGGGCAGCCGTGTCTAAGATGGTTTTAAGTCATCTGCATTTTAATTGGATTTGAATTTGTGAACATGGTGAAATAGAAGATCTGTTTAAAAACTTATCCAGTTTCGAGATTATGATTTCTAGATATTCTTCCCTTGTCACTGTGACTATCCGTTTGGAAATCACCTCTTCCAATATGCTGAGTTAGGGCCGTTTCTGAGTCGGTGACCTCATGGCTTCTGGTGCTGCTGGGTTTGGGTGACAGATCTTTCGAGAAGCTTTAAATTTCATCAAATGAGGTATATTGAAAACTAAGCTCCACTCCCTAAAACAACATGAATGTGTATTTTCTGGCTAAATTGTGAACTTTTCAATGAGTTACAGTGTTCTATTATTTTTCCTCTGATTTCTTTGAACATTTAGGCTTAAATATTTGGGGGAGGGGGTGGATTAAATGTAATTATTTTAAGAAAACTCTATCCAAAGGAATCAGAAATGGTTTTAATCTGCTTCATGTAGGAAAATAAGTTCAACTTTACAAGTGAGGAGGACAAACCGTGTCTGCTTTCTGACATAATATTTATTTAGCCCTTAACCTACCCTGAGATGAAGTGTGGCCTAGCAGGGAATTACTCCTTTGCAGTACTAGTTAGCACAGAAGTTGAAGTAACTACTCCCAGAACACTGGAAGGAACTAGATCAGCAGTCTCTCCTCACCGTTTCTGTGGTATCTAAGGGTCCCTGACCAGCAAGACATCATGGCTAGAGGGAAGGCTCTAAGCCAGACTGTCTGGGTTTGAACTGCAGCCTGGCCCGGCCTGGCCCACTCCCCAGTGTGACCTAGAATGAGATGTTCAGTCCTCTGTTACTTACAGACTGGACATGACAGGATCTTTTTTGGAGTATCGACTTAAGAAGATCATGTGTGTACAAGAGCTCAGTGTAGCGATTAATTATTATGACATTTAATTTAAACCTAACGACAAGGCCTTTTTGGTATCATGTCCATTTTTTAGACATGAAAACCAAGGTTCAAATAGATGAAATTTGTAGGTCTCAGTAATCAGTTGCAAACAGCTGAAATTTAATTCAAGATAGTCTAACTTAAAAACTCCTATTATGGGGGTGCCTGGCTGGCTCAGTCAGTAGAGCATGTGACTTAATCACAGGGTCATGAGTTCAAGCCCCACGTTGGGCATGGAGCCTATTTAAAATAAAAAAACTAAATGTTAAAAAAAAAATTTAAACTCATTATTTTCATTGTACCTGTATATCTGACTTGTGCTCATGCATTTTGAATATCGCATCATGGTAGAAGACTTAGTGATTTTATCTTATTTCATGAAATCTCAAACATCATTTATTTAAAAATAGACCATTATTTTATGTACTAAGAAAGAAAGAAAAAAAAGTTCCAGTTAGGGCTTGATAGTGTTTGTGTTTATTGGAAGGAATTTTAGGCTTAGGATAAATACAGATTTTTATTACATCACACACATATCAAAAGGAAAATGGAAGCAAATAAATCAGCTAAATAAAGAACAACTATCTTACAATTGGGACCTGCCTAAAAACAGGTACATAAAGTTACCAACTGTAAGTTTCCCATTCTGTTTCCAAGAGATGTTAGAACGTTAAAAAAAAAAAAAAATGTGTCTCAGAATTGATAAGCTATACAGTAACACTAGGAATGAAAGGCTACTTTTCCGAGATGCAGTAAACCCAGAAGCAGCTTTTGTATCAACGCAGCTGCTGTATCAGCAGCCGCTGTAGCTGAAGATGACTTTATTTCCCTGAAATGTAACGGAATCTTGGCCCGTGGCACTGCGTGGCACTGAGAAGGGAGGACGCCCTTCCCTGAAGGCCAGACTATTAACCCAGCCACACCCAACTGCATGGGAAGTTCAGAAATAGAATTTTCACGTACATACAGAGGACTTGCGCTCAGCTGGAACTCTGGGCTTCCAGAGTGAAAGGAAGGATTTCGGGGAAAAGTTAGTATTCTCTGCCACAGTAGTCTATAGCCTTGGATATTTTTTTTTAACAATATTTATTTCATTTTGCAGAATTTATTCTCATCAAAAAGATGAACCAGAAAATAAATTATCACAGTATGTTTGGGCTAGTAATATTTTATTCCAATAATCATAAATTTGATGCCTGTTTCTGTCATTGCTATGGTGTTAAGGATTGACTCTGAAATTGTTTAACTAAAAAACACTTTTGTGACCTTCTAATTAATTCCCACTAACAGATATTTAACTGCATCTTCTTGTGGGGCTAAGTTATAAATAAACCTCATGTCCCATATATGTTGTGTTTTACTATGTTCTATCACCTGTCTGCTAAAGTATGCTTACCATTTTTTTTTTTTACTCCTGAATTTTTCTCATATTTATATCTGCTTAATTTAATGCAATTCTAGATTGATGTTTGTTCTTCCAGTCAGAATTACTTAGGAGCTGGTAAGCAAGATTTGTTATCTGATAGCTACATGTTTGCCCAGAAGATACTAAGTTAAAAACGTGAAGACTCTGATACTTTGTAGTATTTTTATTATTTCAGCCAGGGGACTGTTTTTTGAATTGTACACTCCTACCTTTGCCCTTCTTTGTGTTTTTCTGTTTCCATTCGCTGCACTTACTCATCTTCTTATACCAGTAAGATAAGTTTTAAGAGCTGGAATTAGTGTTAAAGATTTTTGGAAGATTCCATTTTTCCAAAGTAACTTGCTTTAAAAATAAAAGACCTTAGCATTTAAAAATCATAAACAAACAGGAATTTTCTTAATTTATCTCATGGTAGATACAGTTTTGCTTTGGGATATGCTCAGCAGTTATTTTCCAATTAAATTTTCCCCAGATATTCCTTGTAACTGAAGTATCAGAAATAAGTAGAAATGACTATTAATATGAGCCAATAATCTCATTTTTAGTAAGCCCCATTTCAAGACGTATGCTTGCTTATTTTGTCTGTTTTTTGTTTTTGGATAGTCAGGGAAGAAAATAAACAGCAATCCAAACCCTCTTGTCCAGATGTCAGTTGGACACAAGGCCCAGGAGAGCAAGGTAAGATTCTGACTAGTTTCCTGGGATGTCACTGTTGCTGCTCTTAGATGAGAACTGTCAGCTGGCTAATGACGTAGGCATGAGATCATTGATTTCCATATCGTTCTCTTGTTTTCTCAAATCAGTCAACTCATAGATAACCATACTTCTTTATCGGGTAACAAATATATTGTTCGTTTTTTAAAAATGACATTAAAAAATTATAGTAGCCTTTGCTTGATTTCATGGATGAATGACATGGGCTAAAGTTCTAAGTTTTCTTCGAATGCTCTGTAAATATTTTGTTGGAAAGATAACCAACAGTCCTTAAAATTCACAAACACAATTCTATTCAAGAATCAAGGGCAATGCTGTTGCTGTAATGTCTTCCACTTTCTTAATGTAAGAAAAGCATTTCAGGAATTATTTAAACTATAGGCCATTGTTCACTTTTAAAATGTTCACAGCAAATAAAGTCTTAAATAATAAAATAAAATGTTCACAGTTTCGGAAGCCTCCTGAGTTACCAGCATTACATAGAAGAAGAGGTAGAACAGAGCAGACGAGGTCTTGTCTTTGGGGTGGGCACACAGTTGGGATTCCCCAACAGTTAACTTCCCTGACCCACTCTAAAAGCTTTGGACAATCTCTGTCTTTGAACACTTTTCACAATTAATACATAATAGCACATGCTCAGTGAATAAGTGCCTTGGAATTTAATTAAAGTCATCCTGAGCTTCCAAACACAGTAAATGAATGAGCCCACAGTCTCAGTAGCCCTTTTCCACAGAAAGTATCACAGAGCTGATATTTGGTGATTTCTTTCAGATTCGGTATAAAACCAATGAACCTGTGTGGGAGGAAAACTTTACCTTCTTCATTCACAATCCCAAGCGCCAGGACCTCGAAGTCGAGGTATTTTATTTACATTTTTTAGTAGAATTGTAGAAATAAAACCAACGTACGAATCGCTGCACGGATTTGAAGAGTACAATTTATGGACCCATCATCGTAATCGGTATATTTTTGTCAGACTTAATACGTCACACTTTTTGATACATAATTTTTTTTTCAATTTTCAACTTTGGATGTTTGTTTCTAGTATCTAGAAATGCGACTGACTTTTGTATATTGATATATTATTGTACTTGGTTACTCTCAGCCATTTATGGCTATTTTAGGATCACCTTCTATATGGCAGTCACATTTTCTGTTAATGATGTCACTTCTACTTCTGTGTTTACAGTGTGGGTGCCTTTTACTTCCTTTTCTTGCCTTGTTACTCTGCCATGGCCCTCCCACTTCTGGACTGAGTAGACATCTCTGTCTCCTTCCCGATCTTGAGGGGAGAGGGCCTCGGGGTTTCACTGTTAAGTCTGTTACTTTTTCAGAAGTTTCCTTCTACTCCAGCTGCTCACTAGTTTGCTCAGCGTTTTCTTCATGAGTGGATGTTGAATTTTCTCAGAGGCTTTTCTGCGGCTGTTGAGGTGGTTCTATGGTTCTTCCTTTTATGTTTGTAAATGTGGTAAAATACAGTGTTGATTTTCAGATGTTAAACTTTGCAAACCTTTATTTGGGGATAAACTCCACTTGATCATGATGCAGTATCCTTTTTATGTATTCAGTTTAACTTACTAAAATTTTGTGATGAATTTTTTTATCTTAGTCCTGAAGGATACTAATCTATAAGTTTGTGTTCTTATGATGCTAGTTTTTGTATCAGGATAATGCTGTCCTCATAGAAAGTGTTGGGGAGTGTTCTTTCCTGGCATTTTTCTAGAATAGTTTATGTAGAATTGGGTTTTTTCCTTACATGTTTGGAGAATTCCACCAGTGAATCCATCTTGACCTGTAGTTTTATAAGAAGGAGCTTGAGTACAAACTAATTTCCATTATAGATATAGATCTATCTAGGTTATCTATTTTTTCTTGATAATTTTTTATATTTCTGCCTTTCAAGGAATTCATCCATTTCATCTAAATTGTTGAATATCTTGGCACAACATTATTCAGAATATCCCTTTAATGTCCTTTTAGTATCCTAGAAAGATGTTCCTTTTCTTGCTCCTGATTCTGGTAATTTTCTTGTTCCCTCTCTTTTCCGGGATCAGTTTGGCAAGTGGTTTATCAGTTTATTTTCTTAAAGGACCATCTTGCACTGTTTCTAGGTGAAAAGTCTGCTGCTGTTAAAGTTTAGAAAATTTAGGACCCGGACTTCACATTTCCCTGGGTTCTCTTGTGTTGTTAGTCCCATTCTGTCTTTTTCATCTCAGACACATTTTCCATCTTAGATTTTCCATCTTACAAAACATTTGGATCTTTTTTCCTTCCATGTCTTTCTTGTACATTCTCATGTTTAGTGTGAGAGTTTTTGATGCCTTGTTACTCATTCTGTCATCTGGTAATTGCTGGGTCTGCTTCTGTGAGTTATTTTCCTTCATTATGGCTCGTATATTCCTGCTGCTTTGGTTGCCTGCTCATTTTTCGTTGTGAATTTTACATTCTTGAGTGCTGAGTTTCTGTATTCCTTTAAATATTTTGGAGCTTTGTTCTCATTTGCAAGTAAGTAACTTGGACACTAAGCCTTTCAAGGTTTGATTTAGTTTTGTTAGGCCCAACAGCCTTTTAATCTTGTGATCATGTGGCCTCGCTAATCGGATGCCCTGGTGTTGAGATTTCTCATCTCTGTTTGGAATGGATACTGTCTGCAGCCCTCTGTGCTCTGGGAATTGTCCCCTGCTCCTCCTGGGACATCTTTCCTGGCTTCGGGTAGTTTCCTCGCTGATGTGCTGATTGGCTGAAGATGAGGGACCTTCAGAGGCCTCTGGCTCTCTTGGAACCTCCTGCTCCCTGATTTCTTCACCCTTCCTCCTTCCCGGCAACGGCTCACATCTCTCTGGTGTCCTCGTGCCGTAATCAGGGCCTGGACACTGTTTCGGCAGGGTCTAGTTGTCAGGCTCACATCACTTGGTGTCCATGCTCTCAGGGCACTGCTGTGTCCAGTGTTCCATGTTGTGCATCCCAGAACCCATCATCCCGCACGTTTTATCTGGTTCTTAAGCTAACATGGGACGCTAAGTTTAGGTCTGGCTACTCCGTCGTGGCCAGAAGTACAAGTCCTCCACGTGTTTGAATATACGTAACGTATAAAAGTATATACTTCGGAAGGTCCGAGCTTCCCGAGCATACACCTGTTACTCTCGGTGGTCGTGTGTTCTGCCTTCACTCGTATTAGCTTAGCCGCCCGGAAAGTGCCGAGTGGATCGCACAGCTCGTGTCGCATACCCATTGCTGAAGTGCTAAACATGCCAGTCTAGAGAATCCTGGCTCCCTCTTTGTTTTTGGTTATGTCCTATTTCCCAACGTTCAGTCTTTGAGAAGTTTAAGGGCCTCCATTTTCTGTTTGGCTTGTAGAACTCTGACTTTGTTCCTCAGCCCCTTGAGGTCGTGAGGTCTGAGAGGGGATGTGTTGCAGTGGGTTATCATAGCTCCTGGACCGTCTGTCATGCCCAGCCTGGTCCATTTTTCTGTGTTTGTTCTTTTATATTTCTGCTTTCTGTTTTATACAGAATGTGTATGTTTAGCTAATTATTTATTTTGTATTTGTCTAGCTAATTTTTTCTTCATAAATTGTACTATTTTTCAAATAATCTATACTTAAAGGATCTTTAATTTTTTTTTTTTATTATTTTATTTATTTAAGGGACACCTGGGTGGCTCAGTTGGTTAAGTGTCTTGCCTTCAGCTCAGGTCATGATCTCAGGGTCCTAGGATGGAGCCCCATGGCAGGCTCCCTGCTCAGTGGGGAGTCTGCTTGTTCCTCTGTCCCTCCCCCTGCTTGTGCGTGTGCACACCCACTCTCTCTCAAACAAATAAAATCTTTTAAAAAATGCTTTTATGATTACAGTTTAAAAAGAAATGAGCAATCAGGCTTTTAAATGTTCACGTTTAGTTAGCATCTTTGACCACTTACTTTCATGTAGCCCATGAAATCTCCAGAGTTCTTACTCCGTTTGGTTAAACTGTTTTGTATTACTGGGACACCTGGATGGTCCAGTAGGTAGAGCATGGAGATCTTGATCTCAGGATCATGAGTTCAGGCCCCACTTTGGGCATGGGGCCTACTTAAAAAAGAATATATTTTAAAAAACAAAGCTATTTTGTATTACAACACTCTAACAGGAATAACACCGGTTGCAGAAGTAATGCTAAAGGCTCTTATTCAGGAGACAGAAATTGCCTTGCCCTTAAAGTGTATACTGCGAATTTTCAGAACAATCAGGTAGATTTTAAATAGGAAATGTTTAAAAGGCACTTAGAAGGGGCACCTGGGTGGCTCCATCGGTTACATGTTTGCCTTCGGCTCAGGTCATGATCCCAGGTTCCCAAGATCGACTCCCACATCGGGGTCCCTGCTCAGTGGGGAGCCTGCTTCTCCTTCTCCATCTGCTACTCCCCCTACTTGTGCTTTTTCTCAATCAAATAAAATCTTTTTAAAAAATAAAAGGCACTTAGAAATGTTTTTCTCTGTAAACAAGTATCACCAATAGAAACTGGATAGACGTATCACTGTGAATGTGTGTTGTCACCGTTTTCACAGAATTTAAGACATTTCTTCCTAATCTTCGGATTTGTGTAGACTGCTGCCTCTTAACTCACAGTTCTTATGGATTCTGGAAACACAGTGCTCCATCTGTGCTCGTTAGAACTGTGATGAGGAGGGGACCTGCCCGTGGGGCTTGGACACAATGTAACCTCACTCATCACGGCATTCTGAGAGCATCCGTTGTGTGAGTCATTTACGAGAACCTAGAGATGGCAGAAGTGTTTTTTAAAGACTGGATTTTGGACACTTATATGCTTTCTGGTCTTTACCTTCACAGCTGAGTGTGTTCTGTCATGTGTCCCTCAGGTCAAAGATGAACAGCATCAGTGTTCTCTGGGGCATCTGAAGATCCCTCTCAGTCAGCTGCTCACCAGTGACGACATGACCATGAACCAGCGATTCCAGCTCAGTAATTCGGGGCCCAACAGCACTCTGAAGATGAAGATCGCCCTCAGGGTACTGTAGGCTTCTGCAGCACGTGGGAGAGCGCACAGGGTGACGAGCAGCACTGCTGACACTCCTGGGCCCTGCTCCAGAGAAGGGCAGAGGGCCTGGGGCACTCGTGTGCGGAGCGGAGACTGATGCTGACAGTTTCCAGATGCTCAAGGGAGAGAGAGTTGAGGCTTGGACTCCGACATCTGCCCAAGTTGGTGTTTCTGATTGCTTGAAGCAGGCCAAGTTAAATTTTCAAAAGTCATTCAAGAGGGAAAAATTAATAAAATTCTACAAGGGTGGTAGACATTACAAACAAAAAAGTTTTTGTCTAAAATAGACAGTGACCCTTAGGAGTGCCTAAGGAAATGTTGAAAATTAATAAAGTTGACAAACAGATGAAAAATGCTAAAACTCACTAATTTTTAAAATGTAAATTAAAAAGAACCCACTTTTTTAAAAAATTAAAGCAAACTTAGTGGAGGACACAGCATACATGGTCTCTTTGCACTCGGTCCCAACTCTGGGGATAGTTTCTGCAGGAAGGCCTGCAGTGTCTCCCGGCCATGAATGATAGAGCCCCTTGAACCAGGAACCCTTTCTCTGCAAATCTGACTTTCAGTAAGACAGAATGCAGAGAGACCTCGAACAGAAAGATGTTTGCCGCAGCTTTGTATACAGAGGCAGGGAAAGGCGGCGCCATCCCAGTGACCCCAGGTGCAGGGTTGTGAGCACAGGCTCTGCTCAGCAGAGTGCTGCACACCTGGACACTACAGACGAACGCCAGCAAAGCACAGGGTCCACGCCCTCACACGAGCTGAGGAGCGTGAGGCCTGCCCGCATCGAGGCTGCTGTGTGTAGTGGCCACTGGGCAGGGTATCCTTGCCGCTCATCCCTTCTTGGGGGTACTCGGCCCGTGCTCACCCAGCAGTGACGTCACCCGCACCTGTGTGGGAATGCATGCGGATGGAAGAGGCTGGAGAGAAACACCCAGAAGTGACATTACGTCACAGAAGTGATACTCTGATTCGTCAGACTTCACTTTTTCTGAGCTGTCACGTGGCATTACTCTACTAGTAGAGTGAGTGAACATACAGACTAGACTGTTCAGAACGTTTTGTGCCAGCTTTTAAAGACACATTTGCAAATGACTATATCTGAAGTCATTCGGGTATCAGGCTGCACTACTGTCACTGACTTTTTTTTTTTTTAAGATTGTGTTTTTTTATTTATTTATTTGACAGAAAGAGAGACACAGCGAGAGAGGGAACACAAGCAGGGGGAGTGGGAGACAGAAGCAGGCTCCCCGCTGAGCAGGGAGCCTGATGCGGGGCTCTGTCTCAGGACCCTGAGATCCTGACCTGAGCTGAAGGCAGAGACTCAATGTCTGAGCCACCCAGGCGCCCCTAGTGTCACTGACTTTAATTTTATGTTTATTTTCACTTCTAGGTACTCCACCTTGAAAAGCAAGAAAGGTCTCCAGACCACCAACACTCAGCTCAAGTAAAGCGACCCTCTGTTTCTAAAGAAGGGAGGAAGATATCCGTGAGATCTCAGAAGTCTGCATCACCAGGCTCTGGTGACAGCAGCACAGCCCCGTGCACTCCAGTCATGGGGAGCAGCAGTAAGCCTGGCATAGAAGAGAGAGCCCAGCCTGGGGAGGCCAGCCCCCAGGGGCCGCGAGACCTGGGCAGGAGCTCCTCTAGCCTCCAGACCGGTGCCACCTGCTCCCCCAGCCATGTCTCCGTTAAGGAGCCCACCCCAAGCATAGCCTCAGACATATCACTGCCCATCGCCACCCAGGAGCTTCGGCAGAGACTACGGCAGCTGGAGAAGTAATTAGACACCTCCTTTGTTCTTTCCTGCTGCAGAGGGAACATCAAGTTAGTTAGAAGAACTTGAGGTGGCTTTGGCCTTTGGCTCACTGAGTCCTTGACTTTGAAAATAAACCTCCTGTTTTCTTGGACCTAATATTTGGCTCATTTAAGGATCAGGAAGCAGTGGGTTAACAGGTTCCATGAATAGAAAAGGGTCTGAAGCTGTGGTGTGCCTGTCCTCAGACCAGGAAGACAGGATCTAGGGCTGATGTGTGCTCTAAGCACAGCAACTCTGTCTGTGCTATAAGAACAGGTCCTGTGTGCTTAGCGTTCTGACCTCTGGCCGTTGTCTAGTTGTCTAGTCTAGAATCTGGATTCATAGATGTGCCCCTGCGTTCTTGAGAGGAGGCATACGGCTTACAGATATCACAAGCTTCAGACGTTAGCCTTTTCCTCTCAGTGGAAGGAATAAACTTGCCCTTTGAAGCCTTTCTTCCTGTCTGTCATTCTCAGGGGTGTGTTGAGGAATTGGAAGTGGAGGCAGAGCTGAAATGAGTGCTCCTGGGGGGAGAGGAAGGATGCAGGTCTGTGACCCCCACAGCACACTTCTCTCCTTCGTCCTTTCTCACTTCCGCTGTTTTGGAAAAAAGAAACCAGTCCCTTCCTCTCTTACTTTAAAAGCAACACTAGAATTTTAAATAAGAAAGCACCTTCTCTCGGGAACCAAGTCTGGGGAGTAGCCGGCACGGTCTTGGGTGCGTTGCACCGGAACAGCCATCAGCGGTCTTGGGAGTCTGTGCCTCGGCCCTGGAGAGAAAGCCAAGGGGTCCTGTTTTGTCAGAGAGCCTGCTGGACAGAGCATGCAACGTGCGTGGGGCTTTGAGCAAGCGTCTGTCGTTTGGGGAGTGACAGAACCTCAGAGTCCCATTTTTACCGTGCGTCCTAACTGAACAAGCTAAGTTACGTGGAACCCTCACTTGAATTGTGAGTTCAGCTGGTTGATTGAGAATCCAAAGTTCAGACTTTGTTCCGTCCACGGGCAGTGTGGTTCCTTCCCATGCCAGTGACACACGGCCTTTCAGTTCTGAGGAGAGCGGTAACCTTCTGCTTTGCTTCCCCAGTGGGACGACCCTGGGCCAGTCACCTCTGGGGCAGATCCAGCTGACCATCCGGCACAGCTCCCAGCGGAACAAACTCGTGGTGGTCGTGCACTCCTGCAGGTGAGCTGGGCCCCCGGGCAGTTGTTAAACGGGGAGCAGAGCACTGAGTTCTGGCCTCACCAGAGTCACGAGATTGTACCATAACCCTAGTATTCAGTGTTGTGTCCTTGCTTTGGTCTCGACGTTTCATAGGTGAGTATCTTCTATCCAAAGCCATTTTGGTTGCTTTGTAATAGACTCTTCAGTTGCCATCCTGGATATTTAGTATTACATGTAACGAGGTAACGAAAGTATCTTTCTTCAAGTGTCTCTTTGGGATTAAATTTCCAGGAGTAAGTTTATATCAATTCGAAAGATCCAGAAAATTTTATGGGATCATGATGGCATTTGCCAATAGTCTCTCAGGACTTTTTCTGTGGCATACGAGTTCACACTGGCACCTGAGGGTACAGGTGTGCCTCCCCCCCACCCCTAATCGGGGACAGGGTATTGTACAGTACACTAATGTAGTAAGTGTAACCTGAGATGCCAGTGTTGCTATAATTTGTATTTGATTAGTGATGACAGTGTGCAGCCAACTAATTATTTCCTTTTTAGGTAACTTGCCCATCTCAGTAGAAGTTACAATACAAATGTATGACATAAATATTTGGATCTTACAAAAGACTTTTAGAAACATAGGAAGTTGAAATTAGTGACATTTAGAAAAACTGTGTAAATGTAGGGTTCAGCTTCACACCTGTTTCTTGAGCACCTTATGTACTCTTGCTGTGAGAGAATTACTGTCTCACCAAATAATCCCCTAACTAGATTTTCAAGTTGATCAGTAAGCAGATAATTTGAAGTGGTTGCATGTAATTAAGTGCTAGACTGTGTCTGGCTCAGACCAGTTGTCCTAAGAGAAGAGCAGCATGGGCTGCACAGAGGAGGTGAAAACTTCAGGTGATCGAAGGAAGGGCAGAGAGGAGTGAGCCGCTGAGCTGGCCCCGAGGAGGGGGTGGCCTAGCTGGGGTCTGCCGAAGGCTGCTTCCCCCGGCCAGAAGAGAGGCTTCTCCTTCCCTGGGAGAAGACACACAGTGTAAGTACGTTAAAGTACTTTAAAGTAGAGCGGGGTACCAGAATGTCCCCCAAATACTGGGCTCAAGAAATGGAGGCAGAAGTTGCCTACGCCAGTGAGTGAGCACAGGGTGAAGACAGAAGCACACTTTGCTTCTTTGTGCTTCTCAGTGGTTTAAGTAAATGGGAAATCAGAACAGTGAACTTGAGCATGACGCATACTGTCATTTTCCTGGATTCTAATATCTAGTGTTCTCTGGTTTGTGTCATAAGAAATCTCATTGCCTTCTCTGAAGATGGCTCTGACCCCTATGTCCGCATGTATTTGTTACCAGACAAGAGGAGATCAGGAAGGAGAAAAACACACGTGTCAAAGAAAACACTGAACCCCGTGTTTGACCAGAGGTATGATGCTTACTGGGGTGGGGTGGGGGGCAGCCTCTTGAATCATCAGATACGGAAGGCTTGATCAATACCTTTGAATGACTAGTGCATTCAGACCAACACCGTGTTGCAAAGTGTCTGTGAAGAACTCCACATTAGCGCCCACAGACTTGCCAGACTTATTGCATAAATAAACATGTTGAACTTCATCTAGAAGCACCATACCCAGTAAGTCCAAGTTGTGGACACTGTGGAAGAGAGACTCATGATTGAGGAGCTTAACTGTATTTTGTGGGGTTGTATCTTTTGGTTTTTGAGTTATAAATAAAAACTGAGAAAAATTTTTTCCTTCACATTTTTATTTAAATTCTAGTTAGTGAACATACAGTGTAATTACGGTTTCAGGAGTAGAATTGAGTGGTTCATCACTTACCTACAAGACCCAATGCTTGATTTTAAATTTTATTTTAAAAAACAATAGTAAACCTATAACATCGTAAAATCGTTTTCTGAAAAACAACTAGTTTCCAAAGCAATAAAAAATATGTGTATAAATAAATGTCATTATTGTTTAACATTTTTGCAGATCTCTTTAAAGATTTGTCTTAATAAATGTCCTACTGCTTCTGCTCTCAGTCTGATGTGCGCATCTCCAGAGAGGGTCTGGGGAGGGGCCTCTAGGGTCCTCAGGCCACCTTTACGTAAACCTCAGTCTGTGCAGACTGGGTGTCGCACGTTACAGCTCTGTAGCTAAAAATCCACCAGCATTTGGTGAAATAAAGTCAGATGGTGTCAAAGTATCTGTCACTTCTGTTTACAGTTATCTTTAAAGGCACTGGTCGTAACTTCACGCCAACAACTCTGTTTAACCACGGTCGTAAACGGGCAGGTGCGCCAAATCCTGGTGCGGGCGTGTTTTGACAGTGCTCTCGCTTAGCTCGCAGCATGTAAGGATTCTCCACCTGCAAGCCTGGGTTTCTGGCTGCTCCTGCCCCATGGAAAGGCCAGCTGCTTTCCAGCCACGGCCCTGCAGGGCCTCAGGCTCCCTGTCCTCTGCTTTACCAGAGACCCTGCCTCTCAACAGCAGGCGCCGGCCAGCTTTGAAGACGTGGTGCCCTGGAGGCATTTTAGTTCGTGGCACCGGACTTCAGCCATTAAAAAGTGCACTGCAGATCTGTTCCCTTCCATGCGCAGGTCACTTAGTTCGCTCACCCAGGGGTGGTAGTTCGTGCTCTGTAGTCTTTAGGCCCGGATGATGAACTTGTCTGGACCCCCTGATGTGTCCTATAAATGTCCCCAGTGCACCCCGCCCCCCCACCACATTGCTGTAACTATTATAAACACAGCACCCTCCTCACATGAGGGAGCCACAGGCAGTAGGGCCTTTTCCATACTTACGGAGCAAGAGTCCCCACGTATGTTTGGAAAATAATGGGAAAAATTTGTTTTTGAGTCTTTAGGAAATGCCAGATCCAAACACTGAACAGAGCTCAATTGTGTAATAAAAAGTCAGCATAACATTTGGAACTGTCTCATCAGCAGAAATGTCATTTTTTAGTTATAATAAAATACAATAAAGTTATTGGGGAAATTTAAGGAAGGTCCTCTTTTTTCCATGTCAGCTTTGATTTCAGTGTTTCGTTACCAGAAGTGCAGAGGAGGACACTGGATGTAGCAGTGAAGAACAGCGGCGGCTTCCTGTCCAAAGACAAAGGGCTTCTTGGCAAAGTAAGCTTGAAAAATAGCCTTGGTCAGTTCCTATATTTTATGAACATTAAACTCTTACCCAAGGGCGCCTGGGTGGCTCAGTGGGTTAAGCCGCTACCTTCGGCTCAGGTCATGATCTCAGGGTCCTGGGTTCGAGTCCCACGTCGGGCTCTCTGCTCAGCAGGAAGCCTGCTTCCCTCTCTCTCTCTCTCTCTCTGCCTGCCTCTCCGTCTACTTGTGATCTCTCTCTGTCAAATAAATAAATAAAATCTTTAAAAAAAAAAAAAAACTCTTACCCAAAATGCATTTTTTAGACCATACTTAAATAAGTGGAAAAGGGTGAACTTCCTTTGTAATTATGCTTCTTTATAAAATAGTAGACTGTGAAAGACGTGCTGTTTAAAACCTGAGTACATTCTGAAGGTTATTTTTACATATTCATATAGTTAGCGTATTGTATTACTCATCTAACAGATTAGTGGCTTTATTTTTCTGAATTTATTCTAGTCTTTGTCTAAATTCACATGTAACTCCTGCATAAGATTATACGATCTTTAATATTAGATGTACACAGAGGTCGGGTTAGGGAAGAGGGAGTTTTCAGTTAGCGGTCCCGGTGACGGGGATCCGTACCGGCCGTACTGCCCTTAGTGGCACATGCGCCAGGATTTCTGTGAATCGTCGGCACTGCGTCTTCTTAACAGAACTTCGAGACTGCTGGGTACAGGGTGGGGCTCTTGGATTCGACCCGCCGTATCATTCACAGGGGTCCTAGCGCCCAGAACACCGACCGGGAAAGACTCAAGATAGCAGAGAGTGGGTTCCGTGCTGAGGCTGGGGAGGCTGGGGAGGCTGGGAGGATTTGGGGGCACGTGCACAGGAGCTGCTCCGCCCGCTGTGACCAGTTTGTTCCTCCCACAGGTGTTGGTCGGTCTGGCATCCGAAGAACTAGCCCGGGGTTGGACCCAGTGGTGAGTGTCCCACCACAGACGAGCCCTGTGTCTTTCCTTCAGCACTGTCCCCAGCTGACCTCAGGTCTGTCCTCCTCTCCCTGTGCACACCTAGGTACGACCTCACAGAAGACGGCACGAGACCACAGGTGGTGACGTAGTCCATCTGGCTGAGGAGCCCGCCCTGGTGTCCCCACCTACCCTGTGTGCTCAGGGCACACCCTCCCGCACATGTACCGATACTGGTTTTATAATTTCAGTGTATTTAGTTATATAAATCTTCATAATTTTATAAACCATGTTGACATTTTAGGCATATTTGGCCAATATTATCGTTAGATTTTATATGTTTAATTTTCTCTAGTGTTTCACTTGTTATAATAGTGTGTAATAGGGTGGCAGTTAGTTACTGTGTCATGTAAAGGGGTTTGTCCGTTTTCTCTGCCAGGAACCAGATGTACGTACATGCTTTACTGTTGCCTTGTTTTGTACACACTGAGGTACACTATGCCATGTAAATAGACTATTTTTTATAATCTCTACATGCTGGTTTGAATTCTGAAGAAAATGGATTAAGGAAATATATTTTTTTTCTTCTAAAATGTATTAAATTCTTATGACAGATAATCACTTTGTCTTCGCAGGGTAAAGTTCTCAGTGACCAGTTTTATGGTGTTTCTTATTAAAAAGGCTGAAAGTTTAAATATTAGTATACTTCTGCCCATCATGAATGATGAAAGTATTCAAAATACTACCAGTTCCATAAAGCTATATTGTTGAGAGTTAGTGGAAGTGCATATAAGGAGAAGTGCAGCTGAGTAATACAGAGTATGAAGAGCACTGCCGTGATCCATGAATCATGGGCACTAATTTGAAATTTCTTAACGTAAAATGAAATATCTTAAGTTTATTTTTAATTGCTTGATACAAGTTATTCATGAAGTAGTACACAGGTACACAGTTACACTTCCTAAAATAGAACACACATTTTCAGTGTTTTCCCAGCCTGTGAAGACAGGCTCACGTGGTCCCCATGAAGTGTGTGGGGTGGGTCCTAAGTAGGCGGGAAGTCGGTTTGAAAACCGACAGCTCATCCATTCGGCCATCAGTGCCACGTAGGCCATTGGATTCCCTGCGCGAGGCTGCTGGCTGCTGGGCCGAGGGCTCCGGCTCTGCGGCTGCTGACTGTAAATAACCATTTCCTGAGTCTCCTCACTTTCTGCCATGACTGACCTCAGTACTGGGTTATTGTTATACAGCTTTTGTTTTGGGATATTTGTTTTCTTTCTGGGTTAGTATTATCATGTTCATATGCCCGAGGCTCTGCAGCCGTGTCGTTGGCTGAGCGCGTCTCTGAGAAGCGTCTAATGCAAAGGACTTCCTTCGCCATGAGAACATTCTAGAGTCGTGTATTCGGAGACCGAGGGAGTGGAACTCGGTGACCGGACCTGGAGAGCTCGTGGACTCACGGACTGCTCGTGTGACCAAAATACCAAAGTGCCTGTGGTGGGCGCTGGTGTGACTTCTGCACACTCCTGCCTTCCGGCGATTTCACGTTGGTTTTAACGGACACGTGGAACCATGGGTTTGTTCATAATGGAGTCTGTAGTTCACGACACTTCACGTCATCGTAAAGACTGCATAACCCCTAGCCCGGGGTTAGACCAGTTTCCTAGTTAGTGAAACCTCACTGTCAGCCGTGTCCAACATTCATGTACAGGAGGGAGTTTATTAATGTTTCGATGCACACACAAACTGGGTGCACACAAATTAGCTGTGGTGTTTTAGTAGCATTGTGCAGGCAGGGAACTACTTACTAAATCTGGTTGCCTGCCCATGGTATTAGATTTGTTTTCTTAATTCAGTCTATTGAAGGGCTTCTGGCATAATCTATAAAAAGAGAACTGCTCACTGAAATGCTTCATACCAATAATTTTTACCAATTGGGATTTTGCGGTCATGTGCTCACCTGTTTGGTACATATTTACCTTATGGAATGCTTTATTTAACAAATGAGACAAAATAAATACAATGAAAGGTAGAAAGCCAGTTAGCAGCATGACATGGGCCTTGTGACCCAGGGACCGGGGAGCCTGGAGACAGACCCTTCTGCAGGTTCAGAGGCCTCTGGCAGCGGACTTTGGTCTGTTCTGCTTGAAAGGAAGAAAGGAAAGGGACGATTCTAAAGACGTAAAACGCTTCCCGATGTGATTCCGTCCTGTGGCAACGTGAGCATTTACTGAGAAGCTCTTCTGTCCTGTGGGGAGGGGTGAGAATGACTGTTGAGGCCAGACTCGGCACTCCAGGATCCTGGTGATGAAGAACACTTGAGTCCTCAAAATGTTCATCACTGGTTCTTAATAATCAATTTGTCCAGGAAAAGGGAACGTTATCTTTTCTATATTGAGCCAAACCAATGGGAAGAAAATTAAATGGCTTTGAATTCTGTTAGTTTGTACATGTGGGTTGCTTATCCTGTGCCTTAAAATATGGAAGTGTGGCAGTGGTGTTTTCAGGTTTCAGATCACAGCTGTACTCACCGCAAAATACATTCTGCCCTAGGAGAGTTCGTGTCGCTGGTACGCTTCAGCAGGAGGTCAGCCCTTCAGGAACCATGCAGACCAGCGTGTGTGTGTTCATACTCTGGTCACTGCCCGCTGCAAGTGGGGAACAGAGGGGGGTTTTTAATTATTATAGAATGTTCTTTTTGATCAACTAATTTTACATGACAATGCATGTATTTATTCAATAAATGTTTATGCTACCTAACTTGTGGTTTGTTTTCCTTTTGTCTTTTGAAGTGAAGTTTTCAGTGTGGGATCAAATATTTTGAAAAGTAGATACAGTACATTATTTATACGTTCTGTGTTTGAACTCTTTTATTTCCAAAAGAACGTGAGGTCACCGATACTAGGCCTCTTGTTCCATCTTCATGACCAAGGTGGGGCTCAAACCCACAACGCTGAGATCGAGAGTCAGATGCTGCACCAGCCACGCCGGCCAGGCGCCCCTCTCTTGTTCCCATCTTTTTTTTTTTTTTTTTTTTAAGATTTTATTCATTTATTTGACAGAGACAGAGGAATCACAAGTAGGCAGAGAGGCAGGCAGAGAGAGAGGAGGAAGCAGGCTCCCCGCTGAGCAGAGAGCCCGATGTGGGGCTCGATCCCAGGACCCTGAGATCATGACCCGAGCCGAAGGCAGAGGCTTTAACCCACTGAGTCCCCCAGGTGCCCCATAGACTTAGGGTTTTAAAAACCGCTCTTACGAAGGACAGTCACAAGTAGGAAAAATAGTCTTTGAGGGTCTTCTCGGAGCCCTTGAGAAGTGATGACGCAGAGGCTGGCTGGACCAGGTGGGGAAGCACTAGGCCAGGCCCTGCCAGTGCCCGTGGCGGCTCCGGACACCCGGCCCTAACGTGCTGCCGGCCACTCCTCAGGCACCTTTCCCACAGACTGAGAATGTGGACGGGCATGGGTTTTAGGGCCAGTGCCTGTTTTAATATTTACTCTGCCTTCTGCTCGATTGCGGTGACTCACCATAGTTTCCCAGTTTGTATCTGCGGTGCAGACTGCTGCTGGGCTGAAGGCCCGGTAACCCAGTGCCTCCTCGTTAGCCCTCCGCACTGGGTGGCCTCGCGGTGTTTCTGCCCGTCTGCCAAGGAACTCGAGATGGAGACCTAGGCGGTCCCTCTGCTTCCACCTGCCTCGCCCCCTTCCTGTGCAGTTACAGGTCCCTTAGTTCTACCCCGGAATACGTCTACTGGGCTGCTGTCTCAAGGCCAAGCCGCCCGTCTGTCAGCTCCCTGTCGGTGCCTTGGCGCCCTGCCCCGGCCTTCTCTGAAACAGCCAAAGGGGTCTTGGAAACCACCGGTAACTCTCCTGCTGTCCGTGCTCTTAGAAGAGAAACCGAGAGCACACTACGCTGGGAGACCCTTCAAGCGAATTTCCTTCCTTCCTTCTACGGTGCCGCTCATCTGTTCCGGAAACTTCCCCACCCCTCCTTCCCACCTCAGAGCCCCAACCTGCTCTTCTGTGGACACTGGGCTGGCTACCCCCACTGCCCTTCGCTTCTCCACCGAGTGCCCTTCCTCAGCCGCCCCGGACCAGCACTCCCCGTCGCCTCCCAGCTGCACTGGAAGCTCCCAAGGGTAGAGACCACGCAGCTGTTCAGGTCTCCTAACGGCGGCTCCGCACTGCTCTGGGCACCCGGCGAGTGGGTTGGTGCTGGCTGAGTTAGTCTCCAGCTGGGCAGACCCTAACGTTAACTTGTCTCAAGTTTCTATCGGAAGAAAGACACCTATCAACCGTTCTCCGTGAAGTCTAAGAGAGAAAGGTACTAATGAACATAACGAATGCCATTGCAACGAAAAGCCAACGCTGTAATTATCTGAGAAACATGGAGCACAAACGTGGGAAAGGAGCCAGGAAGTCTGCCTTTATTTGGTGTTATTCTGGAAACCCTGGGCAATACGATATGAAAAGAAAAACGGTAAGTTTTGTATGAGAGACGTCGGTTTCAAGATGTGAGATTGTCTACCTATAAAACCTAAGAAAGTGGGGCTCCTGGGGGGCTCCGTCGGTGAAACGTCTGCCTTCGGCTCGGGTCATGATCCTGGGCTCCTGGGATCGAGTCCCACATTGGGCTCTGCTCAGCGGAGGCCTGCTTCCCCCTCTCCCTCTGCCCCTCCCCCTGCTTGTGTGTGTGCTCACTCTCTCTCTCCTCAAATAAAATCTTAAAAAAAAAACAACTCACGGGCTCCTGGGTGGCTCAGTGGGTTGGGCCGCTGCCTTCGACTCGGGTCGTGGTCTCAGGGTTCTGGGATCGAGCCCCGCATCGGGCTCTCTGCTCGGCGGGGAGCCTGCTTCCTCCTCTCTCTCTGTCTCTCTGCCTGCTTGTGATCTCTGTCTGTCAAATAAATAAATAAAAATCTTAAAAAAAAACCTCAGAAAGTAATCTGAAAACTTACTAACAAGTGTTTAACAAAGGGCCAGTTATAAAAACATACAAATCTCTGTGTCTCATATACTGTTACTAGCTATTAGAAAATATAATGGGGGGGCACCTGCCTCGCTTAGTTGGTAGAGTGTGCGACTCTTGATCTGGGGGTTGTGAGTTCGAGCCCCACGTTGGGTATGGAGATTAGGAAAGAGAAAATATACCGGGGAAGTCACTCAGTAGCCTTGCGACTCTGACAGCAGTGACAGCAGCCGAGCAGGAGAGCGTGCAGAATGGTTGTAGAGCTCCCCCGGAGGCCACGTCATCAGGGAACCGTCACCGTGTGACCGACCCGTCCAGCTCCGGGGAGAACCCTGTGCAACATGGCGCTGCTTGGGCAGTGAGACCAGCCGGGGCCAACGTGGCTGACCAAAACGACTTGAAGGGAAGTCTGGGAAACCAGATGCCCGTTGAGGCTGGCGTTCCTGAGCTTTAGGACGGGGGTCGCAGGGCAGAGCAGGCCAGGTGCTGATGACTGGCCGTCCGCGTGCAAGGAAACCTGTCCGGCCCTTGGCTGACCGGAACAGCCGGCCGGTCAGAGGCTTCAGAGGGAGCACAGGACACTGCCCGCGCACCTCCCAGGGCCCCGCTGCCCCCCACCCCGCTCCACCCCGGCCTGATGCTTCCAGGGCGCGTCCCTCGTCCGTCCAAGAGCAGGAGCCCCACCTTCCCCACACGCCTCGGCCGTGGCCTCCGCAGTCCCGTGTCTGTCACGCCTTCCTGTGAGGGCGGCTTCCAGCGGGCTCCTCTTGGCCGTGCGGCCTCCTTTCTCCTCCACGGTGCGCTGGGTTTGCCGCCGCCTGTGTTCGCTGGGGTATAAAACACACAGAAACGTGTACGGACCCTAGCTGTTCCGCCCAGAATGTTCCCAAACGTCCCCAAGTGCCGCGTGTGACCAGCACTCGAGCAAAGAGTGTGCCCCTTGTGCTGGCCTCGCACGGGGCCGCTCCCAGCCCGAAGCCCAGTGCGCTGACCGGCCTCGGCGACCCCGAGCTGGGCCAAGCCAAGTCCTTGCGCGGGTGCGTGCGGTGTCTGGCTTCTTCCACTCCAGGTTCTGTTGGCAAGGGATGGTCCGGGGAAGCCTTGGAGACCCGAGAACCACGCACACACGGGGCGCTAAACCGTGGTCAGCAAGGAGCCAGGCCACAGCCCGACACAGAGGTGTCCTGAGGGTCCAGGCCCGTAGCACGGAGGGAGGCACTCCTAGGACCAAAGAGCCCCCCTTCCGAGAGCCGGCGCGCTGCTCCCCAGAGCCTGCCCGGCTGTGCGGGAAGGGACTGTGTGAAGACAGGCGGACCAGCCGGGGGACGCCGCGGCCTTTCCAGCCCACACTCTCCTCCAACACGATGACGGGGTCGGGGGCAGGGCCACGCCTTGCTGGGGGCAGACCGCAGGCTGGCCTCAGTTTCCAGTCTTGTGAGGTCACGACACACAGCACACACTTTCCTAGAAGCCACAGCCGACTGGATAAAACAGGGAAGGTCAAGCCTCTCGTGTTTTGGATCGCTTCACTGCCTCGACCTGCCGAAGTTGGATTCATCTCCATAATGAAAGGCGAGCTGTTTTCAGCCGTTTTCTCACTAAAACGGTTCTAAAGCTGCAGCTCCCTGTTCCTTGTGTAACCTCATCTCCATTTGCTAGAGACTCGGTTCGCTCGTTGAATTCCCGTTTCCCTTTCTTACTAATATTTAATATCAGATCAGCTCTCCGTCTTGCCAAGAGGCCCTGTTACTTGCCCATGGTTTTGCAAGCCGCCTCCTCTCGCCGCTGAGAGCCCAAGCTCCCGCATCCGCAAAACAGACACCAGAAGTTTCTCGGCTCTTTCTTCACTGCAACGGTTCTTCCAGCACCTTGCGCAGAGAGAGTGGCGAAGGCCTCCGTCACGCGTCTCCCGCGTGTGAATGCTGGTGTCAAAACCCAGCTCCGCGCACAGGAGGGGACAAGCAGGAGGAAGCATTCCTGCCAGGCTTTCGGGTGCGGGCCGGAGCCCCCGCGGCTGCAGGAGCGGCGGGTTCAGCCCTGCTCCGACTGTGGGGTTTTCACCAGGTGAACGCACCCAAGAGACGGGTTTTTCGGCATACCCGTAGCCTAGTGGTCTTCGTTCCTACCTGTGTCGGGGAAGCTGAGGCAGGGGCGAGGAAGCCCAGACGTGGTGAGAACCGGCTGGTGCCTTCTACCGATTTCTGAGAAGAGCTGCAAAGTCCTGTAAGGGGACGTTTCCTTTCTGTGGGTATGTTGACCATCTCCATTTCGTCCCGGGCGTGAGTGACCCCTGAGCATGAGGATCTGGGCCTGGCAAAGCAGCTTCCAGGGCAGAACAGCTAGGAAGTCTGTTCATTCTTTCTGGCCAAGTGTACGACGTGGCTTTGGGGGATGTTTGTTACACACTCACATATTCCTCTTCTTTGAAAATATAAACCTATGAAGCATCTCGTTGACTTTCTCAAAATACAAACGGAAAGCCAAAGCCTGGGAGTGCTGTCCGTTCAGTGATGTTCAAACCACACACGTGCTACGTACAAGGTAGTGTGCAGGGTGGGTGGGGGCAGCATCTGTCTCCAGGGACCAAGTGTGTATGCATGTATGTGCGTGTGTGCACTAGTGTGTGTGCATATGCAAAGTGTGTGACACAGCTGTGCGTTGTGAACGCATGGGCATGTGTGTTGTGTATGCAAGTGTGTATAGTACTTGTGCATGTGAGTGCATACATGTATGCCAACACGTGTGTGCATGTGAGTGCATCCACATGTGTGTGGATGCATGAGTGTATGTGTGTGTGTTGCGTACGCACTTATGCACACAAGTGGCTGTACCTGTATGTGTGTGATTGTGAGTATGTGTGTATGCACGCACGTGTGGTGCCGACATGGATGTTTGTATGTGCTTGCTGTGTGCCTGTGTGTACATGTGTTTGCACACGCGTGTGGGTATGCGTGTGTGCGTATGTTCAGCTCTTCCAGGATCATCTTCTCAAGGTGAGTCTGAGCTCAGGTTCCACTGAGAGCAGAGTCTGAGGCAAGGATTACGTGCATGTGGTTTATTTGGGAATATGGTCCTAGGGAGGGGAGTGTTTTTCCTCTTTCATTCTCTGAAACAATTTGTTTCAATTTGTGATTTCAATCTGTTTCTTGAAAATCTGGTGGAACTTGTCTATGAAGTTTTCTGAGCCATTATCTTTTGAATAGGGAGATCTCAATTACCCATTTGTTTTATTAAAATTTTGTATTAATTTATGTGTCTTCAATTTCTCATCAATTTTGAAGGTTATCCATTTTATGCTTTCAAATTTATTGGAAAAATATTTCTTTCTCTTTTTTTAAGATTTTGTTTATTTATTTGACAGGGAGAAATCACAAGTAGAGAGGCAGGAAGGGAGAGAGGGGGAAGCAGGCTCCCCACCGAGCAGAGAGCTCAATGCGGGGCTCGATCCCAGGACCCTGAGATCATGACCTGAGTCGAAGGCAGAGGCTTAACCCACTGAGACACCCAGGCACCCCTGGAAAAATATTTCTTATGAATTTAGTATTCCTATTACGTTTATAGTTGCATCTTTGTTTAATTTCCTAATATTATTCCTAATTATTCCTAATATTATTCCTAATTATTTCTAATATTATTTTTATCCTGTATTTTCTTCTTGATTATGGAATCCTCCTAGAAGTTTATTTCATTGATTTTGTAAAAACTTTGACTTTTTATTTTATTTCATTTTTTAGTATTTTTTAAAAGATTTTATTTATTTACCTGACAGAGAAAGACACAGCAAGAGAGGGAACACAAGCAGAGGGAGTGGGAGAGGGAGAAGCAGGCTTCCCACAGAGCGGGGTCCCTGATGTGGGGTTCAATCCCAGGACTCTGGGATCATGACCTGAACCAAAGGCAGACCCTTAACAACTGAGCCACGCAGAAACCTCTGTTTTTTTTTAAAGATTTTATTTATTTATTTGACAGAGATCACAAGTAGGCAGGGAGGCAGGCAGAGAGAGAGGAGGAAGCAGGCTCCCCGCTGAGCAGAGAGCCCGATGCGGGGCTTGATCCCAGGACCCTGAGATCATGACCCGAGCTGAAGGCAGAGGCCTAACCTGAGCCACCCGGGTGCCCCTGTACTTACACTTTCTTTACTAGAAATGTTAACCCCCCTTTCTACGTGGGCTGATTACTTTCTGGAGGATCACCATCTCCTTAGTGGTCCAGCACACAGCACTATCTTAACCACCTGCCCCAGACTGTCTTTTCCCACAGGCCCTGTTACTTTTTAGTCTCAGATTTTGCAGAATACATGGTCTTTTTTCAAAACATACATACGCCATTATAGCTGAAACACCTGCACTTGTGTGAGCTTAGATTTTTATATTCTCTATATATTATAGAGATCACAAGTAGGCAGAGAGGCAGACAGAGAGAGGGGGAAGCAGGCTCCCCGCTGAGCAGAGAGCCCAATGTGGGGCTCGATCCCAGGACCCTGAGATCATGACCTGAGCTGAAGGCAGAGGGTTTAACCCACTGAGCCACCCAGGCGCCCCAGGCACCTCTATTTTTTAAGATTTTATGTATTTGAGACAGAGCGAGAGAGAGAGTGAGTGGGGGAGGAGAAGAGGGAGAGGGACAGACAGACTCTGTGCAGCGCGGGGAGCCCAATGCAGGCCTCTCGACTCATGCCCCCAGGAGGACCTGAGCCAAAATCAAGGGTTGGACATTTGACCCTCTGAATCACCCAGGCGCCTTTTAATTTTTATTTTATTTTAATTTTATCAATTGTTTCTCATTTTGTATTAAAATCTGCTGGTTTCCTTTTACTCTGCTGCTCTTCTTCTAGCTTCTAGAGTGAGCATCAAACTTATTTTCAGTATTTCTTTTTTTTTGTTTAAAGATTTTATTTATTCATTTGACACACAGAGAGAGATCACAAGCAGGCAGAGAGAGAGGAGGAAGCAGGCTTCCTGCTGAGCAGAGAGCCTGCCGCCTCGGGGGGGCTTGATTCCAGGACCCTGGGATCATGACCTGAGCTGAAGGCAGAGGCTTAACCCACTGAGCCCCCCAGGCACCCCCAATATTTCTTTTAAAAAACTAAAATTATTGGGGCACCAGGGTGTCTCAGTTGGTTAAGGGTCTGCCTTTAGCTTAGTCATAACCCCACGTTCCTGGGATGGAGCCCCACATTGGGCTTCTTGCTTAGTGGAGAGCCTGCTTCTCCCTCTCCCTCTGCCTCTTCCCCTGGCTTGAGCTCTCTCTCCCACTCTCTCTCTCACTCTTGCTCTCTGTATCTTCTCTCTTGGTCTCTCTCTCTCAAATACGTAAATAAAATCTTTAGAACAAATTAAACTTATTCATGACTACACATTTTATGCTACACTCTGTGTTGGCTTTGCCTCGCAGGTTTGGGTAAGTACTTCCACTGCCGCTCAGATCTCAGTATGTCCAAATTCCCCCTGGGCCTTACTCTTTACTCCATGGGTTACTCAGAACATTTTTCGGTGTCAAAGAATGTTTTCCCCTACATTTTCTATGTTGGTCACTGATTTAAATGCCCTGAGGTCAGAGAAGGTGGTCTACAGAATAGTGTTTCTCGTGGGGGAAACTGAGTGCCTCCTACTTCCTCCCCAGTCTGTGTCCTCTGAGCACCTGCTTCTCCACCCTCCAGAGCAGGTCTTTCTTAAAGCAGGCTTCATGCCCAGCGTGAACTCGCGACCCTGAGATCAAGACCCGAGCTGAGATCAAGAGTTGGACGGTTAACCAACTGAGCCACCGAGGCGCCAAGAACAGGTCTTAAAGGACACCTGAGACCCCGCTCCTCGGTGACATTGGAGATTTTTGCGACAAGGCTCCTACATCCAGGTGAGAAAGGACTTCACGCACTTGCCGGTCCTAAGGTTATGTCTTGGCCTGTGGCTCCCTACGAACGGGGCCACGGGCACTGGGTTCACGAGTTTTCAGCTTCTTTTCCTGGGCACACAGTCCCTCTGACCCTTGGTGGCCAGCAGCAAGCACGGATCTGGTTTCTGTTCTGGATGGTGTCCGAGCAGCCCTTCTGCATTCAGGACTCACTCACCTGCCCGTCCGCTGCCAGCAAACCACTGACCTCAGGACCTGCCCTCTGTGTTCCTGTTCCATCAGGGCACAGCCCGCGTTTTTGGTTTTCTCTGTTCAGTCTCACCTTTTATAGCCTTCGGAGCAGAGGAAGTGAGTGGAACCATGCGCTCCCTACACACCCTAACGTAAAGTGGCCTTTCCGGGTGTGTCTGCAGGTGAGACAGCAGGTGGGCTGATGCCTTGTGCCCGCTCCGGGGCCTCGGCCCACCAGGCAGCACTGTGGTCACTGCCACACACTTCAAACAGGCTTTAAAGGTTTGATGTCACACCGTTTCATGCGTCTTACAAATTTGGGGGTCGGTGGGACCTGCTAGCCATCTTAGCTCTACTTCCCGTGCCCGTGAGAAGAGCTCCAGCCCTCGAATCAGGGATGTGCCCGAGGTCTCAGGGCTGGAAATGAGGCCAACATGGCGAGAGTACAGGCCAGTCCCCGCGTGCTCACAGATGCCGATGCAGGACCACAAAATCACGCAGGATGTTTCTACCCGCGTGGCTACGTCGAAGTTCAGCAGCATAATTGCATTTAAATCATTCTTCTGAAGGGGCACGTCTGAGGCTTGGCTTCAGCTCAGGTCATGACCTCAGGATCCTGGGATCAAGCCCTGGTCAGGCTCTGCATTTGGGTGGGGAAGGGGCAGGGTCTGCCCCTCCCCCCACGAGCACACTCTCTTTCTCTGAAATAATGGACAAATAAATCTTCCTTTTTTTTTTTTAAAGATTTTATTTATTTATTTGACAGACTGAGATCACAAGTAGGCAGAGAGAGAGGCGGGGGGGAGCAGGCTCCCTGCTGAGCAGAGAGCCCGATGCGGGGCTCGATCCCAGGACCCTGAGATCATGACCTGAGCCGAAGGCAGAGGCTTTAACCACTGAGCCACCCAGGCGCCCCTAAATCATTCTTATTAAGACGAAACGTGCTGACGGCCCTTTCCTTCCGTTACTATTTTACTAAACCGTCCTACGATCATGGGAATCTTCGGACCATCCTTTGAATTTAATTATTCAGGAACAGCCAGTAAGATTACAGTTTCTTTTCTAGCTCACAAACGGACTTACAGGAAATTTTCCAAAAGAATCTAGGACAGAATATATGACATCAAATGATTTAACAAGCTAGCATTTATTTGGATAAAACCAGTCTAATCTCTGAGCCTCATACAAGTGCTCTAAAAATTCGTGCTCCTGGAAAGGTGAGGAAAGGCGAGTCTCATTGCACGTCTGGAAAGGCATTGACTCCTGACTGAGGGGCCAGGGCACGCATGTTTAATAGACGTTGCTGGGAGATCAGACAAGTGTACATGGCAACCCGGGGTCGCTCAGAAGGGTGCTCACGGCAGCACATTTCCTCCTGCGAACCGCACACCCTGCCTGTCTGCTTCCTCCTTTAGCCCCACAGGGACACTCGCTAGGGTCATAGCCCAGCCCAGGGGACACTGAAATAATGTCCTTGATTCTTGATGCATTCAGTGAGTGCCTTCTGTGCGCTGCATGCTGTGGGGGACTCTTGTGTGGGCGCCAGCCTCGGGAGGAGATGCCCAACATCGAACAGGACCACAGGCTCATCAGTCATTAGGAATCTAATTAAAGTGCTTGACGGGATCCAGGGTACTCTTGGCGAGGGGTGGGGGTGGGCAGGAGCTCTGTGTCTGGGGATCCAGCACCTGGAATGGACTTATACTGGAGCTGAGCTCCGCAGGCTGGGGGAAGTGTATGTTCTGAGGCAGGAGGAGAGGGTTCAGGTAGGTGGAGTGAGGCACGGAGGGAGCTCGGGACAAGTCAGAAGGGGCACAGCGGAGCCTGCGGACTGGACAGGACTGGGCACCACCCTGAGGCAAGGAGAGCTCCAAAAGCTAAGCAAAGTTTGGTGACGGTCAGGTTCTCCAGAGGAGCAAACCCTTTCAGGGACATCATTGAAAAGGAGAAGGAAGAGAGAAGATATTTATAGACATTTTATGGTTTTAGATTTAATGATGGTCTCTGATCCACTTTGAGTTAATTTTTCTGAATGGTGTGAGGAAGGGGTTCCTACATTTTTCCGTATGTGTACCCAGGAGACTCCAGCAGGTACACACAGCAGCTGAGGTGTGGGCAGACAAAGCACAGTGCACCAGCTCCCCTCCCTCACCGCCACTTCCCCCTCCACACACCCCCCACCCCGTGCTTCCCAAGGCCTCACTCAGTCTGGGCGGCAGGTGTCCTGTGCGGCCTGCTGGCCCGGGTCCCAGAGGGTAGAGGGCAAGTGTGGGCCTTGAGCTTCCAATTACTTCTGCTTTTCCTTTAATTGTTCGGACACATCCACGTCCACATTTCCCAAGCTCCACTTTTACTTTTAGAGATGCTACAATAAAAACCACAAAAAGGAAGAAAGTTTCTGCAGCAGCCTCTTGATTAGTCATGACCCCTCCCTCTTTCTCGGAACTGGTGACTCGGGCGCTGGGTGGCGTCCTGGTCCCCTCTGATCCCCAGCCCTGCGCTCTGCCCCACCCTGTCCTGCAGAATGCTCCCGTCCTCAGCACCCTGTTCAAGTCCCCCAGCTGCTGAGCTCCTCTTCTTTAATTTTCCCAGTTATAAATATTATGATGAAAAGACAATTTTGTGTTTTCTTGTTAGAGAATCTTTCTGGAAGGATAGTCAGGAAACTGGGAACAGTGTTTTCCTTTGAATTTCAGCAATGTGATTTATGTTATTTGCCCAACACGAAATACATTTTTTAAAAAACGTGAGTCTTGCAGTTGGTGCTTTCTCAAAGACACTATTCTAGCGCCTCTTGTTTTAGCTGTCCCGAACCCCTCTGCCTTAGTTCATACTGCCTGCCACGGGGTCCACTTTTAATTCTATCAACCTTTTCTCATTACCCCATGGGAAGGTTCTAAGAAGAGAGATCAGCTCAAACCTCATTCATTTATTTCTTCAGAAAACATTTTCTTCAAGCATCTAACATGTTGGGAGGGGGTCTGGCTGGGTCAGCAGAGCGTGAGATGCCTAGTCTTGGGGTCGTGAGTTCAATCCCCACGTTGGGCATGAGCTTACTTTTTGGAAAAGGAAGGGAGGGAGGGAGGGAGGGAAGGAAACGTGCCAGACTTACAGGGAGGCTGTGGGGCTGGGTAGGGCACAGTGTTGACACGGAGGCACAGGTAGGGCTGAAGAGGGATGTGCTCAGAGGCTGTGTCACAGGGCAGGGTTGAAGACACACACTGCATTTATACAGGATTTCGAGGAGGCCTGGGGGTCATTCTTGAGGGAAGCCTTGTTTGCACCTGGAGGGGCTGGCTTCACTGGTTGGGAGAGTTCCTGCCCGCGGGGCCGGGTTGAGGACGCTGAGATGCAGTCACTGCCTGTCCTGTCCCATGTCAAACAGATGGCTGGCGAGTGGCAGAGCCCAATGCCCAAACGGTGTGGGTCCAGAACCCACCCTGTTTTGTCAGAAGGAACAGAATGGTAATGGGGACAGAGTCAGGACAGGATAAGCGTTTGGAGGACGGGAAGGGCAGCTGGGTTTCAGCTCTGGAAGTGTGGGCGGGTAGCCGCGTCATGTGCCCAGAGCTGGGGGAGGGCCCGGGATGAGAAGGAGTCAGAGCACTCAGGAAGGAGTCCAGAGCGACGGAGGCCAAGTGGGGTCGTGTCATGCAGCGGCAGCAGTGGGCAGAGGAGTTGGGGCCCCAGGGTGACATGGGGAGGTGGGTCCATGAACTTTCCCAAGCTGTCATGGAGCTCCCTCGGCCTGCCTCTTGTAGCCACTACTTCCTAACAGATCCGTACCCTGCCCCCCATAGGCTATAATTTTATATTGCTTGCTGCAATGATAATGTTTTTGATTTACTGGGTTTAAAAGAGCACATGATTAAAATTCGCTTCACTATGTTTATTCTTTCTAGCATGGAAACTAGAGTTCCGTGTGGCTCACGTGGGGTTTCCGCCAGACAGCACTGGATCAGGACGGCAGCGATGCTCTGCCTCCAAGCGACTTCCAGCTGGCTTGGGAGCTGTCAGGAGAACAGGAGAGCAGAGTCCACTCTGGACCATCACGCACGAAGGCCTGTGGCTGCAGGGGCCGTGTCCTCAAGCAGGGACTACCGTTGTGTGGACAGCAGGGGTGGCTGCCACAACCTGAGGTTTCCGGAGCACAGTGGGAGGGTTTCCAGAGAGCAGGGGCCCTGGGGAAAGGGAAGAATGAGGGATGTGGCAGAGCCTGGTGGGGTCTAGAGTACAGAGATGAGCGGCGTACGCTGCCCGCATGAACACGGCACAGGCGCGCTGCCTAGACAGGGATGCGGGTTTCTGGGGGCTCCCCATCCCCCCCAGGAAGAAAGCCAGCATGTGATGAAACGGGCCCACAGCCTGGTGCCCTGGTTCCTGTGGGACTCCGCGGCAACAGCCTTTCCAGAGCCTGACTCCCACAGCGGGGAGAGGAGCCTGGACAGGGCTTTTGTTCTGAGGGGCCCATGGGCCCAGATCTCAGGAGAGCTGTGCACTACACACTCCTCCAGACGCTCCGACCACTCATCCTGGTTTGTCCGACTGGTCTGGCAGCGAGGCCTGACTTACCGTTTGGATTGTCTGGAAGACGCTTGCCATGGATTCACGGAGTAGAACCTACAGCACCCCAAGGTGTGGGAAAAGCACATGTAAATCCAGAGATAAAAGCTTCTACTATTTTTTCATTTTTAAAAAAATATTTATTTGACAGAGAGAGAGAAAGAGCACAAGCAAAGGAGGAGGGAGAGCAGGGTCCTCGCTGAGCTGGGAGCCAGGCCGCACGGCTCCATCCCAGGACTGAGAGATGATGACCTGAGCCAGAGGCTAACGCTTCACTGACCAAGCCATCAAGCTCCCCCAAACTTTTATTTTTATTAAAAAATGGCATCGACAAAAGTGCCTTAAATGAAAGAGTAAACAATGTAATCCGGTGCCTCTGGACAAAGGGTTTCGGTAAACTTCCGAGGAGCTGAGACAGCGAATGATTCCAAGCGACGGGATGAAAAATCTTGTGAAACTCGGGGGTTTCCAACTCGTGCTTTCAGCAAAGACGGAAGGAAAGTCAGTGCGGTTGCTGGTGGACACAGACTACAGGAAAAGAACGGATGGCGGGCTCCGGGTCCGCGCACAGGGCAGATCGGAGCTGTAGGAGAGTGGACAGTGGGGGACGGGGGAGGGAAGGGTCTTGGGTCCGGCGGACGGCGGTGGACAGGAGGGCAGCGGCCGACTGCGCGGCGCGGACCCCCGGAGCGGCTGCGGGACGGTAGCGGACGCGGACCCGCGTCGGCTACAGGTCAAGGAAGGGCGTGGACCCCCGGGACCCCCGGCGCCTCCACGGCGACCTTCGTTCCGGAGGCGGCCGCTGCGTCCTTCCGTAGGGACCGGCCGTCAACGCCGCGGAGGCGCGAGCGACGGCACCGGCGGACCCGCGCGGGGAGGCCGCAGGGCGCGTGTCTTCATTCCGCTCCCGCGAGCGCCGACCCCGAGGACAGGCGCGACCGCAGCACCGCGCGCCGGTCCACCCCCGATGGACGGGCCCGCGCGTCCCACGCCCACGACGAGCCCCACGACGCCCCACGAGCCCGTCTCGCGCGACACGGCGTGCGGAACCGGCGCGGCGGGGGCCGTGTGCGGGCCGGATCGGGGGACGGGGGGGACCCGACCGCTCACCGGCCGCCCCCCAGCCGGGTCGCACCGAGGCCTGCAGCGGCCCGCGGCTTCCAAGTCCGTCTCCGCAGTCACGCCGGCGTCGCCCCCGCGCCGGCCGCCGAAACCCCCGCACGACCGCACGGCGTCTCTGCGGGGCGTGGGAGAGGCGTGGCCGGCGGGGTCGCGGGGCGGGGCCGGGGCTCAGAGCGGGGCGGGGTCGCGGGGCGGGGCCGGGGCTCAAAGCGGGGCGGAGGCGCGGGGCGGGGCGTGCAGCGGGTCCTCCGGCGGACCCCGCCCAGGCGCGCTCGGCTCTCGCGAGAGCGGCGCGTGATGACGCCCGGGCGGCGGAGCGCGGCGCGTCGCGCGCGCGGGCGGGTTTGAATCTGGTCCGAGCGCGGGAAGCGGCGGGCTTGCGGGACGAGGTGAGCGCCGCGGTGCGGGTCGGCGGGGGCGCTCCGGGCGGGGGCGACGGTCGGGACGCGGCGGGGGCCGGGCGGGTGGGGCCCGCAGTCCCGCAGCGACGCCGGTGGCTCGGAGGCGGCCCCGGGGCCTGAGCGCGCCGACGCCCGCGGCTGAGTCCGGGGGGACCGCGGCCCCGACCCCGAGGGGATACTCCCCCTCCGCAGCCCCAGCGCTGGGCCACCCCCGCCGCCCGGGTCCCCGCCCCTCGCGGCGGTCGTTGTCCCGAGAACGGCCGCCTCCGGGGGCGCGGCCGCCCCGTCCACAGGAGCTGCCCAGCGCCGGGCGTCCCCGGCCGGCGCTCACGTCCCCGCGGCGCGGGACCCCGTGTGCTCCGCGGACCGGTCACTGCGAGGTGACACGACGCCCCAGCCGGAGCCCCGCGTCGGGCGGGACGCCGAGGGCCGGGGCGCCCGTAGTCCGCAGACGGACCGCGGGGCCACGGCTAGGGCGCGAGGCCGAGAGGCGGTGGCCCGGGGCCGAGCGCGGGGAGGCCGTGCTCGGACGGAGCCTGAAGGAGGGGGCCGGGGCGCGGGCGGCCCCGGGGGAGAGTTCCCGGACGCGCGTCGGAGGCGCGGGGTGCCGAGGGCTCCGGGCGCGGACAGCGGCCAGAATTAGTCATCGCGCTTGCGGCTGGCCCCTCCCTGCCGCCCGGCCGGCCGCGGGTCGTGCGTCCGCAGCTCCGCAGACAACCTGGGGCTGTGTGTTCCCGCCGGGCCGGGGAGGTTCCGCTCTGCTCCCTCTGACGGGGACGGAGCGGGGCGTCTTCGCGGGTCTTCGCGGGAGCGGCCTCGCCGCGCGTCCGCTCCGCCCTCTGGCCGCGCCTCCGTCGGGGGCTGGACGGCTCAGCCCCGCCGGCCCCGGGTGCTGAGTGGGAGGCCCAGGCCGGGCTGGGGGTTGCGCGCGGTCCCCGAGCTCCGGCTCCCGCAGGACTGGGTAGGAGCCGTGGCGGCGCGCGCCTCCCGCACCTGCGCCCGCTAACGAGCTCCCGGGTGAACCGCAGGCGAGGCCCCCGGGACTGTGGTGAGAGCGGAGTGGCCGCGGAGAAGGGCGGCCTGCGGGAGTCGGCCGCTGCGGTCAGCCTCTCTCCCTCTGTTGGCTTTTTGCTTTCAGCGCTTTCAGCTTTCTCCGGGCGCCGCCGAGACTTCCTCGCCCGCGCTGTGCTGGACCCGGCTTCCGTGGACCGACTGCGCGGACCCAGACCTGCCTGGAGGTGACCTCCCAGCCGTCTGCGTTTCTCTCGCGCCCACGGTCGTAACGTCGTGCTCTGTTGGGACGGTAAAGACAGAATTATTTTTAGATATTCTAGCTTACTCTCAGAATAGTGTTAAAAAACGCCTGTGGTTTTTTGTTTGTTTGTTGTAATTCCGGATGTTAGTCCCAAATTATATCTTGTAGGAAAAGGTATATTTGCAAGTTCCAGTTTGAGGAAGATTGTGTTTTCTGGGAGGGTTACAGAGTAAATGCCGCATGAAAACCACTTTCATCTGTCATGGAGAAACGAGAGACATTCGTCCGAGCTGTGTCCAAGGAGCTGATTGGAGAATTTTTGCAGTTTGTTCAACTTGATGTAAGTTTTATATTCAGTGCTTTGTTATGGTCTGACTGTTAATTCCATCCACAGATGAAATGTACTTGTCTGAGTGAATCTTCAGAGACCAAGGTTTGTTTAAAAAAAAAAACACAACACTGTCCTCAAATACACCTGCTGATGGGCAACGATTCACAAATTGTATTTCCTGCTTCACTTTACGGGAGTGTAAGAGTGCTAAGTGATGTCACACCGTGTGCTGCTCGTTACTTCCATAGTTACCGACCCCTTGTTTGTGCGTGGCCTAGTGAGGAGGACTGCTCTCTTGGTCCTCGGGTCGTTCCCAGTGCTGTGGTACATGCAGGTGTGAAAATCCACCAGAGTAAAAAGGCTAAGCTAGGGCAAGGGTATGGGAGGGGCCCAAATCCAGCCATGGACTGTGTTCCGTCCCTGCGGGAAGGGTGTGGAAGCTATGATACAAAGAGGAGACCAGTCAGCCAGTCAAAGATGGGTGTAGGGAAGGACCTCTCCAAGTAGAGGGGATGGCTTTGAAGACCGGAGAAGGCAGCTGCTGTTTGAACCTGAGGACATTCGGTGGGGTTAGGGTGTAGAAATGCCAGGTCAGAAAGAGGCGGGGGCTGAGATTCAGATGACGTCAGTCCTTCCTGCCTCTTGAGTGAACTGAGACTTAATCCCGAGAGCCGTGGGGCTTGTACGTGCACACGTTGAAGAGGGCAGCACGAGAACCCGGAGAGGCATGAGCTGGCCGTGCCCTGCATGATGGTGGCCGCATTATCAGATGGGCCTGGGAGATGTGGGTGCCTTTGTGAGCTGGCCGGTGGTGAGGTGGTGGTGCTGTTGACTGGACGCAGGCCAGGGACAGGGCTGAGGCAGGTTCCAGGGTCTGACTTGTGGTGCCTTTCGGTGAGATCACGGACGTGGGGGCAAGGCAGGCTCAGTGTGGGGTGTTCTGGATGACTGCCAGGGGACATGCACAAGGTGATGTATCTGAGGTCCAGGAAAGAGGCCTGGGGAGAGACAGATTTGGGTGTCCTCAGGGGCGCTGGGGAGCTCCAGTCATGGGAACGCAGGGGATCAACTGTAGTGCAGTGAGAGAAGCGTAGCCTAGGGCAGAACTCTGAGGAGCCCTGACCCTAAGGAGCCAGCTCTAAAGCACTGCGACTTTGGGGAAGGAGACGCACACCTCGCTTGTTCCGCTCGTGCACTGGAAATTAAGTTAGTAGTAATTAAGAGGTAGAGGGTATCCTAATAGGAAATTTGTTTTTAGAAACATTTATGAAGTCATTTTTCTTTTTAAGAGGAAATGAGCTTCTAGTGCGATTTTGCATTGTAAAGTGGTTCTCTGTAAACTTGAAAATGACCGGCATGAACGCACATCAGCCCATCGCAGGAGTGTCTGTCGCAGCGGACGGTCTAGACGCTGCCTGACGCCTGTTGTAGGAGTGTTGCTGATGCGCATTGTATTAGGTGTGCAACGCACACGTGGTTTGGAGTCTGTAAGCTTTGCCGTTGCACACTGGTGTCGCAGCGTCAGTACCACAGGCTGAGCTGATGATGGTGAAGTGGAGGGGATATTAATTTAAATTCAGAAGGCCAAAGTAGCAGCGTTTGGTTAGCACAGTCCGTGCAAGATCACACTGCTGTTGTGGTGACAGCGCCCTGTGAGGTGCTTGCCGCCGACTTCCCGGGTCATGTGCTCCAGAGCCTCGGACGGTTGCTCGGCAACGGACGTCTGGGGAGGATGCTGAGCTCGTCCTCATATTCTTGGGCATTCGTTTTAGTTCACGAGTGCCAAGCGTTATTAACACTTAGTAATTTAGTATCTCAATCACCGTGTAGTTCTTAATTAACATGAAAACAAGAAGATGTAGAATTGTGCAGCACTTGTTTTCTTTGAGTTGAAAGATATGAAATGCCATTCTGTAGGTCAGGGTAGTTAATAATGGCAGTTTTACGTGGTCAGCCAGATAACGAAGTCAGTTTAAGGCCTACTAAGTGGACCTGCCTACATACAGTCAGTTCTGCTGTAATGCAACATACACAATGCCGGAAATTGCCAAAAATCACTATACTCTGCAGAACAACAGTGAAAACCAGGATTATGTGACAAGGGGTTAAGGGCATGACACTCAAACACCTCATCAGTGACACATTTAAAAAAGATGGTGACCTAATAAGTAGTTTTATACAAGTTAACTCGCTAAGAAGTACATAAATACCATAGCAAACATGACATTTTTTTTTAAAGATTTTATTTATTTATTTGACAGAGAGAGATCACAAGTAGGCAGAGAGGCAGGCAGAGAGAGAGGAGGAAGCAGGCTCCCTGCTGAGCAGAGAGCCCCACTTGGGACTCGATCTCAGGACCCTGAGATCATGACCTGAGCCGAAGGCAGAGGCTTAACCCACTGAGCCCCCCAGGTGCCCTGTAAACATGACATTTATCTTGAAAAAGATCCTAAGTTTGCAGTTGGAAGTGGGTGCCTGGGCTCCCATGGGCTAGCCTGCCAATGCTTTGTGTGACAGGAAGAGAAGAAAAAGACCAGGCTGGGAGGACAGGGAACACTGAAGAGATAGTACTTACTGGTCAGAGGGTTGCATCAAGGTGGGTCTTGAAGGTGGGATGGACCCAGGTGTGGATGGTGTGGCCTGCAGCACATGTGGGGTCCCAGGAGCTGGCAGGTGTCTGGGGTGTGTGTTTTCTGCGCCTCCGAGGCTCCGCTCAGTGCATGCAGTTTTCTGCATTCACGTTCTGGTGAAATCCCACCTAAGTAAACCAGAAATTGCCTTTTGCTGAAATTGTTCTCTTATGTGTTGTTCGCATTAAAACAAATTTGCATTTCAAATTTGCTGTTGTAGAGCAGCACTGACTCTGTCCTCAGTGGTTCTCCGAGAATCAAGGATTCGTGTTGAGAGTCGGAGAATCAGGGCCCAGGATAAGTGCCTTTTAACGAGCTTGTCCTGAGTGCTGTCTGGATGCCAGGCTCTGCTCTGGGGCTTGGGGTACAGCATATACCAAGTTTCTGCCCAAAGAGAGCTTAGGTTCTAGAGGGGAGGGGGAGGCACACGGTAAGAGGATGGGAGTGTGATTTTGTCAGAGGTGGGACCGGGCCCTCTGGAGACTGAGGGAGGAGAATTCTGGACAAGAGGGATGGGGAGGGGAAGACCCCAAGGCAAGTGCACACCTGGACAGCTCAGGTGGGGCTTCCTGGGAGAGGAGGGCGGATGGTAGGAGTGAGGGTGGGGAGGTAGCCTCAGAGGGCCCTGGAGACGCTACCTGACCCCCCCTTTGCTACTGGAAGAACGGCAGAGGTGAAGGAGAGTTGCAGAAGAATTCTGAATCCCTGCACTCAGTTTTGCCCGTTACCATCTGCCGTGTTTTCTTTTTCATTCCCGGCCTTTCCCTGTCCTTCCCGAGTCGTTTGGAAGTCTCTTGCAGGCATTTGTCTGATCCCCACAGGTTTCGGTGTGTAGTTGCCTAAACAGAGATTTTCTCTTATGTCATCACAGTAGAAATTCTAAAAGTCAGGGAAGTTGACATTGGCACAAGGGCTCTACCGTCTGCACACTTGGTCATGTTTTTCCCTGGTCCAGGGCCCCGCTCAGTCCCGCACGTCGCATGGTGTTGTCTGACTTGTTACCTCCTCTAGCCCAGAGCGCTCTTGGCGCTGCCTCATGTATCATCACACGGACACGTGTGAAGGGTGTAGCGGCGGCCTGTGGCGTGCCCTTCAGCTTGCGCTTACCTGATGATTTGGTTACATTTGTTTTATGCACTTTGGCAGGAGCTGCCTAAGTGGTGTTTTGTCTTCCTCAGCGGAGGCAATGATGTCCGTTTGTCCCGTTGCTGGTGAGGTTAGTTTTAATCCGACACCTGAGGTTGGCGGTCGTCCGGGGTTCTCCCCTGTGCAGCTACTCGCTTCACTTCCGCAAGCAGCCCGTGGTCCTCACTGGGGACGCCCGTGGAGATCAGGGAAGCACCCTGCTCCTCACCCAACTTCTACCCACGAGTCTGCATGTCGACTGATGATTGTTGCCCGAATCAGTTATTAGTATAACGGCTCTGAAATTGTGATTTCCCAGCCGCATGTTCCTTCCGTGTTTACTCGTCGGTGTTCTGCAGCGTGGCGATGCGGTCTGTTACTGGTCAGTTACTTACCGTCAGTAGTTTCGCTGGTTCTTACTTTACTCGTCGGGTCACGAGACTGTTTTGTGCTCACATGAGCTGCCGGTGTTCCCTTTGTAATGGACCCTCTACCCTTTCGATGACGGTTTCCATTTGCTGTGTCAGAATAAGTGAGCTCACCCGCTCAGAGAGGAAATGCTTGGGTCAGGGGTTGTAAGGACAGTTGAGAGGGTCTGATGTAGTGTCGTTGGCTAATGGGAGAGAATGATGTCTGGGGACGACGAGTGAGAGGCGGGTGTTGAGGGCCCACTTTGGGCAGGAGATCAGACACTGCAAATACTCAGTTGGCTTTGCTGTGTTGGGGGCTGGAGCTATACCACGCCAGTTGTGTAGCTCCAGCACACTTTCGTGCCCTTGTGACAGGCCTGGACATGGTAGACGTCTGGACGGACTGATTGTAGAGAGGGCCTTTTTTTTTTTTTTTTTTTTTTAAAGATTTTATTTATTTATTTGACAGGCAGAGATCACAAGTAGGCAGAGAGGCAGGCAGAGAGAGAGAGGAGGAGGCAGGTTCCCTGCTGAGCAGAGAGCCCGATGTGGGGCTCCATGTGGGGCTCAATGTGGGGCTCTATCCTAGGACACCGGGACCATGACCTGAGCCGAAGGCAGAGGCTTTAACCCACTGAGCCACCCAGGCGCCCCTAGAGAGGGTCTTTTTAAGCGGGTGAAATTTTAAACTCCAAAGACCAGGTTACTATTGCTGACTTGGTAGAGGAGGGAGCTGCTACTCTCTGTTTTATTATTTTATCTTAATCTTACTTTTAAAATTTATTTATTTGAGAGAGAGCACACAAGCTGGCAGAGGGGTCAGAGGGAGAGGGAGAAACAGACTCCCCGCTGAGTAGGGAGCCCAGTGTGGGTTGGATCTCAGGGCCCCGGGATCACGACCTGAGCCAAAGGCGGACATATAACCAACGTAGCCACGCAGGCATCCTGGAATCTGCTTTCTGTCTTGTAATTCCTGTACTTTTCCCTGTAGGAAAAGTATTTCAAAACTACAACTCAGGGGCGCCTGGGTGGCTCAGTGGGTTAAGCCGCTGCCTTCAGCTCAGGTCATGATCTCAGAGTCCTGGGATCGAGCCCCACATTGGGCTCTCTGCTCAGCAGGGAGCCTGCTTCCTCTTCTCTCTCTGCCTGCCTCTCTGCCTGCTTGTGCTCTCTCTGCCACATAAATAAATAAATTCTTTAAAAAACAAAACAAAACAAAACAAAACTACAACTCGGCTCTTGAGTTGATAATTAACTTAGCGCTTAGACTTTTGATGCCATTAAAAAAGGGATAGAACTAATTTTTTTATCTAAAATATAACAATTGCTATTTACTTTGCAGAAAGATGCTTCTGACCCTTTCAGCCTAAATGAATTACTAGATGAATTATCAAGGAAACAGAAGGAAGAGCTATGGCAGAGGCTCAAGAATTTGTTAACAGATGTGTTGTTAGAAAGCCCAGTGGCTGGGTGGCAGACGGTGGAAGTCCAGGGTGAAGACGAGATGGAAACAGAGCATGATTCAAAAATGGTAGGAGTCGTCCTTCAGATATAAAACTTGTTACCTTTTCTCTGTTAAAAATTAGTTAATGTGTAGAATTGAATTTTAAGTTAAGAAGAAACTTAAAGTTAGAAGTTAAGAATATTAGAAATCTGTTTATTATAGTTTTACTTTTCCCAATCCTGCCATTATTAGTCTTCTGTTCATTGTTGCTGTTCTTTGTGCACAAATGACCTGTATTCAAATTTTAATTCACTTTTTAGAATAAGCTACAAGTGTGGGTTGATTTTTATAAATTTAGTAACATTCACATTTCTTTTAAAAATTGTATTTTAAGTTGATCTTAAATCACTTGAACTTTGATTTTTTTTTTTCATTTGTAGAAAAAAAACATAGAAATAATTCATGCAGTTACATCTGTGGTTCTTGCTTCTGTACCCGTAATAAATGAGAGTGAGAACTATGAAGACTTACTGGAATGTGCGGTTATGCTGAATGGTGAGTTGAGTTTGTGATGACGTGACAAGTTCAGAAGTGGGCATCTAGCGATTCTCTGTCAAAGGAAACAGTCGTCACGTAGAAGTGGAGGTAGTAAGGCATGACTGTGCATATAAGCTCTTTTACTTCAACTAGGAAAGGAGCAAAGAAGTAGTCTTTTAAGAACAGTCCTGATGAACTCACTTAATTTAAGCCATGTAGAACTGTTTCAGGTGCTGAAAATTGTGCATTACTGAATAACGACTGCTCGTTGTTTTCAGATTTTCCAGAATGTCTTATTTGACCTGCAGGACCCTGTAGCTCTTAAGTGATAAGAGCTTATTAAGGGAAAATGGTCTGACTATGAACTCCTCAACTGGTGATTACTGCCAGAAAGTTTCAGCTCAACCAAGCATTTGTGACATTGCATTTTTTTTTCTTGAAATGTGTTATGAACATGACCTGAGGAATAATTATTGACTCTTAGGGGAGCTTTACTATTAAAATTTATCTCATGGTGCTTTTCAGGTTTTAACTAAACTGTGAAACTGTAGTTATTAATTGAGGAGGGACGCTATGAATTAGTGAGAATCTCTGATTATAAAATGTTTACATAAAACTATTTTATAGGTAAAAAAGATGCAAAACAAGTTTTAATGAGCTTTAAGAAAAATCATCTCAGTGTCCTCACCTTCACCCTATGAACTAATTAGCTCCATGTGACAAACTCTCCTGTCAGACTCTTCATTCTTGGTGCCACTTGGATTTATGTATCTGTTTTATTCAGAATTCTTGTATTGAAATACAATGTCTTATTAAGAAGTTATGTCTTATTAAGAAGTATATAAATAGTTCCCAGTGCTTTGCGAACGTCACCGCAGTTTGTTCTCACAGTCTCCAAACACTGTTTTGTAAAATGCTTAGTGCCAGCCTCGTAGTCGTTCCTTACTTCCCATCGACTCAGGAACTTCACGTGCATGTAATGGCAGACGGAAGTCTGTGGATTACAGTTATGAGCATATTATCAGTATTTTCATTTCATTTCTTGAGCTTTTCTGTTAATAAAAGCACTGTAGTTTTTGTATTCATTATAATTACTGCTTTCACTCTTTTTCCCCGGCGAGCCGGGATTTGAGGCCAGCCTGGGAAGGACAGGTGCAGGGGATTAGTGCTGGCCACACCTGGCCTGGGTGGGGTTCAGTGAGTGGTACCTGTGGGTGTACTTACGTCTGGGTAGTTTGAATCCCTGCCTCTCTTAAGTGAAGGGTTGGGGCAGTGTGACCCCTCTGAGTCTTCCAGTCCTAAAATTCTGTATTCTACTGGGTCTGCTTTTATAATAGTAGTTAACGGTTTTTTTAAAGGTACATCGTTTATATTCTATAACTAATGTATATAAATTTCTGGCAAGTTAAACAAACTGGTGTTTGCTTAGCAAACCTTTATGAGTCGCAGTACTTTACACCATTAAATCTCAACTAATAGCGGTTTACTCTACTAATGGGACAATTACTGTACTCTGTTTTAGGTATTTTATATGCATTACCTGAATCTGAAAGAAAGCTGCAGAGTTCCATTCAGGATTTATGTGTCATATGGTGGGAGAAAGGCCTGCCTGCCAAGGAAGATATGGGAAAGACTGCTTTTATCATGCTATTAAGGAAGAGTCTAGAGACTAAAACAGTATGTTTACTCTTTAAAAAACATACCTTCCTTTGATAGTGCACCTGTTCACACCAGTTAGGAATTATGTTCGCTCACTAGTAGCCTAACTGCAGCTGCTTCCCCAGTTAGGGTCTTTTTTTTTTTTTTTTTTAAGATTTTATTTATTTTATTTGACAGAGATCACAAGTAGGCAAAGAGGCAGGCAGAGAGAGAGAGAAGAGGAAGCAGGCTCCCTGCTGAGCAGAGAGCCCGACATGGGGCTCGATCCCAGGACCCTGGGATCATGACCTGAGCCGAAGGCAGAGGCTTTAACCCACTGAGCCACCCAGGTGCCCCAGTTAGGGTCTTTTTAACCCAAGATGTTGAGGGGTGGACAGCGGGTGCTGGCTCCACATTGCGGTCTTTGTAATTTTTTTTTTTTTAAGATTTTATTTATTTGTCAGAGAGGGGTACAGTAGAGCAGACAGAGAAACAGACTCCCTGCCGTGCAGGGAGCCTGATGCGGAACCAAATCCCAGGACCCTGGGATCATGACCTGAGCCAAAGGCAGACACTTAACCGACTGAGCCCCCTAGCATCCCATCCACATTGCAGTCTGATGCAGGTTTTCTCCTGTCTTCCGGGCTGTGTGGTCCTTGTCCTCCCTCTTGTCACTTCCTGGTACAAGGAGCTGCTCCATCTTCCCTTGTGCGGAGTTCCAGACAGGAAGAAGAGGCAGGGAGGCAGCAGGTGCCAGACCTTCTCAGACGTTCTCAACCGGGTTGCATGGCCACATCTTTTTGCTGCAAATGCGGTTTTTAAAGGGATACATTACCACTGTTAGCAAAAGTGGGTATTAGTGGCCAGGAAGGGATGGGTTCACTGAGGCAGGTGAGTGGGAGTCGCTGTCTGTGTTAGTGTGGTCCTCTGAGAGGCAGACCCACCTCGGGCTGCACGGGAGTGGACATGCGCGGTCAAGGGTGAAAGGGGGCGGGAGTGTAGGGAAGGCCTCGGGCCCGCGTTCAGGGGCTACACGTGTAGGAGGTGGGCTTGCGTCAGATGGCAGTCTAGGTCTGATGAAGTTTTGGAGAGCAGATTTGAGGATTGGATTTAACTTGGTCCGTTTCTCAGCCTTTCATCTTTGGTGTCTAGTTAAGAATTTCAGAAAAAGGGGGAGCCTGGGGGGCTCAGTCATTAAGTGTCTGCCTTCGGCTCAGGTCGTGATCCCAGGGTCCTGGGATCGAGCCCCGCATCAGGCTCCCTGCTCAGCAGGAAGCCTGCTTTCCCTCTCCCACTCTCCCTGCTTGTGTTCCTTCTCTCACTGTGTCTCTCTTTCTGTCAAATAAACAAATAAAATCTTTAAAAAGAAAAAAAGAATTCCAAAAAAAGAACAGTTTTATCCTCTGATCAAGAGAACAACAGATACTTAGGTTCATCTTAGAAAATTGGGCAAATGAAGAAAAGGGAAAATGGTAAGATGGAAACTCTCTGTAATTCCACTACCTAAGGTGATCATTCCTAATTTAGGGATGTTTAGGAATTTCTCTTTGTCTTCTCCCCTCATACCCTTACTTCCTTATGACCGGTTCCTAGCGGTGACCTTCTTAGGCCAGTGGGTTTGCGCTTGGTGCGCATTTGGAGCTTCTGATACACGTTGCCAGAGCTTTCTAGCAGGCTTGGCCTTCAGCACGCCCCCACCGTCTGGGTCTGCCTCACCGTGGCCTCCAAGGAACTGGCGGTTTGATGACAAAGACTGCTGCTTCCTCACTTGCCTTGGGCTTGTCAGGATTTATCCTGAAGCCGTTGTTCGTTTACCTTTTTAAACTCTGTTTAAAACAAATCCATTTTCTCTTTTTGTTTAGCTTTTATTTTATTTTATTTATTTATTTTTTAAAAGATTTTATTTATTTACTTGACAGAGAGAGATCACAAGCAGGCAGAGAGGCAGGCAGAGAGAGAGGAAGGGAAGCAGTCTCCCTGCTGAGCAGAGAGCCTGATACGGGACTCGATCCCAGGACCCCGAGATCATGACCTGAGCCGAAGGCAGCGGCTTAACCCGCTGAGCCACCCAGGCACCCTTTGTTTAGCTTTTAAATCCAGACTTTATTCAATGTCTCTAGTGTTTTACTCCTGTGCCGTCGGTGTATGGGCACCCCAAGAAGCATGGGGCTATTTAAGTTTCACTCCTAGTGAAGACTACTGAGTGCGGGGTTCCTCGTGCACAGGTCACGCTTCCGTGCCCTGTAGCCTGATGGGCTGGTGGCTGCCGCGCTGGGCAGTGCAGGCTCGGACTCCACATGCGGAAACCAGACCGTGGTGCCTGTGGGTGCTTCTGGGTGCCTTTGCCGTGGTTTCTTTTGATGAATGATCCAGAGTTTAATTATTTACTATAGAAAGCATTCTGATCGTAAATTTGAAATGTGACCTTAATTATTTTTTAAAAAACTAACCTCTTCCTTTTTGTGTCCTTCCCAGGGTGCAGACATATGTCGGCTCTGGCGTATTCACCAGGCGTTATATTGCTTTGATTATGACTTAGAGGAAAGTAAAGACATTAAAGATATGCTACTTGAGTGTTTCATGAGTGTGAAATACATCAGGAAAGAAGAGGTAACTAGGTGTTTCTGTTTTGGTACTTTTGTGCGCTGCTTTTTAATGGACGTTTTTCCCGAGTTACTGTAGTCGCTCTTGTACACACAGCGCTTTAGTGAGGCGGCCTCGCTGTCAAGAGTTGTTACATTTATTGCTCATTTTTCCCCGTAGCAGTACTCACACATTTTACAAATAGTGAATTTGCAAACGTATTTCATCATTAAAGCAGATGGTAGGAGGTGGCTGTAAATCTGGGGGACCTGTGATTGCACTTTGAGAATGATTGGGTGGGGGGTGGGCTACCTGGGGCTGGACGTTAAGGAGGGCACGTGATGTAATGAGCACGGGGTGTCACAGGTGAGTGACGGATCACTGAACTCTACTCCAGAAACCAACATTACACTGTATGTTCACTAACGAAATTTAAAAAAAAATTCATTTCTTCAATGAAAGAAAAAGAAAGAATAATTGAAAATAAGGTTGAATAAGCATTTCCCAGTAGATCAGACCTGACCCTCTGCCCTAATTTGAGGCTAAGTGGCATTGACTCAGAACCATCGTCTCACAGTATTCTTGACTTCTTTTCCTGCGATCTAGTCAATCCAGAGAAGCTTCTGGGTACTGCTGCACTGTCCATTTGGGTGGTCATTCCCACATGTAGCTACGGAGCACATGGACTACGGCCAGTCGAGTTGTGGCCTTCAGCTAAATACATGGATTCAAAATTCACTGTGAAAAGAGCATGTAAAATGTTCACTAACAATTTTTATATACTTAATACATACTTCAATGATAATATTTTAGATATGTTGTCTTACATAAATATATTTTTAAAGTTAATCTTTTTTACTTCTGTGAACGTGGTTTTTAGAAAACAAAATAGTAGCTTGCATAGTTCTCTTAGACACGTCTGAATTGTTCTCGTGGGATTCTTACGCAGTCCTTTACTGAACATGGACTGTATTCCCATGCTAGGGATGCAGAGACAGTCATTGTTTGTATTACAGAGAAGAGCCTTTCTTTCTGATTGCTCGTGGTGTCACAGATACATATGAGGCCAAAGGAGGAAGTCGTCTCTCCTCCCCAAAGTAGGTGGGGAAAGATTTCTCAGAGGAGGAGGAGGAGTACTGGTTTGGAGGCTCATAAATGAAGTTTGTTCAGGGTCCTGTGGCTGGTCAGGGGCGAAAACGTGGTCATGCTTTGCCCACTCCCGTGCACCGTCTCCAGCCAACTAGTGTAAAGGGCCACATATGGGTACTGACCATGGTGACCAAAGCCTTCAGCTCCCAGGCCAGAAAGGCTGTTTTTAGATCTCTGTTTGTTCACTTACTGGGTGGTAGCTTTGATCAGACTACTTTGAACCTCATGTTTCCTTCTGTAAGATAGGAACCATGGTGCGTCTTTCTTAGGAGTCCCGAGGAGCACACGAGGTGACGTGTGTAGAATGTTGAGCACAGTGCCTGGCAGGGACTGCGCATGTGGGAGGTGCTCTCACTGCATCATCGTTGTTGGAAAAGAGGCCGCACCTGAGGTCTGTGCCCTCGGCGTCTCCAGGACTGTGGTTGAGTCTAAGGAGAGCAAAGTAGCCAAGAGGGAGTTCAGACAAGTCAGCTGTCTTTATAGTGACTTGTCCATAGTGCACGGTGACCTGCATATCACCGTGTAAGTGCAAGTTGTTGTAAAGATACAAATGTTTGTCTGTGTTAACATCCCCCCCCGTTGTGTTCGGATTGATGTCTTTTGAATTTGTGGTATTTAAACTTAGTTCCCTAATGAGTCCTTACTTTCGTTAGTGCCGTTTCCTATTATTCTGGTAAAGGACAAACACCTTGTGCTGTAACAGCAAGTTACTTGCAATAAATACTTGTTTTGAACTTGCCTGTTGCCAGCCTGGGTGCCCTGCTGTCTGTACCAGAGTGTGTTGCATTTCTGTGGATCGAAGAGACAGTCGTGCTGGACGGGTGAGCAGTGAGGAGATGATGGTGGTGTTGGTGAGGGACTTCTTGGTGGACGTGTTTTATGGGCTGTTCCGAGTGTCGGCAGGTAGTCCTGCTTCTGAGGGTCATGTGTCATCTGCTGGCGCGCGTGGACTAAGATGGGGAGTTTGTTTATTTGAACGTTCTAGTTTGGCAGACGCGGAGCCTCTTCACAAATCCTGTTTTCTCGTTTATGAAAGATGAAATCAAGGGACGTTCGGTTCTGTTCCACCCCAAAATGCTAAGTTGTAAGCATTCTTTGATTTTAGGTCATGTAGATAGAGCTGGAATGAAATGTTTGTGGACTGTTTAATTGAGCTTCTGGGCAGCATGGTAGGTGTCTGTGTATCCCTGCGGTCGAGCATGGGAGGAGATCAGGGGTGTCTGCTGCTGGGCCTCCACAGGGAGGGTCTCCTGGCCATTGCCCTGCTGCCCCTCTCTGTCACTCCAAGGCCAGATGGCCGTCCCGAGTTACAATTATGTCTGCTTCCTTCACTGGGAATAACAGACTTTCGTGTTACTGAACATCCAAAGAATTGTTTGTTTTTTAGTTATCAGGAACTTTTTATTTGGTTGCAATTTCAACATTATATCTTTTTTTTTTTTAAGATTTTATTTATTTATTTGACAGACAGAGATCACAAGTAGGCAAAGAGGCAGGCAGAGAGAGTGGGGGACGCAGGCTCCCCGCTGAGCAGAGAGCCTGATGAGGGGCTCAGTCCCAGGACCCTGGGATCATGACCTGAGCCGAAGGCAGAGGCTTAACCCACTGAGCCACCCAGGCGCCCCTCAACATTATATCTTTTTTTTTAATTTATAGGGAAGAAGATTTCTTAGTTCTCTCTTCAGTTGGAATATAAATTTTATTAAAATGATCCATGAGACCATTAAAAACCAGTTACAGGGATTACAAAAGTAAGTATTAAAGGCAGTTAATATTTTGTGCTGTCTTAATCTGATTATGAAATATTCTATTTGACCTGACTTTTTAAAAAATTATATTAATGTGTTGGAAGCTTTAAAAATTATCTCTTAAGATTATATTATTTGTTATGTCCTGTTTACTGTGTGCTGTTGTTTTTACTGTGTATTTATCACGCACTGTTATGTCGCTGGAGAGCGCTTTTCCCTGCTTTCGGACGGACATCATTCTTTCTCAGTAATGAAACTGAAATTGAGATCGTTAATTTGTGATCATTCTTTAAATAGTCAAATTATTCACCAGTCAAACCTTAGCCTCGGTCGCTGTAAATTCCACGTCACCAGCACTTCCGATACCGTGTGACTGTAACGTACACTTCCAGTTCCCTGTGGACAGAGCGCTGTCCGGTGGTGGGAAGAGCCCCTCAGGGCAGGAGTCCAGGGGTGCGCTCGCCGGCCTGAGCTCCCGGCCTCGGGAAGCCCCCGCAGCCAGTGAGTGCTGCTCATCAGGTGTAGCGCTCAAGCGCGTTTGCCGGGGATCCCTCTGCTCCAGAGGTGCGCTTGGTTGCGGAGTTTCTCCATCTGGAGGCCGGCTCGGCTGGGCGTCTGTGCAGAGCCGTGCAGAGCCGAGCGTGGTTCCCAGTCCCTGCGGCACAGCCACCCTGTTCGCCGGAGCGCTTCCTCCCGTTTCCTCACGGGCAGAGTATTTGGGTTGAAACAGTTGATTTCTAAACTGGTTGAAAAATCAACTCTGGTATTTTAGGGAATCAGTCATCTGGGAAGTCAAAAATTGACTCCCGAGTCAAAATTGTATTTATAAGATTAAACATGTTTTTTTACTGAAGAATTTGGCTCTCATTATGTTCTCAGAATTTCACAGAAAAGAGTAAAGTTCTGGGGAAACCTTGACTGAGAAGGGAGAAGATTGTTTGATACTTCAATTTCCCTTCTTAGAATTTCTTCCCTTTTCTCCTTCCTGCTACAGGTAGATAACCTGTCTCTGTAGGTACTTGACGGGCAATGAGTCTGTAATGGCATTTCTCCTTCTTTGCGGAAGGAGGGAGCCTGGACTGACATACATTAAGAGTGTGATGGTTTGGGGTCCCTGGCTGGCTCATTTGGAAGAGTGTGCCCTCCTGATCTTGGGATCAGGAGTCTGAGTCCCATCTTGGGTGTAGAGATTACTAAAAATATATAAACTTGAAAAAAAAAGTCTAATGGTTTGAACTTACATTAACTTTTTCTCCCCCCATAGATCTTTGATGGTACACATCGCAGAAGTTTATTTCAGAGCTTGGAAAAAGGCCTCAGGGAAAGTATTGGAGGTATTTTCTTTTCATTTTATTAAATGTTAATATTTATTTTTGTTGTATTCTATTTACTAAATAAGTCATCGTGGATAGTCACTTAAAATCTGTGTTGAAGGGGCGCCTGGCTCGGTGGAAAGAGCGTGCGACTCTTGGTCTCAGGGTTGTGAGTTTGGGCCCCGCGGTGGGTACAGGGATTACTTAAAGGAAAAAAGAAAACCTTAAAAAAAATTTAAAAATCTGTGTTGATGCTTTTTCTGAAAATAAAGCCAGATAATGAGACTCCATGGGACTGAGATTTCACTGTCATTCCCATGTATTTTCATGCACAGTCACAGACCCAGGATTCCTGCCACTCCTTGAGATGTCCCTTGTCATTTTGGTAGCTTTATTATCCGGCCGTGCCCTGGGAATGTGTCCAGTGTGCGCTGAGATGTACTGTATGAGAAACACACCAGATTATGAAGATACAGTGGAGAGAGAAGAGTGTAAAATATCTATGAATGTGTTTTTAAAATATTGCTTGCATGTTGAAATGATAATGTTTTGGCTATATTGGGCTGAACACAATGTATTACGAAAATAATTTTACCTATTTCTTATTTTTTTTAATGTTGCTACTAGAAAATTTAAAAATTGCATTTGTGGTTAGGATTCTGTTTCCGTTGGGCCGCGCTGCTCTGGAACCTCCAACTACCCCTTATGTTTTAGTTACATTGTTTTTGAAACTATAAAGACATTCCTCTTGAATATGGCTAATGTTGAACAGCCTGTAATATCTGCGTTATGAAGATGTGGCTGTGTAATTCACGGTCACAGTAAGACTCAAAGGCCCTTTTGGAAAAATATCAGAAGAAAGTGTTTTTGTCTAATGTCCTTTATGTTCTTCTCATACTACATTCTCAAACATATTTTCTTTCCAAGAGTAAAATTTTTACTCTAAGTCAAAGAGGAGTCGTTGCTCTTCGGGGAGCAGGTGCTGACCTGGGAGGTAGGAGAGGGCTTGACTGCTGTCTGGAGCTGCCTCTGTCCACTCTGCTCCTGTGCGGCTCAAGCTTGGTTTATCACTGACTTCCACTTCTAGAGATAAAACTTGATCGCTCGTATTCCTACTGACAATATCTACGATCGTTTTGCAGTGTGAAATATTGTAGAGGAAAGGGCAAAACCAGGACATTGCTGTACGTTTCTTCATTGTTTTATTACTGCATGATACTTGTTTATGGGAAGAATATTTGTCCCCCTTTTCTCCAATAGTGGTTTTATTTATTTATTTAAAGATTTTATTTATTTGCTTGACAGACAGAGATCACAAGCAGGCAGAGAGGCAGGCAGAGAGAGAGGGGGGGAACCAGGCTCCCCGCTGAGCAGAGAGCCCGATGCGGGGCTCGATCCCAGGACCCTGGGATCATGACCTGAGCCGAAGGCAGCGGCTTAACCCACTGAGCCACCCAGGTGCCCTCCAATAGTGGTTTTAAAAATAGATATTTGTAGGGGTGCCTGGCTGGCTCTGTCGGTGGTGTGTGCAACTTTTGATGTCTGGGATTGAACCCTTCTTAGGATATAGAAGTCACTAAAAATGAATAAAGCTCAATTTTTAAAAATAATGGGTGTTAGTCGTTAAAAACAACCGTTGGATTCTGTACCAAATTAGTGCTCTTTGTACTTCTCAGGCTCTCCCTCTCTTCTTCCCTCCCTCCAGATTTTTAAAGGAAGTTCCAAATGTGAAATTGCATATCTGTGTACTTCAGTCTGCATCTCTAAGGAATATGGTTATACAATGCCATTGACATACTTAACAAAATTAACAATTTCTGGGTATTTTTGAAAATATTTAAATTTCTCTGCTTTGTTTCAAAGGTGTCTTTTGTTGGTTGGTTTTGGCATCCGGGTCCCATAAGTCTCCCACGGCCTTTGCTTGTTATATCATTTAACTCTCAGAGCATTCCTCCCCTCGTGTTCTGTCTTTCAAACTTGTACCATTCATGGGTATGTTGAAGTAACTGCGTCAGTTGTCATGTAGAACGTCCGTATTCTGGGAGGTAACTCTAAAGGCTCGACTTCTGTGGCACAAACAGTCAACAGGTCGTGCCGCACACCCCACTTCGTCACGAGTCCATGGGGTTCCCCGTGGTGGTGATGCTGAGGTTCGTTATTATCTTCGGGTGAAGGGAGTATTTCAGAGATCATGAAGGAGGCTGGTGGTAGTAGCAGGCTTTCCTTGTGTCCTTCCCTGAAGCCATGGGACCCCAGGAGTGGGGCAGAGTGTAGGGTAACAGACCAGAAGGTCCACTGGGCTGCTCCCAGCGGTTGGCTCTGCCTCCTTGCCTAGCTCTGGAGGTATGTAGGTGTTGTGATCTAACCGAAGAGCGACCCACACCCACCCCCAGCCCTCTCCCTCCCCAAGGTGGCCCTCAAGGAGCTCGTTTCAGTCACCCGGAGTCCTGGCCCCCACCTTAATGTAGTTCAGCATCACCCTGGGGAGGCTCTTGGACAGATCCAGCCTCTGAGGTCTTCTAGGTCAGCATGACTTCCAGGAGAGGCCCTCAGGCCACGCTGAGTCCCTGAGCCGTCTGGCTTGAACGAGCCTCAAGGGGTAGGGGGAAGCTTCCCTGCTCTCTAGCACAGACTTGATGTTTCATCAAAGATAGAGGAAGCTAAAGGAGTATCAAAGGTAAAGGGGTTCTAAGAGGGATAGATTTAAAGCAGGAGAGCTCTGAGCAGCGGATTCTGGTGCTTTCCTCCTGGAATAGAGGATGAGCAGAGCCGACTCCAGCGGCTGCGCCGCCCGTCCCCTCATCCTTCGGAGCTAACACTGTGCTTGCCGTTGCAGACCATCGAGAACGGCTGCATCCAGGACTTCATGCACCACGGTGTCCACCTTCCGCGCCGGTCTCCGGTGCACTCCCGGGTGCGCGAGGTGAGCAAAGCGCTTGCCCCACCAGTCTTTCGTTTTTTAGATAATGTCTTATCTTCTCCGTTTTTAGATTATTGTTTATATTAATTTTTAAAATTAATTTAACCCCTCACAGGCATCAGCTTAAAAGGGCTTTCTCAGAATCTTGATATTTGGTGGCTGGCAGTTTTAACAAGAAGAAAAGTGTGTTGTTAAGAGAGTCAGAACTTTATTCAAATAATCTTTAAATTCTTTGATATAAAAATGTCCAGAATCATTACTAAGTGCCACTACCAGTTTTTCAAAAAAGAATATTGAGATTATTTTTATTGCTTGCTTTCATAATCAATTTCCATTTTGATATTCTATAAACCAAATGGAATAAATGTTTGGGTAGTTTCTTTTAAGATTAAGAATTTTGTTTTTAAAAGCTAATCTCAGTGATACCGGTCAGTAGAGCGTGACTCCTGATGGCAGGGAACTGAGACAGAGCCGCACATGTGGCATCGAATTTACTTAAATTAAAAATGTTTAAAAAGTTGCTCTCAAAATTTAGATATGAATTTTATGCTTGTGTTGTAAATGATCTGACTAAATAAGGCTTTATTATCCGTGTCATGAAGACGCTGTTAGGTGTTGGATAATCATAATGGCTTTGGCAGTAGGAATTGGAAAATGTGGTCTGTTCAGGATACAAGATCAGTGCCCTGAACCAGGGGTGATGCCTTGTGTGTTTGCTGCTGATTTTGGCAACTGTGTTTTAAGAAGCTGAGTGCACAAAGACTGTCTCTTTACTTTCTTATGTAGTAAAATTATTATCTGTAGGATGTAAATATACTAATTATTTTAGGCTTGAACAGATAAGAAAAAATTTCTTTACATTATTGATACTTAAGTTTGAGTCATCCAGAGAGGAAACTCAGAGATTAACACATCCAGGTGCTGCCTGTCCCCACCCGCAGCGCCACAAATCCTAGTGTGGCTTCATTGAGTTGTAGGTCAGCTTGGGTCACTTACTTGTTGTTCCCGATTCTTTTTAGTGGTAAAGAACGGCAGCATGTTCAACTGGATGAATTTGTGACATAATTGCTTCCTTCTTGGTACCAAATAAGTGAAGACTTCTTTTTCCCCCAAAACTTTTTTTTTCACATTTGGTTTTCTGCTCTGGTAGTAATTAAAATATTATAAAATATTGTAAGTATAGATTATCTCTGTTTGGTAAAACTATGAGAAATACAAAGAATTAAAAGAAAGAATATTAAATTTCAGTTTCTTTGCATTATATTCCTGGACTCTAATTCTTTTTTTTTTTTTTTTTAAAGATTTTATTTATTTATTTGACAGAGATCACAAGTAGACAGAGAGGAAGGCAGAGAGAGAGAGAGAGAGGGAAGCAGGCTTCTTGCCGAGCAGAGAGCCCGATGTGGGACTCGATCCCAGGACCCTGAGATCATGACCTGAGCCGAAGGCAGCGGCTTAACCCACTGAGCCACCCAGGCGCCCCTGGACTCTAATTCTTATCATTGCTTATAACACACTATGACTTCTTCCTCAAATCCCTTTTTTTGGTAAACATCAAATTTGTATGATAAATTACTGATATGTTGAAGGAAGCTTTATGAAACACTTCACATGTTAATTTGAAAGTTAAAATCCCCATACTGTCGACGAAAATCTACTAATATCAGGTACTTGTAATGCTCGCCCAACCCTGTGAATATAGTGAAGCCCACTGAGTTGTATACTTCAGAAAGCCGGCTTTATGGCACGGGATTTATAACTCGATAAAGCAGTTTGACAGTCTTTCTGTGAGGAAGCACCTCGGTGGCTCAGTCAGTTGAGTGTCTGACTTGGTCTTAACTCTTGATCTCAGGGTTGTGGGTTCAAGCCCCATGTTGGGTGTGGAGCCTACTTATAAATAAATAAGTAAATAAAAATGAAATCGTCCTGGGGTACTTGGGAGGCTCAGTCAGTTAAGCGTCTGCCTTCGGCTCAGGTCATGATTCCAGGAATCTGGAATGAAGCCCGCACTGGGCTCCCTGCACAGCAGGGAGCCTGCTTCTCCACCGTCTGCTGCTCCCCCTGCTTGGGCCCTCTTGCTCTCACTCAAATAAATAAAATCTTAAAAAAAAAACTTTCTGTAAAGTGAGTATACCATTGATGCTGAAACTTGATAATGTTGTACACACACACAGAAGAACTAGTCTAATATCACTTACCACCATCAATAAAAATTCCCAAATAAAGAATTCTCAGTCAGAAGAAATAATCCCCAGACTGTAGTTCTTTTAGGGTAACATTGGTTCAGGTTCACTTAAAGCATAACCTATTGTTGGATAACCTGTTTAATTTTTATTTTCCCCTTTTCATTAATGAAGTTTTAGTTCCAGGAGTGGTGAATTAAGGAAGTGAGGCGAAACGGACTCGTGCCGACGGCGAGAGTCGGAAGAGTTGCAGGCAGATTCCGGCTAGGGAAGGGGGCGGCGGGAGAAGGACAAAGGGCTGGAGGCTGAGCGCCCACCCAGCCTGTTCTCCAGTTACTCACAAGCTTGGGGGTTAAGCTGGTACCGTGAAGGGCCACTGAGCAGTGACACCCCATTGGAGACATATGCCTGCCTCACGTGCTCGTCGTAGGTTCTTGGAACCAAAGAGACTTAGAACCGCTCATTTTGGAGCCAAAAGGGGCCATAGAGACCATTCAGGGTGGCTCCTTTACACACACTCCTTTTCTCCTTCACCCTGAGCGTTAGAAGTCTCAGTGAACTTGTTTTGAGGTTATTTGTTGGTAGAAGAGTAGAAACTACAACCCAAACCTTTTATAACCCAAGGTCATCGATCTTTTTTATTTCTGCCATCGGCTTCTTTCATGTGATTTCTCTCACGTGTCTAGTACAGTCAGTACATCCATCATGGTATCTTCTCTTAGAAAGGATAGTCAACACTTGTGAAGCACGAGGGTCTCTGGTAGAGGACAACCTGCCTCTCTTCAAAGTAGGATCTTAAATGCTCTCTTTAAAAACATTACCTTTTTTCCTGTTTTTCTTTCTTTAAGATTTTATTTATTTGACAGAGAGAGACACAGCGAGAGAAGGAACACAAGCAGGGGGAGCAGCAGGCAGAGCGAGAGAGGGAAGCAGGCTCCCCGCTGAGCGGAGAGCCCGATGTGGGGGTCGATCCAGGTCCCTGGGATCATGACTTGAGCCGAAGGCAGAGGCTAAATGACTGAGACCCCCAGATGCCCCAAAACAACATTACCTTTCTTTTCTTCTCTTTGATCTTAGGTGCTGAGTTATTTTCATCATCAAAAGAAAGTTCGTCAGGGAGTGGAAGAGATGCTTTACAGGTTATACAAACCCATCCTCTGGAGAGGACTAAAGGTACAGCTATTCGACATCCGTCTGTGTTGAGAGCATGCTAACTATGGTTTGGGATTTATTGTGCTCTAATTCAGAATTGTGATAAGGCAGTATAAATAAGACTGGAAGCTGGGGGCTTTGTGAAGTTTGGGGATAAGTGTCTTTTTCTATTACTAAAAACATTTTTAGGCCTTTTAGACTGGGACTCTGAATTGCTTTCGGCTGACTCCACAGCCTAAATAGTGGGAAGGGGGTCTGTCATGCCACGCAAACCAGTGGAAACGTTGTGGGTCCGCATAGTTGAGGTGGACCATCCTGGCCCTCAGGACCTTCTACAGACGACTGACACACAGGATGACAACCTTCCAGGTTCACTCCATGCCGGAGTGAACATGAGTAATTTTCACCATGGTAATCTAGTGTTGGGAGAGAGAGAGTCACCGTTTCTTAGTGACAGAAGGTGGACTTTGAGGCGAGGAATTGGGTCTTTATTTTTTTTTTAAAGATTTATGTGTTTTAGAGAGAGAATATGTGGGGGAAGAGTCTGGGGAGAGAATCTCAAGCAGACGCCCCACTGACTAGGGAGCCCAGTGTGGGCTCATTCTCTTGACCCATGAGATCATGACTTCAGCTGAAAGCAAGAGTTGGAAGCTTAACCCACTGTGCCCTGCAGGTGCCCCCAAAACACATGGTTTGTACTCTCTCTCTCTCTTTTTTTTAAGTAGGCTCCATGTATGGAGCCCAGTGTGGGGCTTGAACTAAAGACCCCGAGATCCAGGCCTGAGCTGAGATCAAGAGTCACATGCTAACCAGCTGAGCCACTTGGGTGCCCCTGGGTCTTTGAATATCTGTCATTATTGAGCCAAGAGTTTGGTTTAGTTCATGGAAGGCCTAAGTTCGGTCAGTTAAAAGTTAAAAGATTGTGGTTGTCTTTAATTTGTAAGTCCGTATTGAGATACTTCAGAAGCATTATTTAGAAAATCTGCCTGGAAGCCTCTGAATGTTTGCTCCTTCGACCCTGAAATACTCTTTCCTTATTCTAGGCCCGAAACTCTGAAGTCCGGGCGAATGCTGCCCTGTTGTTCATTGAAGCATTTCCTGTTAGAGATCCAAATTTCAGTGCTGTCGAAATGGACAGTGAAATTCAGAAGCAGTTTGAAGAGCTCTATGTACGTATTGCGTGTGGCTGGTCCCCTGTGATGTCCCCTCCCTCTGGGCCTGGTGTGGGTGCTGGCTTCCCCCGTAACTACCTGTGTGCTGCCGTCGGATGGCAGGCTTTCCAGATCGTGACATTCTTCACAGAAATCCATGTCCCCCCCCCCCCCCCGCCGGCACCTCCGGTGACAGCGCGGACCCAATAGTGTTTTATTCTTTTTTTCTTTGTCACCTTTGAAACATCTCATTATTTATTACTCTATATGGTTTTAAACGTTTACGCATATTCTTATCTCCCCAGCACAGGTCGGCAGTGTGACCTGTGGTTACAGTAGGTCCCACGCAGGTTTGATTCCACTTCTTGATAGTTGTGTAACTTTGGGCAAGTCGCTCACTTTTCTGGGTCTCTCTCTGCGCTTCGGTCATGCTGGTGTTGCCCGTGGAGCAGTGTGGAGCAGTGTGGATAAACACACTGTGGTGTCTTCAGGCAAGCCTGCGAGCGCCCGTCGCAGTAACTTATCAAATGAGACGTGAGAACGTTAGGGTGCTGTGGGGGTTTCCCCCCTGGCTGGAAAGTGCTAGCCTCTGCTTGTTTTTCTGTGTTCCGTTACATTTTCAGTGCTTCCTAACATAAGCTAAAATATACTATTTATTGTTGTAATTAGTAGAATAAAATTTTAGGAAGTGATAACAAAAATGCCATGATAAAGTTGGTTATCCATGACATTTCTATAGCACTTCCTTTTGTTTGTTTGTTTGAAGTTTCAGGATTTTTTTTTTTTTTTTTTTTTTTTTTTTGAGAGAGAGCGCAGAGAAGCAGACTCCCTGCTGAGTGCGGAGCCCAGTGCGGGGCTCAGCTCCAGGACCCCGAGATCACGACCCAAGCCAAAGTCAGACACTTTACGGACTGAGCCACCCCGGTGCCCCTGTTTGTTTGTTTGTTGAATGAAAAATCTCACACATGTAGCAAGTTGAAATAATAGCGTAACTAGTATGTGTAGACTGAGCCCTGCGCACGTACATACGTGTGTGCACGTACATACTCATGCCTGCCTGTAGATGCACATGCACCTAGATGACAGTCATTCGTGTTTTACTATAAGTGCCTTAGCTGCATGCATATTTACTTAGAATTCCCCTTGAGAATCATTAATTTTGTGGGGCTAATGTTGGTGGGCAAATCAAAACTAGATTTTGATAGCTTTTAGCCAAAAAACGATGAAAAATGTTTCCTCTTTTTTCTTTTTCTCTCTCTTTTTTTAAATAAAGATTTTATTTATTTATTTGAGAGAGAGAGAGTGAGCGAGCATGAGCTGGGGGAGGGGCAGAGGGAGAAGGAGAAGCAGACCCCCTGCTGAGCAGGGAGCCTGACTTGGGGTTTGATCCCAGGACCCTTAGATCGAGACCTGATCCAAAGTCAGACACTTCACCGACTGAGCCACCCAAGTGCCCCAGTGTTTGCTCTTTTTAACCCAGGTGTCCAAATCAGTGACACTGACGTTTTCAAAGGTCTGCCTGGGGTGCGGTGACGGAGCGTGTGCCGCCTGTCCAGCCGGCACGTGGGTCTTACATTGGACCTGCCGTTTCTCAGACTCACAGGATGTGTGCGGAGGCCCTCCTGCCCCTGAGTGGAGCACACGAGCAGTCCTCTGTGGGTGTCCGGCTGGGGCTCCTGAGCCCTGGGAGTGTGGGGTCGCACATCTTGTTTTGTAGGCCACTCCCCACAGTTTCTTCTTTATTTTTTTTAAAGATTTTATTTATTTTCTTGACAGAGATCACAAGTAGGCAGAGAGAGGGAGAGAGAGAGAGGAGGAAGCAGGCTTCCCGTTGAGCAGAGAGCCCAATGTGGGGCTCGATTCCAGGACCCTGAGATCATGACCTGAGCCGAAGGCAGTGGCTTCACCCACTGGGCCACCCAGGCGCCCCCACAGTTTCTTCTTTAAACCTGGAAATAATATTCTGTTGGATTGTGATAAGGTCTCAATGAAAAGTTACATATAAAACATTTTTAGCTCAGTCCCTAACATTAAGATGACAGTGGTTACAGGTGAAGGGGGTTATGAGTGCACTTGTCTTCGTAAGTACTGACTAATGGGGCACCTGGGTGGCTCAGTCGGTTGAGTGTCTACCTTTGGCTCAGGTCATGATCCCAGGACCCTGGGATCGAGCCCCACATCAGGCTCCCTGCTCCACGGGAGGCCTGCTTCTCCCTCTCCCACTCCCCCTGCTTGTGTTCCTTTCTCGCTGTGTCTCTCTCTGTCAAATACATAAAATCTTAAGAAAGAAATAAGTGCTGAGTAATACGTAGAATTGTCAAATCACTATATTGTACACCTGAAGTAAATGCAATGCTATGTTAACTACACTGGAATTAAAATAAAAATATTGTGTAGAAAAAGTGACAGTGGTTATTACTGTCCATAGGAACATTAAAAATATGTAAAATGATGCGATTATGTAGCAGCATATTGGGAACATATTGGTGAATCCTGTGTCTCTTGTACTAGAAACCAGAATGAAGTTATGAAGATGAGTCTGATACTGATGTGGCAGACGAAAGGTGTGGAGGGAGCTGGTGGTCGCTTCGAGATGTAGATACTGTCAAATGCTTGGCAGCTTGGATGTTAGGATATTGGCTAATGAATGGTGTGACTTTCTTTCTTTCTATTCCATTAAAAATCACTGGTTTTGTAAATTGTGGAAATCTTACTATCAGGACATCACGGTTGCTAAAAGTATTGTACGAGTAAAAATGTTTCCGTGCTACGAAGGCTGATGTAATTTTAGCAAGGGTGTAATAGGTACATGTTAATAAGTTTAAGAAGCAGGACCTATTAAATGTTTTACTGTGAAAAGTAAAACGTACGTAGGAGTGGAGAATTCTCCTTAGAGGAAAGACCTAAAAGAGATGCCGAGTCTTTGTTAGAGTCTAAGGAATAGACCATGTTAGGACTGGTAAGTGGGTTGTGGTTCTGCACAGGGGACAGGGCTTCTCAGCACATGGGGTTCCCCTCGAGTTCTGTGGCTGAGGGACAGGCAGGCCAGTGGCCCCCAAGGTGACCAGATAGGGAAGGGACTCCCCTCCTGGTGGCTTTCTCTCCTTTCTTCTTTCCTCTGTGGAGATATTTGAGTTATTGCTGGCTTTTCTAAGCTCCTCTGTTCCCCTAAGGCCTTTTTTGAGAGCTCTTCCCTGGAAGGTGGTTTACGGTGGGAGCAAATGCTGGGAGCTCTCAGGAGCCCTTGCACCGTCTGTGTTTATGACACCAGGTTTGGGCAAGTCTGAGCTCTGGAAGAGCGTAGGAATGTCTGGGTCACAACCGTTTCTGCTCTTCCTTCCATGAAGTCTGTTTTTACTTTCCTTCTTGTAGAAATGCCTCATTGTAGGGGCATCTGGGTGGCTCAGTGGGTTGAGTCTCTGTCTTCATCGCAGGTCATGATCTCGGTCCTGGGATCGAGCCCCGTGTCAGGCTCTCTGCTCAGCAGGGAGTCTGCTTTGCTCTCTCCCTCCCCCTCTTAAATAAATGAACAAAATATTAAAAAACAATCCCTCATTTTCAGTGTTGCTATTTTTATGACCTTGTCATTTTGGTCAGATTTTGGGGAGAGGAAGTAAGTGCTTATCTTAACTTGAAGACTTTATTTCCCCCTCATTACAGAGTAAGAATTATTTGTGCTTTTAAACTTTTGTAATAGAAAAGTCTGCACTTGATCATAGAGAGTCTGGTGTACTGAATCCCTGTGAAACTGCATGCACGTGTCCGTGTTTACTGACCCGAGCCTTACCTATTTCTTCTGATTTCGAAGCAGATTTGAGGTGTCATCATTTTAACTCTAAATGCTTCATAGGAGTCGCTAAAACATGGGGCTTTTTTAAAAAGCATAATCATACCATCATTACAACTAAAGAAAGATGAAAAAGAATTCCTTAATGCTGTTAAATATTGGGCGTTTTCTTTTTTAACCACACAAAAAATTTTAATTCTTATTTTAAGTAAATTCTACACCACATGGGGTTTGAACTTATGACCCTGAGATCAAGCGTCACATGGTCCCCTGACTGAGCCAGCCAGGCATCCCTGTGTCATTGCTTTTGAGTGATACTTCAATGACACTTTTCCCCGTTTTGTTTGAGTCTGTGTCTAAGTAAGAACCGTGCAGTGTTCAGCCAGTATATTGATAAGACCCAGTACTGATAAGTCCAGTAGCCTCAGTCTCTCTCTCTCTCTCTGGCTTACTATTTTTGTTGTTGAAGAAGCCAAATTATTATTTTGTTTCTTGCAATTTTAAAAAATATTTATTTACTTAAGAGAGAGCATGAATGTGAGTGAGAGAGCAGGGGGCAGGGAGGCAGAGGGAGAAGCAGCTCCTCGCTGACCAGGGAGCCCGATGTGGGACTCGATCCCAGGACTCCAGGATCATGACCCGAGCCGAAGGCAGAGGCTCACCTGACTGAGCCCCCCAGGTGCCCCGCATTCTGGAACATGTCCCTGTGGTGGTGTTGTGACGCTCTTCTGCCTTTTGTCTTTCCTGGATATCAGTAGCTTAGAGTTGATCAGTTATTTTTGTGGGGATTTTTTTTTTTTTAAAGATTTTATGTATTTATTGAGAGAGAGTGAGAGAGAGCGTGAGCGAGGAGAAGGTCAGAGAGAGAAGCAGACTCCCCGTGGAGCTGGGAGCCCGATGCGGGACTCGATCCCAGGACTCCAGGATCATGACCTGAGCCGAAGGCAGTCATCCAACCAACTGAGCCACCCAGGCGCCCCAATTTTTGTGGGGATTTTGTTTGTTGTGTCAGATTCTTCATGGAGCTGTTGTGTACTTCCATCCAGAGATATACACTGTCTTTCTTTTTTTAAAAAATATTTTATTTATTTGACAGACAGAGATCACAAGCAGGCAGAGAGGCAGGCAGAGAGCGGGGGAGGCAGGCTCCCGGCTGAGCAGAGAGCCCAATGTGGGCTTGATCCCAGGACCCTGAGATCACGACCCAAGCTGAAGGCAGAGGCTTAACCCATTGAGCCCCCGAGGCGTCCCATCTTTTTGTATTGTTAGCAACCACTGATCACCATTTCCTGGTTTAATCCGTTAAGTAGATTTACCTTATTCTGGGCTTAGTGCATTACAGCATTTTTAGAAATTCAAAAAAGTGGTTTACGTAGGCTGTGTCTGTAGGATCGTTGTCTGCGTACCTCACTGAATGTGGGGATGGTATTTGAGACTCTGCTGTTGGCAAAGTCCTGTAGATGGAATTGACAGATATGGTCCCACACAAGTCTGGATTCTCCTCTTTAAGTGCTCAGCTATAGAGATGGTAAATAATAAGAGGTATGTGAGTCTGACTAGGACCAGTGTTTCTGTGACTTGAAATGTCTGCTACATTGTAAATGCATAGAGTACTAATGTGTAGAGCAAATACTGGTATAAAGGAGCTGATTTAAGATTTTTAAGTCTTTTCCCCCTCCAACTTACAGAGCCTGTTAGAAGATCCTTATCCAATGGTCCGTTCTACGGGGATCCTTGGTGTTTGTAAAATAACTTCCAAATACTGGGAAATGATGCCTCCTACCATTCTTATTGATCTCCTCAAGAAAGTAACTGGGGAACTGGCCTTTGACACGAGCTCAGCTGACGTGCGCTGTTCTGTCTTTAAGGTAGTACTTAAAATGACATAAGCAGTATTTCTTTATCATAGAGTAATTAGAAAATACAGAGAAAGAACAATTTTTAAATTACCCATGATTCTACTGTATAGGTATGCTACTATGGACATTTTTGTTGTACATCCAAAGTGACAGTTTTAAAAACCAAACTGAAAGTGTGGGCTACAAAAAAGGCCTACTTGAATAATAGTTTCTGGTGTATAGCCTGGGTGGGTGGTGCACAGTGTTTTGTTGTGTGTAGTACTTAACATTTTTTAAGTTATACAGTAAAATTGACTGTTTTGGTATACCATATGTACTTTTAACAAGAACCTACGGAACTGTCCTTTGTCCCATCATCCGGTGTCAGCGGGATCAGGGACACATCTGGTCTGGCTTCATCTTTAGCCAGTCCATTGTCTCCCACTATTGATTACTTCGAAACTGTATCAGCTTGTCTATAAATAATTCAGTATGATGGTTGAAATATAAGGTCTTGTCCTATTTAATGATAATAATATCGTAGTGTGGTGGCAGGTGGTGACGACACTTACCATCATGAACACAGCATGACGTGCAGAATTGTCGAGCCGCCATGCAGTGCATCTGAAGTGAGTGTCACATTGTGTGTCCACTGTAATTCCTATAAAAAAGAGGTCTCTTTAAAAAATCCTTTTTCCTAATAAATGGAAAGCAAAGGTGGAGTGTATCAGATCTTCCAGCTGGTGACTGGTCTGGGCACGGGCCGGTCACGCGACCGCCCGTCTGAGGTGCGTGTGGCTGTGTTCCCACAATAGGGAGGCTCTGTGCCCTCTGACTTTCATGCAGGATGGAGTCAAGAGATAAGAGAACTCATGGGCTACAAAATAAATGTGAAAGGATTGTTGGATCCGACACAAATTGGCTTTGGAGCTCTCTCCACCAGTAGTAGTTCTGTGTCTTTCATCTCTAAAAAAATCCCTTAAAATTTGGCTAAGAGAAAGCATTGCAGGATTATTTTGTAACTGCTTTAATTTTGTTTGGACAGAACAACGGATGAACTGATTACCAGTGTTGAAACTTTACTAATTCATTAAAAGTATGCTTTTTATGTGAACCTTTTAGAAAAGTGTTACTTTCTGTAGGTATATTTATTTGTTTCACTAATAGTTCACTAATAAGGATGAAATGGAATTATTTTAACTTTTTATTGTTTATGTTCTAAATTTGAATTGTTTATATTTCTCCTTTTTGGTAGTGTCTGCCAATAATTTTGGATAACAAATTAAGCCACCCGTTACTAGAGCAGCTTCTGCCAGCGCTGAAATACAGTCTCCACGACAACTCGGAGAAAGTGAGAGTGGCTTTTGTTGACATGCTGCTGAAAGTCAAGGCCGTGCGGGCTGCTAAGGTAGGATAGGCAGGACTTTATCACTGAAGAAGACAAAGTAATTTTAATTCAGGAGTCTTAGTAATGACACTTAAACCAGTCATTGTCTGGTCTGTTCTGCCAATTTATTGTATCATAAAATTTTATTTTGTGATTTTCATTGAAGTTCCTAGAAATCTCATCAATGTGTGTTTTCTTTTTGAAAGACAATGTAAGCAGCCCCCACCTTAAATTATGTTTTTATCATGTCCGTGAAAGCTTTTATTCAAATATTGTAATACTTGGCACTCAGTAACTACTTAAATATTACTGGGAGAATCCCTTCACCTTTTACAGAAGAAAGCAAGGAGATAATTGTGTTATGATGGACATTTTAACATGGTGTAAACTTTTGAAGTGAGGGTCTACTCTTTTAGCTTGAGTCCTATCAGTTTTTGGCAAAAAACGTTAGTTAGAAGGTTTTTAACTTCACTTGATAGCACTCTATCTTTTCTTCTTCCGTGCGGTATTTTTCTGAAATTTACTTTAAAACGCTGGTTTGCCCCAGCATAGAATTTGGGAGCTACCTGTCCTATCCATTAGTGTACACCACAGCCCTGTGGTGTGTTCATGCAATGGAAGAATGCTGTGTGGCCGTGAAAAGGAATGAGCTCATGCGGAAATTCCACGGGGATAAGAGTGAAAGCAGGTGTAGATGTGTGTATAGTGGGCCACCACTACATATGTATGTATTTGCTCAGATGGTGTAAAACATTCCTAGAAGGAAATGAGAAATTAGTAACAGTTGCCTTAGGTGAGGGGGATTGGATGTCTAGGGATGGGGGACTGGGGAATCCAGAATACCTATTATTTGTTTTTTTATGGTTTTTATGAATTTTGAACTGTGAGTTTTTATTACAAACTAAAAACCAAAGACTATTTTACGTGACCTCCGCAGCACACATGCCCCAAGTCACACCCAAGTGCCCATCCAGGGTCACTTTGTTGGAAGTCGTTGGACCGCGTGCGGTCTGTCTCTGGGCTCCACTGTGGCCCTTCCACGTGTTTGTGGGTCCTCAGGCCCCGGGCTGCGTTGCTGCAGGCCCCCGTGAGGTCCCGGAGCGCGCGTGCCCCAGCTTCGTTATTCCTGCAGCGCTGTTGGGCTGCTCTAGGTCTTCTGCGTCTCCTCATGTATTTTAGAATCTGCGTGTCCATTTTAACAAAAAAGCCGGCTGCAGTTGTTTCCCCATTTGCTATTAACAGCTTATTAAAACAGAGTAGTTCTGAATCTGAGATGGAACTTTTGGCTTAGTGTGGTGTTTGCCGTGCAGAGGACTGTTGTGATGAGAGAGGAGCGTTTTCTCTTTACTTGTGGGTCTACTCAAGACAATTGGAGGAGACCAGATAAGATGAGGACAGAAGTTCTTTGACCGGGAAGTTTGGATTGTAGGAGAGTAGCAAGAAAGAAAGCATGATGTCGAACTGGGGTGCTGCTTTCATCTTCAGTCTTACCTGTTCAAAAGCCAGGCCGAGAGTGATTTAGCTGTGAGATCTCGGGAAGGGTCGGGAGGCAGCTAACTGGAAGTGGGAGTGGCTGATCGTCCACGGTGTTGGAACGACTGGGGTCCCCTGCTGTGCCGTCACACGCCGCTCATGTTTGTGTTAGTAACGCACACACAACATTGGAGCCAAAGACCAGTTACCGATTTGCTGTGGTCTTGTCTGTCGGAGAAACCAACCTGCTGGTGATATGTTTGGGTAAAGTAAAACCTTGGGTAATTGAAACAAATAACAGAATCCCGTGCCAATCAGAATTGTTCTGCATTATTTAAGAAAAGTGAATCAAAGAAAAACAAGCTAATATGGGGAGTTTCTGGAAAGGAAGATGTGCAGGAAATGTTAGTTGTAAGAATCATTTGGTAATAGTGCCAGTGGCTAGTTCGCATTCGAGATGGTGTAGTCTCCATGAAGGCTCAGGAGTCAGCCTTTTCGCTGCGACTGGGGACAGACCGTGGAGAACCTCTCAGGCTGGCTCTGTGGCTGGGGCTGTTGTGCTGGGACCTGGGATGTTTCTTGGTTCTCTCCTGCAGCCAGGTTGGAGCTCTGAGGCCTTGAGTCTTGAAGAGACTTGCTTCCCTGAGGCCTCAAGTGGAGGCTTTCCCTTTTCTCTGGGATGTTTCCTTCTTTTGCTGTGCATGTTCTGAAGTTGGCGTTTACTAACGGCAGAACTGACCCCTGAGTCCTCGCATGGAGACGGTGTGATGCTCCTCTCGAGGGCGCTGTCGGCCGAGGGGCTCAGCGCTCTGGAGCCGTCTGCCTCCGTTCTGCGTCAGCGCAGGGCTGCACACCGTCGTCACCCATCTTCTGTGATGTTGCCGGCAGCACAGCGCAGCAGGTGAATGGCGAGCCCATTCGTTGGCCGTTTTGGTCTTGGGTTGAATCTGCTTTTGCAGTGGTTGTGAAATCTCACTGCAAAGCTAGGTGTGCTTGAGTGTTTGGGCAAGTGTTTTTTGCTGGCTTTCTTGTTAGCCACAGGTGTGATGTTCAGGATTACACCTTAGAGCACTCACATCCACAGCCACACAACCAGTAGCCCATCAGAGCGGACACGCGGGCAGGAAGGGAGCAGGGGAGGTGAGGGAAGAGGGATGTCGTTAGAGCCGCCGGATGGATCACACTCAACACTGCCTTCTTCTCCTGAACCTTGCAAGTACCGCCTCTCACCCTTGGGTAGAAGTCTCCAGTTGCCTACCTGCCAGCTCACTTAGCTTTGTACTTAGCTGACAGTGGGGTCTCCGCTCTGAAGCCACGGCCTCTGGTGGGGCAGGAGCGGAGAGCTGGGCCACCGTACCGTCCTGTGTGCCTGACTCACGGCTGGCAGCACGAGGGTGCCTTTGCCTCCCCAGTACCACTGTGAGTAGAAGTGTTTGGTGTCTTTGCTCCAGTAACTTTTTCCGAAATACCAAGAGGTGTTGTAAGTGGAAGTGTCCCGGGAGGTTTCTGGGAAGTGACCCGTTGCGTCAGATGCTCAGGGATTTCCTGCAAGGGGAGGTGTGAACATGTTCTTTGGGATTTTCAATAGAGGGTCATTATGACCTTGGCGGAAGCAATTTCAATGGGAGTGGAAGCCGTGCCGCTGTGAGCGGGGCTGTGAGTGGCTGAGGAGGTGAAGGTGGGGGCAGAGACAGGGAAGGTGAGCTTCAAGGCGACGGAAAACTCGAGCAGAGTTTTGTGGGGGAGGCTTTTGTTTTACGAGTTGGAGAGACTTGAAAATACTTAAGTGCTGATGACGAACTTGCCGCTGAAAATACTGGAAAGGGGACAGATTGTTAGAGCCAGGTCCTTGAGGAGAATGCATGTCGGTGGTATTTCCCTCATTGTGCAGAGGAGGGGACTGCCGCGTGTTGGTGTTTGCACAGGATCGCCAGCAGAGAAGGGACTAGGACAGGATTGGGACACTTCACCGCTGGAGTTGGTTTTCTTTCTACTACCATGTTTCTCTTGTCTGGAACGTCTTGCTTGGAAGCCTGGGCCCCTTCTGCAGGCGGTAGACAACTTTGAGGCTCTTGAGCAGAGGGACTCTGGGACAGCTGTGGTCGCACAGCAGCCGTAAGGTGGGCAGGAGGAGGCCAGCGTGGTCATCCAGGCAGGCTGGCCCCGGGGAGGGGAGGCAGCGATGCGCCCGAGGGGGCTGCCTGTTATGGGCCGTGGGCCACGTCAGGTGCTCCCGGGGTTCAGGAGTGATGTCTCTGTGTCTCCGACTTAGGGAATGGCGTATCCACATTAGCTTTCTGTGTCAAAACTGTTGTAAGTTTTTCTCTTCACTTTTCACATTAATGCACCAAAAGTTACGGTGTTTTAGGAAGTTTTTAAATTATGAGACTGGTAATTATAGTTATCATTTGAGAGTTTACACCAAGCATGATACTAATTCGTTGTAATTAACCCTCCCAACAGTGTTCTACTTTGTTTCCTTATAAGTCCGTGCTTTTTAAAATATGGATTTATTCTAATTTCTCTATGGAAGAGTCACGGTTTCTGGTCCAGTCATTTAAAATGAGTTTTCTTGAATATAAAGATTAGTTCCTTTTTGATTTTTCTCAGGAAATTTTGCTTAAAGTATTTCAAGATTACAGAGGCAGTTGACTGTTTCCTGTGTGTGTGCTGTACGCAGTTTTGGAAAATCTGCCCCATGGAGCACATTTTGGTGCGTCTGGAGTCCGATTCCCGGCCCGTGTCCCAGCGCCTGGCGCGCCTCATCTTCAACTCCTTCCTGCCCGTGAACCAGCCCGAGGAGGTGTGGTGTGAGCGCTGCGTCGCGCTGCTGCAGATGAACCACGCGGCCGCCAGGAGGTTCTACCAGCACGCCCACGAGCACACCGCCTGCACGAACATAGGTGCGGGCGCCCGCGGCTCAGCGCCCCTCACGTCGCCTCCCCAGCGCGTCATCAATGTCGCATGGCCTCCGCGCGGCTCGTGCTAATCAGCTTCACGCTTTTAGTGCATTTCCTAATGATTTCCTTTAAAATAATTCTTTTAATTGTTTAGGATTCTGATTTTACTGTTAAATATTTCTGTTGAAGAAACATGTATGTTAATTACTGATTTGTTTTAACGTTTTAGCGAAACTGATTCACGTGATTCGCCATTGCTTAAACGCCTGCATCCGGAGGGCTGTGCGCGAGGGCCACGAGGGCCATGAGGAGAGGGAGAAGGAGAACGTGAGTGTGGTCAGGCTTGGCCTGGCTGAGCTGCGCCTGCGGCCATGTTACCTCAAGGAAGAAAGGCCCCCGTGCCCCGTGGCTAGGGAGGGGCAGAGCACTGGCATTTCCGTAGACTGTTACATCGGCAATATTTTGATTTCCCATTTATTTCTTCAGTATTGATAGATAATTCAGTGGATTATCGTAGGGATCATAAATAATGTTTTTGAAAGAGTTGCTCTGTATCCTTTGTAGTTCATTGTGGAGTTTGGGTAGGATTTAATACGGAGGAGAATTTATTACTGGTAACACCTTGTCCCAAATTTTCTCTGCCTTAGGCTTCTCTGTATACTTCAGTTCTGCCTGGGATTGGATTCTGGATGTTACCATATTTTGTAATTAATGGGTGTTAGTGTTGAGGATTTACTCATAGTCACTGCTATGAGATTCTACTAGAAACATCTGAGGGTTGAATTTCTAGGAATGAGGTTTACTTAGAATTGTCTTTTCTCTCTCCCTACCTCCGTCCTTCCCTCCTTCCTTCCTTTTCTTCCTCTTCTTTTAGAAAGAGAGAGAGCACAGGCAGGAGGAGGGGCAGGGGGAGTGGCAGGGAGAGGCAGAAGCAGGGAGAAGCAGACTCCCTAAAGAGCATGGAGCCCGATGTGGGGCTCTATCCCAGCACCCCAGGATCGTGACCTGAGCGAAAGGCACTTAACCAACTGAGCCACCCAAGTACCCCTAGAATTGTCTCTTAAAAGGTAATTAAATTGGGGCCCCTGGTGGCTCAGTGCGGTTGAGCCTCTGACTTCTGATTCCGGGTCAGGTGATGACCTTGGTCGTGGGACGGAATGTGAGTCCGCTCTGCTCTCAGCTGGGAGGTCTGTTTGAGATTCTCTCTCTCCCTCTCCCATTGCCCCTTCCCTTGCCTGTGTGTGTGCGTGCACACACACTCTCTCTCAAATAGATAAATCTTTTAAAAAGTAAATTGAAAAATTTTTAAAAAGGAATTAAAGGGACTGGTTAGCTATTATTTCTTCAGAATCCAGAGTGACCACTTACAAGAAATTGGAGACTCAGACACATTACTTATAAGCAGTATCTTAAGCTTTTAAACAAGCTCTCACGCTCATGTACATCTAAACTAAAACTGGGGGGTAGTTTTGTAGATTAGGTGCCCAGCCTTTCAAAGAAGTTGCACGAAACAGTCTGTCCCTTTGCTAAGACCTAGTCCTGCGTGTAGGCCCCAAGGGGAGGTCCTTTCATCAACCTGACGCTGCCTCAGTCCCAGCCTGCATCCCACTGCCTCTGACACAGGCTTTTTCTCGGAGAGAGATTGCCTGGTTGGCTCACAGGTCTCATGCTGGCCTCACAACTCCTGCACACATCCCAGGGACACTTGTGCCCGTGGGCTCACAGCTGGAAGGCTACCACTCCACCAGCCTAGACCCTGTTAAAACAGGTCCTCGTCTCTAGCCCAGTCAGAGACACAGGTGTGGAATCAAGGAGAAAAATGCACAGAAAGAGTGGAACTGGGTTTCATCCTGACCGTGGACCCCAGCTAGTAGTTACAACCACTCACAGACCTCAGCCTAGATTTGGAAAGCCTTCCACCCAGGGCATTTGGAGTTGGTTCTGCTTTTATTTTGGGTGGAATTTAAGTTCCTCTCTTCAGGGTTTTCCCCTCAGTATGCAGATTGTACAGGCAGAGCTTTTCAGGAAGGTGACCGCCTTGCCTTACATCGTCAGAAACCTCCGATGGAGAGGCCGGCCTGGCAGCCTCACTCCATGCTTCTGGAGTGTCCGGTCTTGGTGTGGGAGACGGCGGGAGTGAAACACAGGAGCGAGCACAGCTTCTCTCAGGGTCACTGCTGTGAGCTCAGAGCGACGGTGAGAACAGTTTTGCAGAAGAGCAGAGACATGGTTTGTGATGTACTCGTTGAGAGGCTGTTACATTTTACATTACAAAATTTGTAAATTTTGGTGGAACCCTCCACCCCATTATTAAAAACTTAGGTGTTATTGAGAACGCTTGCATCTTATAACACTTTGGGTCGGTTTCTGTACCATTTGAAAACACAAGAGTTTAGAAATATGTGGGTCCATTATAGTCTATGCTAGATAAGAAATACACTGTCATGTGGATGTTCTCGTCCCAGGAATGTTTACGTGGCTAAAAGCCAAATTTTTAAAGTTGTTCTTTCCCTTTTTCTAATTGCTAACCACTAAAAATCAAAGACGTTCTCTGCTAAAATAAAAAGCTGGCTTCCAGCTTAGAAACTTAGCACGTTTTTGTAAGGAAGTAGTGGTAGCTTTTTCATGAGACTTTCGTGATAAGGCTGTTGTGCTAAACATTGGAATGGAAAAAAGTAAAATTAATTGCAGAATGGGATTTCGTCAGTCTGTTACTTGTTCTTTCAGTAGTGCCTAAGCCTTTAGTAGTTTTATTTCTTTTTAAATTTGTCCTTAGCTCATTCAGAATATTAAGTGCATAAATGAAAAATCTAGCCTTGGGGCGCCTGGGTGGCTCAGTGGGGTAAGCCTCTGCCTTCGGCTCAGGTCATGATCTCAGGGTCCTGGGATCGAGTCCCGCATCGGGCTCTCTGCTCGGTGGGGGGAGCCTGCTTCCTCCTCTCTCTCTCTGTCTGCCTCTCTGTCAAATAAATAAATAAAATCTTTAAAAGAAAAGAAAAATCTAGCTTTATGTAGAAAGTACCTTTGCTTTTTCTGTGTATTCCTTAAATTTCTTTTTTTTTTTTTTTTTTAAGTTTATTTATTTAGGTAAACTCTGCAGCCAATGTGGGGCTTGGACTCACAACCCTGAGATCACTACTCACATGCTTTACTGACAGCCATCTGGGAGCCCCAAGTTTGTTTTCTTTTAAACTATCTTTTTCCATTGTGTTTGAGTAGATAGCATAACAGTACCGGTGCCCGAAATGAATCTTCTTTTGCATTTCAATGTAATCGCTTTTCAGGAAATGGTAGTGGCTCTTTGCAGGTTCAGACTGTCTTTGGTACAGTCCTGTCGTAGGGTTGGCTAGCACACTCCCATCAGTGTGTGTGTGAGCTGGTTGTGTTCTGTGCAGAAGACTTGCCAGAGTGCGCTTGTGGCTTCGGTGGAGCACTCAGAACACTCCAACGAATATTGTTCACGGCCAGAAGCTCAGAAGATGTGAACGATGTGTCATTTTAGAGCAAACTAAGGAAGCCAGAGATTGAGTGGGAGTCGGTCACCATCAGCCCTCACCAGGCCTGCAGGTGGAGAGGCTGGGAGACAGCCTGGGGTGGTCTGATGGGCCGAGTTTGTAGCTGAGTTTCAGTAGCAATCACATCTAGGTAAATCCCTCTCTCCTCACCCCCGGTCTGTTCACATCAAAGTTTATGGCAAGAAGTACATCTTGCTGGCGAGGACGCGGAGAAAGGGGAGCCTCCTGCACTCTTGGTGGGAATGCGAGCTGGTGCAGCCACTCTGGAAAACAGCATGGAGGTTCCCCAAAAAGTTGAAAGTAGAGCTGCCCTATGACCCAGCAGTTGCACTACTGGGTATTTAGCCTAAAGATACAAACGTAGTGATCCGAAGGGGCACGTGCACCCGAATGTTCATAGCAGCAACGTCCACAACAGCCAAACTATGGAAAGAACCGGGATGTCCATCAACAGACGAATGGATAAAGAAGATGTGGTATATGGAATACTACGCAGCCATCAAAAAGAACCCCCTAAAATCTTGCCATTTGCAACGATGTGGATGGAACTAGAGGGTATATTACACTAAGCAAAATAAGTCTATCAGTGAAAGACAATTATCATACGATCTCCCTGACATGAGGAATTTGAGAGGCAGAGTGTGGGGTTTTGGGGGTAGGGAAGGAAAAAATGAAACAAGATGGGATCGGCAGGGAGACGAACATAAAACTCTTAATCTCATAAAACAAAACTGAGGGTTGCTGGGAGGTGTGGGGGGAGGGACAGGGTGGCTGGATTATGGACATTGGGGAGGGTATGTGCTATGGTGAGTGCTGTGAAGTGTGTAAGCCTGACGATTCACAGACCTGTACCCCTTGGACTAATAATACATTATATGTTAATAAAAATAATTAATTTTAAAAAGTGACATCTTAAAACAATTCAGAAGATAGAGTAGAAATATGCTCTTTACTCGCATAGTGTTTCCCTAGACAATAGTTTACACATTTTGATTTTTAGATGGTTTTTAATTCATATAAAGTGTTGATTGAAAGGATATAGGGTTCATTTAGCATTTATTTCTGGAGTGGGCTTTTAAAGGCATTTACCTCTACTAGAGATTTTCAAATAGAAGATAAAATCATTTTCATGAAATGAAGATAGACTTGATATGCTTTACGTTTCTGCTGCAGGTTTGGAATTCTAAAATGCACTTTTAAAGTTAGAGTTGTTACAGTAGTTGCTATGACTTGATTCACAATCAGATTATTCGTATCTTAGGTTCTGGACAAAACACTGTCTGTGAGTGACGTCACATCTATGGCGGGTTTGTTAGAGATCGTCGTGATTCTCTGGAAGAGTATTCACAGAAGTATGGAGAATAATAAGGAGGCCAGAGTCTACACCATTAACAAGTTCGCTTCCGTGCTCCCTGAGTACCTGAAAGTCTTCACGGTGAGATGCTCACCATCGCACGCCGCGTAAGATTGCTTTTGTGCAGAATTGGCCGAGGTGCCCCATATCTCACCCGGCAGGACCTGGTTGGTCCTCCGTAAGTGGGGGAGGGGTGCTAAGCCAGTGCTCACCTGGCAGGCCAGTAGCCTCCAGCCTTTCCAGAGGGCGGAGATCACGTCTTCCCGCCGCATATCCCCAGCACTCAGGGAGATGTGCGGGGAAGTGCTCGGTTTCTCTGTCTTCGGTGGTCTGTGACACCATTTGAGAATTTACTTTGATCAGCTGGGAATTGAGAAGGAAGAGTGGGCGAACACGATACCACAGCGGCTGGGTTTTGTGGACGCTCTGAGGCATTTGATGGCGCATCGCACGCACGTGGGTTTCCGAAGGGTGTGTGGTGTGTCTGCGGGCAGAACCATGCATGGAACTTCTTTTTTCTTTTTTTTTTTTTTTTTTAAAGATTTATTTATTTATTTGACGGAGAGAGAGAGATCACAAGCAGGCAGAGAGGCAGGCAGAGAGAGGGGGGGAGAAGCAGGCTCCCCGCTGAGCAGAGAGCCCGATGCGGGGCTCGATCCCAGGACCCTGAGATCACGACCCGAGCCGAAGGCAGAGGCTTAACCCACTGAGCCACCCAGGCACCCCCCATGCATGGAACTTCTAACTGGGTGAAGTTTCTTGACTTCTTACTTCGGAGGGAAGTTCATTTTTCCAAAGCAAGTAGAAAAAAGACTGAGCTAGGGATGAAAATGTACTCCCAATTATAGAGAAAGCGTGGTTTGAGTACAGATTGGTCCTAGGTTTCGTGAACCGTCCTTCTCGATGAATTTTATTTTTGGGCTCTTCCAAAACTGCTTGCATGGCCTTGATCCCTTAGCTGTTTGAGCCACATTTCCATGACTGTCAAGTCTCTGAGCTTCACTGTGTTCCTCAAATGTAACTGTGACCTGTTCAGGAAGGTAAATAATGTAACTTGCCAAAGTCATTAGTACATTGCAAAGCTCAGATAGTTACACTGGACTGAGAAGCCAGCGTTATCTCGAAATTCTCAGACAACAACACAGAAGCCCATGGAATACTGGGTGAGAAGAGAGATGAGCAGCGTGGCCTGCAGGTGTCTGGGGACCCAAGGAAGGCAGTTAATTAATTCAGTTAATTTCAAACGGTTCTGGCAAGAGAGCCACTCTGTACTCAGCTGCTCCGAGAACTTTGTGGTCTCCTCTATAAATGAATGAACATCTGTAATCCAGATAGGGCGGAATTGGTGGTAATTATCAGTCTACTTTTGTAGTATTTTTGTGTTGGGAGTTGGGGAGGGGGTGGGCCCACGCCGACTGAATGCGGAGGAAGTACAGATCAGATTTCGATGTTGTCCCTGGTTCTGTCTCATGTATGTTTTGGGGAAAATTGTTAATTTTTTTCTGTTAGGGTCGACCATCTCTTATTCTCCCAGTCAACCAGGGATATTTTCTACTAAGTGTGTTTGGTTGAGCCGGGTCTACTGTCCGTGTTGTGGTGTGGCTCTGGCCGCTTCGCGCCACTGAGGACGGGTGCTGCCCTGTGCCTCACACAGTCCTTCCAGCGGGGCCCTCCCCTCCTGCAGAGGGGGAGACGGACCTCTGTCCCGCCTCCTCGCTCCCTGCCGACTGGGCTGGTGAAACTGGGGGGTCTGGTCGGACCGAGAGTCGGCTTGGTGGCTCCCGAGCCTGTGCACTGTCCATAAACTCTTTGTCTTCCCAAAGATTTTCTTCTTATTTTATGGAAAAAGTTTTCTCTATTTCGTTCTCTTGACATTTATTTAGGATACCAAGTGTACAGAGTTAACTTTTTTCTCCTTTCATCAGTATTTTTTTTAAATTTAAAAAAACATTTTATTTATGTATTTATTTGTCAGGGCGAGAGCGAGCGCACAAGCGGGGGATGGCAGCAGAGGGAGAGACACGCAGGTTCCCTGCTCAGTAAGGAGCCCGACGTGGGACTCGATGCCAGGACCCTGGGACCACTGAGTCCCCCAGGCGCCCCTCAGTATTGTTTGTAAAACAGAAGTCAGTGCCTTGAAATCCAAGAATTTATTGTCCACTCTGCGCACTGATGCACCCTCCAGGATTTGGCTTGGCAGTTCGTACACAGTAGGGGCTTAATAAATATTTGCACCAATGACTACATCGCACAAAGTGGTAAAATGTCATTAAAAACTTTGAAACTTCTTCTCAAACGTGAGGCTTACCAGTAGGTTGAGGGTTCCCATTGAACACTGAAAGGAGTGCTCTAGTTCCCACCCAGCAGCTCTGAACATGGGTTATTAGGAAGTTGTGTGGACAGCCTTTCAAAATGTCGTTGCGTTTAAGTACCCTTTTCCCCCTCTTTTTGTGCTTTCAGGATGACCGCTGCAAGGTCCCTTTGTTCATGCTCATGTCCTTTATGCCAGCCTCTGCTGTGCCCGCATTCAGGTATCCTCTCTCTCTCAGAGGGCTCGTGAGTGGGAACCCTGCTGTGGTTGTGCTCAGTTATTAACGTGACGTTCAGCAGACTGTCACGCTTCCGCTTTAAGGTCTCAGTGCGGCAGGGACGCAGCAGGATGCGGTTCCCCTGGGCGCCGGCGTTGCTAAGGAATAGAGGAAGAGCCTATGTGAGCTAAAATTTGTCCCTTTAAAATGTGGGGTGTTTGTCAAGGCCAGCGTGAAGGGACTTCGGAGGCGTGCTGCCTGCGTGTGCCTGGCACGGGGCCTCCTGGGCTGAGACGTGCTGAGGGTGCAGGGTGCCCTTGGAGGGTGCAGAGCCGGTGTGAGCCCGGCATGGAGGGAGGGGTGTGAGGAGCTGGTGGTTTTCTGTTGTTCTACCTGCAGACAACACTGTGGGGACAACGGGTTGGTTAAGACATAATATTGAAATTAATTGTACCTATTTTTCTTTCCTTTTTTAAAGGTAACTACTAGAAAATTTTAAATGACCTAAGTTGCTTGTTTTTGTGCTCATGTTGTATTTTTCACTGCATGGTGTTGTTCTAGAGTGTTGGTTATTATCTCAGTAAAAAAGACTCGTTTTTATTCACATTTATGAAAAAAAGTAATGTTTTGAGGTTAAGCAAAAATTATTTCCAAAAAGCTAGGCATCTTTGCTCTAGAGTCCGATGGAGATGACAGAGAACAGAAAAGCAGGGGGTTTACGGACCTGGCGTGTCCTTGGTAACTTAGAGCTCGCGTCAGGCTGCCGTGACTTCATGTTCTCAGGCCGCGGGCAGACTCAGTGTTTTGTGTTGGAACTTACCCTGTGTGGTAATTGCGGGAAACTGTGTGTTCCTGCGGTGGAGAGTGTCCAAGAGTTCCTGCGATAAGAGGGCCTTATGTACCCTCAGTGTTTAGCTTCCTTATTTTTTTTTCAACTTTTTGAGGAATGGGAAGCTGTTACTGAAATGATAGATCTCATTTTATGTATTTGACATTTTCAGTTGTGGTGTGATTTCCACATTAAGGAACCAAGAGGAAGGAGAAGCAGACAAGCGCTATAGTACTTTGCTGGACTGTCTCTGCTCCTGGGGACACGTGGGACACATTCTGGAACTCATCTGTGACTGGCTGCCAGAAGAACAGCCCCAGAGCAAGGTGTATTTCTGCCACGTTTCTTTAAAATTGCTGAATGATGGTGTGTGTGTGTTAGAGATCGTATGCTTTCCTGAGAACATGTTGATGTTGTTTTTTTTTTAAGATTTTATTTATTCATTTGCGAGACCGAGAGAGAGTAAGTGGGGTGAAGGGCAGAGGGAGAAGCAGGCTCCTCGCTGAGCAGAGAGCTCGATGCAGGGCTCGACCCTGGGACAACGGGATCACAACCTGAGCCGAAGGCAGACGCTCAACGACTGAGCCACCTGGGCGCCCAGAGCATGTGTTTTAATTGTCAGTTTATGTCTCTGTTCTTTCAGAGTAAGTCAGCATCTAAACGGAAAGTGCAAATCCATGACACACGCCCGGTAAAACCGGAGCTGGCCCTGGTTTACCTAGAGTATTTGCTGACGCACCCGAAGAATCGGCAGTGCCTGCTCTCTGCTCCCCAGAAGAAGCTCAGCCACCTTCTGAGAGCGCTCGAACTGTCCAAGGTAACTTTGTAGAGCAGCACGGGACACCCTGCAAGTGAGTCTGTGTGAGTCACTTGTGCGAGAGACAAAGTAAGATTTAAGTTTCTCATACTTGGAGTATAAAGTTTTTCCTGCTGGAAAGGAGTTGAGAGCAATCTAACGCCCTTCCTGTTTGCAGACCAGGACAGGAAACGCAGGTGACTCACTGGCAGGGCGAGAGGGGCACCCTTTGCGGCTTCTGGGCCCGTGGGCAGCCCTCCTCAGAGCACACCCGGCTGTAGGATGACTTCTCCCCACGCTTCTCTCGCCTGGAGACGGGAACACTAGCTTCCCCTCACAGTCCTTGGCAGGCGTTTCTAGGAAACTTTGGAGGGTGTTTCCTGTGAATTTGGTATTTCCTTTTTCCTTCCTGGCTCTCTGGCTATCTCCAGGGCCAGCCCTCAGAGACCGCCTCTGTGACCGTCACTGGGGTGGGTCACGCCAGGGCCAGAGCTGCTGGCACTTCGCAGCTGGGTCAGATCGGGAAGGGGAGGGGGAGGTCTGAAGGAGGAGAAGGAGGTGCCAGCTGTCCAGGGGAGGAAGTGGGGCAGGCCTGGCGGCCAGGCCTGGATAAGAGGTGCTGGGATTTTGCCCCTGGACTAACTAACGTGGGGCACTGGCTGTGCTGCTGTCCCAGGTAGGGCTACCTGTGGGCTCTGGGAAAGATGGGCGGGTGCATTCCCCTTCAGACTTTCCTAGTAGGAAAGTCCCAGCCGGAGCAGGTCAGTTTGCTCCAGGGGCAAATGCTTTGTGTTCTTAATCCTGATAGTTCCTTGAGCAGTAACTGTGGGAGTTTTTATCTTATCCTTTAGAAGGGAGGACTGCTCCTGAACAAATACTACGCTATATGTTAGCTAACTAGAATTTAAATTAAAAATAAAATAAAATAAAAATTAAAATTAAAAACTAAAAATAGTAAATTACATGAATAGCATAGAATGGAGCATCTGTGGGGAGAGCAGGGGAGAACTGCATTTCTCGGATGGTTTTGTGGTGTCACTAAAGCCCCTCCACCGTCCCAGTGTTCCCTTCCAGCGGTCGCTGCAGCTTGTGCTCACGGTGTGGCGGCCACACGTGGGTGGTGACTGAGAAGCTGGAACACGGCCAGAGACTTTCATACTTTGCAGGCGGATCTGGAATCCATTTTACAGTTGCCGGGCGGGAAGCCTCCCAACTTCAGCGAAGCGGTGGCCCTGCGGGCCTTCAGCCTGCACTGCCGGCTCAGCATTCACCTGCAGCACCAGGTGAGTCTGGCCCTGGCTGCGCGACGAGCACGGAGCCCGTTGGCAAAGCCGGTCCTGTTACTGATTTGTCTTTTTGTTGCCGGACAGTTCTGCTCGGAAGGGAAGGTTTACCTGTCCATTTTGGAAGACACTGGGTTTTGGTTAGAAAACAAAGTTCTGTCTTTTATCCAAGATCAAGAAGAAGAATATCTCAAGCTTCACAGGGTCGTTTATCAGCAGATCATCCAGGTCAGAAGTCCTACAACATGGAAACCTTCTCTTCCCCAAGCGTGTGCTTCCACATTCTCTGTTTCAAAGCTGTGACTTTGGACGTGGTGTCGCTCTTCTGCAGTGTGGTGTCCATTCAACGTCCAGAGTCTGTCCTTTCCCAGCATGTACACCACGTAATTCTCACGGAGTTCTACAGCTTGCATGTAATAGGTTTTCATTAATGTTTGTGGAATGACATAAAATGGGTTTCCAGATTTCTTATGGAAATAAAAATGAGAACCAATGTATCTTTATGAAAATTCCCTTGTAAAACACCTTTATAAATCCTTGCTGTAGGAGCTAGCTAGTAGTCCAGCCAGATGTTAGAAGCTTTACCAGGCTGGGTTTATTCCCCTTTTGTGGCTCTGTTTCTTGGTAAGTCACACCAGTGCGTCTGTGTCTCTTGCAGACCTACCTGACAGTCTGTAAGGACGTCGTGATGGTTGGCCTTGGCGATGATAAGTTTCAGATACAGCTTCTACAGTGGAGCCTCCGAGTCATGCAAACAGGTACCCTGCATCTATTAAAGGACTCGTTTAGAGCAACGCACGATCAAACCAGTCCCTTTCACCCTCCCTCACGTTGCCGGTTGGGACTCTTGCTTTCAGGTGACAGATACGTAACACGGACTGCCTGACGCAGCTGGGCGGTTCACAGGTGGTTCTGGTGTCTGACGCGCCTGAACCCACAGTTTCTTTCACGGATTCTCCCACTGGTTTGCCTGGTTGTCAGGTGACTTTGCCGTGTGGTGGGCTCGTGCTGTGGCAGCCCTGGGCCTGTCTGCTCACCACATGGGAAGTGTAAGGAGGGACGTTTAAACTTCCCTCAGGACCGCTGGGAAGTTGCTTTTACCCCGAGGACAGGGTGACAGTGGAACCTGCAGTAACTAAAACCGTGGGGTCTGTGCTTGCTGCGTACTGGGTACTGTGTTAAGTGTGTTTAGTGAGTGAGCGTGAGGTCGGCCTCCTTCCAGGTGGTCTGGGGAGAGCTGGGCTGCGCGATTACCTGGAGTGGCCTGACCAGGGACCCCAGGGCCAGATTCTCACAGCCGTGACAGCGTGAGGAGTGGGGAAGTGACCCAGTCTTTCTCTGCTGCCTCTCATGGCAGGTGCTGCTGGCCTGTGACCCCTCCCCCTGCCCACCACCCACTGGGTGCAGAACTGTTTCTGAACTGCTCCCGCTGTGTACCCTGACGCTACATCTGGTTGCTTCCCCGATCTATATTAGAAACTTGAAAATTCAATATTTAAATTTCTTTAAGCCTATATATCTGCCGGAAGACATTGAAAATGACTTTATCATTTGTAGATTCAATGTGAAGATTTGGACATAGAGTCAGGGAGTCCCTAGATCAGTTTGCCATCGGTCCCTGGTGGCACTGAATGTTGTCTCACAGGCCGACTGGGGTCTGCCCGCGGGGTCAGAGGTCAGGGCTCAGGCCAGCCACCCTGCTCTGCCTTTCCAGTGTGTGCTTCTTGAAAGTAACCTGTGCTATCTGTTAGGTTGTGTAGGAGTTGTTTTAAATACCCACAGTAACGACTGAACGTTGACTCGAACAAATACTCTTTATTTCAGAATCTGGTTTTTCTTTGTTAAATTTTACTTTCTGGTGTGAAAACATTTTTAACTTAAGTTTAATGATTGAAACAAGGAAAAATGACTTGTATTTTTTAAAACTTCATTTATCATTTAGGAATTTTTTCTCCTAAGGACCGACTCTACATTGAGTATTTATGAAATTTACGTTTCCAAGGAGTTAACTGGAATTTTAGATCTCTGATGTCCCTAGTTTCATGACACAGAGGTATCTGTTCTCCAAAAATAAGGCCTTAAGCTGCTGACTTTACCTGAACCAAACTGAAATGATCTTTGCATTTATATATTCCAACAATTAGAGGCTCACAGGGGAGAATCAACTGTGGCCATCCTTTATAATCCTGTCACAAATAGGATTGTACTTAGCAAGTTAGCAAGGTATACCCAGAGTCTTTTGTTCACAGGGCTTTTTGCTCTACTTGAAAGAGTTCTAATAAAACTTTCTAATTATAAACGCAGTCACATTTGTGTTACTAATGTTATAATATGGCTTTCTCCGTGCTGAGGTGCTCATGCTACAGGAGTTCTCCGTGAGTAGAGCCGAGTCCCCACATGTAACCCAAATATAGGGGCACCTGGGGGCCTCAGTGGGTTAAAGCCTCTGCCTTCGGCTCAGGTCATGATCCCAGGGTCCTGGGATCAAGCCCCGAATCGGGCTCTCTGCTCAGCCGGGAGCCTGCTTCCCCCTCTCTCTGCCTGCCTCTCTGCCTGCTTGTGATCTCTGTCAAATAAATAAATAAAATATTTTTTTTAAAAATTACTTAAAAAAAAACCACCCCAAATATAAAAATCTAAGCTCACACAAGTGCAGGTTTCAGCTATAATGCTGTATGTATGTTTTGAAAAAAGACCATGTATTCTGCAAAATCTGAGACTAAAAAGTAACAGGGCCTGTGGGAAAAGACAGTCTGGGGCAGGTGGTTAAGATAGTGCTGTGTGCTGGACCACTAAGGAGATGGTGATCCTCCAGAAAGTAATCAGCCCACGTAGAAAGGGGGGTTAACATTTCTAGTAAAGAAAGTGTAAGTACAGGGGCACCCGGGTGGCTCAGGTTAGGCCTCTGCCTTCAGCTCGGGTCATGATCTCAGGGTCCTGGGATCGAGCCCCGCATCGGGCTCTCTGTTCGGCGGGGAGTCTGCGTCCCCCCTCTCTCTGTCTGCCTCTCTGCCTACTTGTGATCTCTGTCAAATAAATAAATAAAATCTTTAAAAATAAATTAAAAAAAAATAAAGAATGTGTACTGTTAAGCCTAGGGGTTTGTCTTAGTTGGAAGGTGGATGGGCCACAGGCATAGAGCCTGGGGGAGCTGGGCCAGAGGGACTTCCAGGGAGGAACACATGCCAGGCTGAGCCAGAGCCAGAGGAGGACGAGGTCCTCGGACGCCCTGCTGTGTCTGCTGTCATGGGTCGCGTAGTGAGCATCTGCTCCTTCGACGACGCCTGCAGTGGCAGACGGACGTCACTCCCAGCAGTCGCTTTGGACAAGTTTCCTCTGGAGAAGCAAGAACGCCCAAGGTCAGGGTCATCTGTTCTGTGGAGCTGTGAATTCTGACTCATCTTTAGTGACGCGCTGTATTTTACTTAACCACTGTCTACGTATTTGCTTATAAGACACATACTGCTTGAATATAACGAAATAGCTTTGACTTGCTTTTTATAGCTTTTCTGGTTTTTGTCAGAATTAAAGATACCATTTATTTTTTTTTTTTTAAGATTATTTATTTATTTATTTGACAGAGAGAGATCACAAGCAGGCAGAGAGGCAGGCAGAGAGAGAGAGAGAGAGGGGGAAGCAGGCTTCCTGCTGAGCAGAGAGCCCGATGCGGGGCTCGATCCCAGGACCCTGAGATCATGACCTGAGCCGAAGGCAGCGGCTTAACCCACTGAGCCACCCAGGCGCCCCTAAAGATACCATTTAAACGTGTGATTCCCCCATGTGACCTTGAGGATGGGTGAAAAAGGGGAGCTCTCTCGTTTGCTGGGCCTTTGCTCTTCAGAACATCGGCCTCCCCTCAGCTGTCCGTACTTGCTCTCAGAGCCCAGCTTTCTTTACTGTCCGTTCCACGGAAGTGACTCGCATGTGTGGAGAGTGTGTGTCCCTGTGCCTTTTAAATAAAAGAGACTCATTTGTTCAAAGTTTCTATTATGTTTGCAGTGATTTTAGAAACTGCTGGTTCTGGTAGTGCCATAGGCCTTTCGAGGGGTAAACGCAGCTGGCACATGACCAGTGATTCTGCTTACACTAGCAGGTAAATTTGGGTTTGGGCTTAGTTTCTTATCTCTGTCTCAAGCTGAGCTTACTTTATCTTATTAATTTGTTTTCTTTTTTTTTTTTTTTTAAAAGATTTTATTTATTTATTTGACAGAGATCACAGGTAGGCAGAGAGGCAGGCAGAGAGAGAGGGGGAAGCAGGCCCCCCGCCGAGCAGAGAGCCCGATGCGGGGCTCAATCCCAGGACCATGGGATCATGACCTGAGCTGAAGGCAGAGGCTTTAACCCACTGAGCCACCCAGGCGCCCCTTAATTTGTTTTCTTTTTTTTTTTTTTTTTTAAGATTTTACTTATTTATTTGACAGAGAGAGATCACAAGTAGACGGAGAGGCAGGCAGAGAGAGAGAGAGAGGAGGAAGCAGACTCCCCGCTGAGCAGAGAGCCCGATGCGGGACTCGATCCCAGGACCCTGAGATCATGACCTGAGCCGAAGGCAGCGGCTTAACCCACTGAGCCACCCAGGCGCCCCCCCTTAATTTGTTTTCTAAACGGAGGTTCCTTGTAGGCTATGCCCAGGTCCATTTCCTGTGGGAAGTCATAATTCCTATGTAAAGTCAAATAGGTCATACCTCTTTGTCACCTGGATAATAGTCTGTTAATGAGAAACATTATTTCCGTGCTTTCCCACATGGCAAGTTTTAAAAGTACAGGTGCACAGTTTATGTAGTTTATATACATGTTTATGTATGTAGTATGTAGTTTGTATGTTTATGTAGCATATACTTGTTATGTAGACAAGAAAGAGTCGTGCAGCATGACTCCTGCCCCGGGAGAGCATGTGGTGTAAATGGGGAGGTGCTCACGCACACAGACCTCAGAAAGGCCAGGCAGTGAGTGTCCGGCGTCGTGAGGTCCAGAGAGAAGTGAGAAACAGGATGCTCGAGAAGCTTCCCAGGGGGTGAGACCCCTGGCTCTGGGGTTTTGGTTTGTTTTTGTTTTGTTTTAAGAGTTATGTATTTATTTGAGCGGGGGAGAGGGAGGGGGCACAGAGAGGGAATCCCAAGCAGGCTTCACACCCCCAGCATGGAGCCTGACGTGGGACTTGATCTCACGACACTGAGATCATGACCTGAGCCTAAATTAAAAGTTGGATGCTACCCGACTGAGCCACCCAGGTGCCCCGCACATACTCACCCTCCCCAGGCCTATCTTACAACTCAACTTAAAATCCAGATAGGGTAAAAACTGAAATGAAAATTCAAGATCTCTAGAATAAACTGTAGGATTAGTCTCACATGTAGAAAATGCTTTACCAAATTATTATTACTGTTTTTTAAAAGATTTTATTTATTCATTTGAGACAGAAAGATACATAGAGCATGAGCAGGGGGAGAGGCAGGCAGAGGGAGAAGCAGACTCCTTGCCGAGCCAGGAGCCCAACATGAGGCTGGGTCCCAGGACCTGGAAATCATGACCTGAGCTGAAGGCAGATGCTTAACCATCGGAGCCCCTCAGGCGCCCCAACACTTCACCAAATTGATGCAGCCCCATAAAGGGAGTGATTTGGAAGAGAAAGACAGTGGCAAACTATAAAATGTTGGAAATTTAGCAGAGTTGGCCTGTGACATTTGTAAATCACATTTTGAAAGCTTTGGGGCCATCCTTCTCAGACTTGTGACAGTAGAGCTGGTGCTAATGTTGCCATCACACGAGAAAATGATTCATGTTCTCTGATCAGCATATTCAAGGGGCCACCCTGTTGGCGTGTGTAGTGAGCCCAGTTCTCAGTGACCAAGTTAAATACACCGTTACTGTTAAAGCTCCTTGTGTTACATTGAAAAGGAGCAAGTTTTTAAATCTTATTTATTTTAAAACTTACATGTGTTAAAATTTAGATTAATCTCATCAACCTGGAATTGGCTTGCCCGTAACAATTTCTTTCCAGTTACCGTAATATACATGTGTTGTGTGAAAAATGTAATAATTTCAGCTAAATTTTGTGGTTGGATAACTTTTTTCTATCCTTTCTAGTGAAGGGCTTCTTTTACGTGTCATTACTTCTGGGCATTCTGAAAGAGGTAACCGGAAGTTCCTTGATGCAGAGACCAGACTCAGACGAAGAGGTTGCAACGCTGTTTGATATGGTCCAGAAAGTATTTCAGAAACTGCTGGAATGTATGGCCCGGAGCTTCAGGAAGCAGCCAGAAGAAGGCCTGCGGGTACTCACGCCTTCCCGGGACGGGCTGTGGGTGCCGCAGACAGGGGCGCTGGGGGCGGCATCACCTCACACACAGGCTCAACTCGTGCTGGCTTGTGCCCTTGGGTGAGGTGCACCTCCCTGTGGGAGACAATTACCAAGTGCTGACCGTCTTGCTTGCTGACCTTCAGAGCATGGGCGGGCGGAGAGGTGGCGCTGTCTGCACCTGGGGCGGGAGGGCCGAGAGCCCCCCCTTGACACTTAGCCTTGGAGCGGGTTCTAAGCAGCCCAGGTCAGCCGGCCGCAGCAGGAGCCTTCCGCCCGGCAGGACCGGGAGCTCGTAACCAACGCGGCCGGCTGCTGGTGCCCAGTTGTCGTGCCGCAGACCTTCCAACTGGAGCACACTTCTGAGAGTGTGGGTTCTGATTATTTCTAGATGATAAGGGGAAGTAATCATTTCCACCCGAGGCTACCCTCTTGGCACATGTCAGCGTCCCCCTCGCTGGGAGTGAGAGTCGCAGAGCTGGAGGGGCTGCGGTTCCCCCGTTGGCAAAAGCTCTTATGAAGCGGGACCCGGAGCAGCCAGTTCGTGTGCGAAGAACCCGTGGGCCGCACGGGCTTCGCTGCGAGAATCACACTGTCATCAGAGGGGGCTGCTCTTTTTTTTTCTAGGTAGTGGTTTAAAGGATGCAAATTAGCTATTTCTTTTTTAAATAAAGCTTTAAAAAATGCTTAAGTGGGAGATGCTTATGAAACACTGAAGACTCGTTTTTTTCCTGTTCTTAGTTGATAGAAGGTGATCGAGGGCTGTTGGCTGTGCTTTCCCTAGCTCACCGGTTCATCTCAGAGTTCATCTGAAATGTCTGTTTTTGATGAGTTGGTTCCAGTGTGTGTTCTGTTTATATAATTCAGTTTGTGCCAGAATCTTCTGTTTTCTCACCAAATCTTTTACCACTGGCTGTGTGGCTTCTTTCTTTCTCTCTTTCTTTCTTTCCTTCTTTCTTTCTTTTTAAAGATTTTATTTATTTGACAGACAGAGATCACAAGTAGGCAGAGAGGCAGGCAGAGAGAGAGGAGGAAGCAGGCTCCCTGCTGAGCAGAGAGCCAGACTCGGGGCTCGATCCCAGGACCCTGGGATCATGACCTGAGCCGAAGGCAGCGGCTTAACCCTCTGAGCCACCCAGGCGCCCCTGTGTGAATTCTTTGAAAACACATGGCCTCTCGGTCTTTGACTATCAGTGGTATTTCTTCGTCTTTTCTTTATTTATAGTATCGAGACTGTGTGAAAGTAATTCCAGTGGGCTTCGGTCCTGTCTGTCCTTTTGTAGCTGTGGTGCCTGAGAGATTGGAGTCAGCAGTGGGAAGGGAAGGATTGGGCATTGATAAAGGGCAGATAAGACTGGAATTCCTGAAACCCTGGGGAGGACAGTAAGAATACGTCTCCCGTAACGTGTCTTTTTATAACCACTAAAAAGTGACTGTTTTCTTGTAGCTTCTGTATTCCGTCCAGAGTTCTCTCCACGAACTGCTAATGACGGTTCAGTCTTGGCACCTAGACACGCCCGTGCACCGGGGCGTGCTCTCCACTGTCATCGCTGCGTCTGTGGTGGAGATCGGTCACCAGCTACGGAAGGTGAAGTGTGTCCCTCCTGAAACCACCGTGTCTGCTTTTGACTGTCCAACTCATTCTTCTCCACTAGTAGCTCGTTGTCATGTTTTCCGAAGTATACCTAAGTTTAGTAGGTATCTGCTTCTCTAGCCACTACCCCTCAGAGTTCGTAGGTGGCTGTGACTCGAGTCCTGACCGCTGGCCAATTTCGTTAAGGGTGTTGCCATTTTGATTAAGGCCCAGCAGGTCCTTCCATCGTGAACTTTTTTTTCCTTCTTGCGTCATAGATATCTGCACGAGTTGATATTTTTCCTCTTCTGACGAGGTGAAAGCAGCCGAGGTCACCGGGGAACAGGGTGCGGGTGGGGCAGGCTGTGCACCTGGGGCTATTGGCGTCTGATGGCCTTGCTGGAGCTGCAGGCCTCATGTTTCTCTTGTGGGTCTAAGCATAAGGAATTTGACCTTCTGATACAGTTTAAACAGCGTATTCACTCCTACTCTGTAAAGGACATGCATAGTTTTTTGTTTTTTTTTTTAAATAATTTATTTATTTGACAGAGATCACAAGTAGGCAGAGAGGCATCAGTGGGGAGCAGGCTCCCTGCTGAGCGGAGAGCCCGATTCGGGGCTCGATCCCAGGACCCTGGTATCATGACCTGAGCCGAAGGCAGAGGCTTTAACCCACTGAGCCACCCAGGCGCCCCAATGCACAGTTTTTACAGTTAGCCTACCTGGGTAAGGAAGGACATGACCAGGGCGGTGAGTCAGGTCTGAACAGAAAGCTGTTTGTTTTTGCAGTGAGGTCCTTGAGACATGGAGGGAGGATGCAGTCCGGAGCAGTGACTCAGAGGATAGAAAGGTGCTGATTGGTTCTCCTGGGACGAAAACATGGAGTCTGACAGTCAGTGACATTGTGTCATATAGATTCTGTACTGTAAGACCAGGAGTATAGACACAGCCAACTAAACCCTAAAACACTAACAGAATTTAGGGCCCTCCTTAAAGCTTAAGCTTGGGTTAGGAAACTAGCAACTAGATTGTACATAGAATAAGACCTAGAATTTACTCCAGTGAGCTTTGTAGCTAACAACTATAAATAGATGAGTTAGCGGCCTGCGGCAAACCGGACTCACGGTCTGTTTCTGTGAAGGACCTTCTGTCCGGCTCGGGCGCACTGACCGCTCACACGCCCTCTGAGGCTGCGGACGTGAGTCGACCTCACAGAGGCTGTTTTGCCCACAGAGCTGATCTATTTTACTACTTTATAGAACACGTTTGCTGACCTCTCTTCTGTCTCCTTACTGATTTGTCTGCTTGTTCCATTAATGAGTGCTGAGCACCGTGGTGGGCTGTGTCTCTCCGTTGGTTTGCGTGCGTGGGACTTCCGTTGTTAGGTCGTGCACTCAGGACTGCTGTGTCTTTCTGCGGCATTGGCTGTCCGACCCGTCCAAGAGATGGCTTTTCCGTTCAACATGTTTTCCTAGTGTTCAAAGTGGTTTTTTTTTTTTAAAGATTTTTATTTATTTATTTGACAGACAGAGATCACAAGTAGACAGAGAGGCAGGCAGAGAGAGAGAGGAGGAAGCAGGCTCCCTGCTGAGCAGAGAGCCCGATGCGGGACTCGATCCCAGGACCCTGAGATCATGACCTGAGCCGAAGGCAGCGGCTTAACCCACTGAGCCACCCAGGCGCCCCAAAGTGTTTTTTATAATCACCACGTGGGCAGGTCTTTTTTGGTGGGGGAGAGTCTAGTCTTAGAGTCTCTGCCTTTTACCCGGGGTGTTTAACCTATTGGATTTTAATGAAATCGTTGCTATGTTTGGGTTTAATTTGACCATTTTGATGTTTGTTTTCTATTAGACCCCCTATTTTTTCTTCTCCTGCCATTTCTTGATGAATCAGGTGTTTGTACTGTCGCATTTTATCTTCTCCATTGCCTTCATATTGTCCCTGCGCGATCACTTAGTGGTTTTTCTGCAGACTTGACTGTGTGTATTTAGCTCATTAGTCTCCCTGAGAAATCACCATGTGCCTGTGCATCCGAAGAGCCTTCAGACAACACTCGTCTGATCTGCGCTCCCTGCTCCGTGCTGCTCTGTATTTTCATTGCTGCATATGCTGAAAATCTCAAGATGCATTTTTTAAAAGATTTTTTATTCATTTGAGAGAGAATAAGCAGGAGGGAGAGAGAGAGAATCTGAAGCAGTGTCCTTCTGAGCTCAGAGCTAACGTGGGGCTGGATCGACGACCGTGAGATCAGCACCTGAGCCGAAGCCAACAGTCAGACACTTAACTGAGCCACCCAGGTGCCCCAAGATACATTTTTATTTTAACCAGTCAATAATCATTTGTCTACAGCAGAAATGCTCTCACAGCATTCAAGAGGTAAAGCACTTTAATGAGAAACAGAGCTATTTTAGACATAATGATGACTGGACTTTAATATCCACATTAGTATTATGAACCCTCCAGAGGCGTGTGGAAAGGCCGTCTGGAAGTGCTGTGCAGTTATACCTGAGTTGAGTCCCCTGATGGCCAAGAAGTTGGCGAGACAGTGTGGGTGCATGAAGGTGGGATGGGGTGGGATCAGGACAGAAAGGCATAACCTGCCCCACCCCCGGGCCCCGCCCCTTCCAGAGCAGGGTTCTGAATTTAGATTTTCCAAGGAGCCATTTGCCTGTGGAGTTACTTGCCTCGAATGGCTGACTGTAGCACTGTAAGGTCAGTGATGAGGGTGTAAATCCAGGCAGAGCCCCTTACGTGAGTGCAGACCAATGTTACTGCACTGTGGGTGGCTCTCCAGAGGACACTGGCCATGCTGGGGAGGGGGCACTCCTGGGATCTGCTGGGTGGAGGCCAGGGGTGCTGCTCGCCACCCCACAGTGCCGAGGATGGCCCACGGCAAGGAGTTACTCAGTCCGGGACGTTGGTCCTGCTGAGATTGAGAAAGCCCAGTCCTAGAGGACCAGGAGCAGCTGGTTGGACGGGCATAAAAACACGCCATTTTTGGAAAGTGCTACTGCGGTAAAGGCGATCTGACAAAGGTTTGTTGAGTGTGTGTATCTTTTCACTTCTGTCTTCAATAATAATCATAATCGTTGTAGACATTTCAGCAACTAATAGGAACTATTCTTTTGAGTTTGTGGTTGAAAACCCGCGCAGTATAAAACAAGTTATTAGCCCTTTCTCAGTCTCAATTTAGAAAATACTGATTTGGAACTTCTTTTTAGGGCTCTAATACAGAAGAGCTCCCTCCCCCTGAGGTTCTTACAGACCTCCCACCGTTTTCAAGGTGTTTAGTAGGAATAATAATGAAGTCTCCGGATGTGACCAGGTAACCATGTTCTCTTGACTGTCCTGACCTTCTCCTTGTGGCTGGAAGCTTACGGTAGATTTTGCTGTGTTCAGCTCTCAAAATTTCTCAAAAGTGCTTTTTTTTTCCATGAGAAAAATGTTTCACAGAATTTGCTTTCATTAGCAATTAAAAATAGTTGCATTATTTTAAAATTTTGCATTATACTTCTACAAAGAGAAATTCTGACTTTCTGTCAAATACATCCATCTGAAAAGTCCCTGGTTATGCTTCTCATAACTAAAATCGAGCTAGAGGGAAACACTTAAAATGTCACTGTGCAGTGGGACACTTTTCACGAAGTCTACTCCCAGCACCTGCCAGTGTGGTTTTTTGGGGCACGCTGCCGTGCCGTCCCTTGTCACTGGCCGAAGCCCAGGGTTTGTTGTGGCACACGAGGACTGGTAGAGTAGAGAGGGAGAGGTTTTGCAGTTGTCTGACAACCTGAGGAACCTCGGTAGCAGATACAGATGATGAAGGCGTTAAAACCATCATATTTGGCAACCACGAGTTACCTTTCAGTGATATGAAACCTATTTTGTGTGCATTGTGGGTATGCAGAGTAGTAGTTCTCAATTGCCAGAATGTCCCCGTCCTTGTAGCAGCGGCGTCTGGTGCTGATACCTCACTGACGTTAGTATGTGATTTGGCGTGCTTACAGTGAAAGTGGGAAGAGCTTAATCTGCTTCCCATTACCCGAAAGCTAGAATTCACGGCGGTGGGTGATCTTGGCTACTTAGTCTTTCTGTAAAGTCCCAGGATGTGCCCTGTAGAATAATGCCGGATGTCGGTTGCTGTTTCTTACAGGTCATTTTTAGATGAACTGAAGGCGTGTGTTACATCTGATGATATCGAAGGCATTGTATGTCTCACAGCTGTTACGCATATTATTTTGGTTATTAACAAAGGTTGGTTAAACTTTCTCTTCTACGGTCTGGGACATTGCTGGGTGCAATCTCATGCAGAACTGTTGCGGGATGTTTGGGAACCCAGTTCCACACTGTGGCTCCCCCAGCTCTCGCAGCCTCTGTCCCGTTCTCTGAGCGCACGCCGTCTGCTGGGCTTCCTCTGCCCCGTGGACCCTGCACTGGCCTGGAAACCAGTCCTGTCCACCTGTCACCTTCCCCTACTGGACCCATTACGTGTCCCTCTCTGGGCCTCAGAACTGAATTTCTATTGATTTGTCATGTGTTACTTGTGCTTAAAAATCTGAATGTATTTTTGCTAATGATGGTATGTTTTTGGTGTTAATGCTTAATGTATCTGCTTTTCTACTTAAGGCTTATACTTGCGTGTTTTGAATATCCCAGCCAGTTGAAATAGTACTGGAAAAATAGTTGGAGATATCTATAAACTGCTCACCTCAGTACAAAATGCAGTCATGTCCCTGCATATTACTGTCAAGTTTCTATGTTTTTAACTCAGTTTTACAAATGCTGAAATTGTTTTCTAAGACGTAACGTATTATAGACCAAGAGTGCGCCCAGTGAGACAAGCTTTCTCCGTACGCCCTGACGCGTGGCGTGTCTGCAGGTTTAGGGTAATACTTTGTGACCGGAGTTAGGTCGGACATCAGAAAAGACTTGTCTGAGGGATTGTCCCCTGAGCGGAGGTGTGGAGAACAAGGGGTGAGGGTGAGAGGTTGGGAGCTGATGAGCTCCTGGCACTTACCGGGGACCTCAGCTTGCGCCACGTGGCGATGATGCCGAGACGTGGCTGTTGTTATCTGTGACGGAGGGACAGCTGAGGGCCAGGTCTCTGACACAGACTCAGCTGGGACCGTGTCCAGAGCCGTCCCTTAGGGCTCACGAGGTGCTTCCAAAAACGTCTGCTTGATCTTGTCCCACGCGGTCAGGGCCCGGTTACGGCAGCACAGGTCAGTGGGGAGGTCGACTGGCAGGTGAGGAGGATCGGCCTTCCTGAACTTGAACCCGTGCTGAGAGCAGAGTATGCTTGCTTGAGTGCCGCTGTCGTGGTGAAATCTTTCCTCTTCTTCACTCTGACTCCCCGCAGGCAAACAGAGGAGCTCCAAAGTGAAGGAAGTCGCGGCCAGCGTTCACAGAAAACTGAAGACGTTCATGGAGATCACCCTGGACGAGGACAGCACAGAGAGGTAAGCGCTGGACGTGCTCTGCTTGGGCTTCCCTGCTCCAAAGGTGCCCGTTAGAGCCCGTTCCCACCGCCGCCGCGCGCAGCCAGGCTGTGAGCACAGAGCCGTCTCTGGTGGAAAACGCCTCGAGCATATGTTTAATTTACTCCCTAATTTGTCTTCAGAAACAAAAACAAGATTGTCATCTGGGAAATTCTACACCAGAAAAGTAAAGGCGTAAAAATTTATTTATATGGTTTTAAAACTAGGCAGGTTGTTTTGAGTGGTTTGCTGTTTTTGAAACCATAGGCTTCAAACTTCTAAGACATAATTGCCTAGTCCCCAGGCGTGCAAACAAGGATGGGAGAGGTTCCTCCAGACGTCGGAAGAAACGCCGGTCGTGTCTGGCTTCCTGGCGGCCGGTCGCCCCCACTGGGACTGCTCTGAGGAGGGCGTTTGCCGGGCTCCAACCGAGCGCCTTCATAGTTGGGTTTTGCGTGTCATGGGCTGTGCCGCTTCCTGCAGACTCTGCTGTCCGCTGTTTGATTCTCAGGTCAAGAGCAAAACCTGTTTCTCTTGCTGTTTTGTGAACTTCGTAAGGCCGAGCGTTGCAGAGCTCTGAACTAGTGACAGTTTCGCCTGGGGAAGTACCGCTTTCCTTAGCTACTTTCTCCTTTGCAAGAAGGCCTTGAAAACCCCACGTTGCTAATTTATGAACAAAGACGGTTCTCTTTTGTCCCTGTTTACCTTTTCTTTCTTTTTCTCACTGCTTTAGCTGGGACTTCCAGTGCTGTGCTCACATCCTTGCCTTGTTCCTGATCTTAGTGGGAAAACTCTAGTTTCTCACCATTAACTATGACATGAGCTGCCTTTATCTTGTGGAGGTTCTTGGTCAAGTTGGAGGGGTCCCCTTCTAGTCCTCGTTTGCCGGGACTTTTTTCATGAATGGATGTTGGATTCAGTCGAAGGCTTTTCCTGCATCGACTAATGTGATCATACGCTGTTTCTTGTCCAGTCTGCGGGTGTGATGGGTCACACTGGTTTTGAGTGTCGAACCATCACATACCTGGAAGAAACCCAGCCGCTCATGGTAGACATTTCGTGCACTGTTAGCAATTGCAGGCAGCCCGAGGATGGCGCTGTTGGGTCCAGCTGTGTTCTTAATGTTCCCTGCCTGCTGGGTGTGTGCATTTCTGATAAGAGGGTCTGGCTGCATCCTTTGTGGCCTTGGTATCAGGTGCGTCTGAATTTAGGGTTCCTGTGTCTTCTGGGTGAGTTAACCCTTTTCTTTTTACAAAGGGTCTCTCTCTATTTCTTGTAAGTCTTTGCATCGATATTAAGACAACTGTTCCGGCCTCCTTCAGCAGGTGTTTCCTGGGTGTGCGTGGCATTCCGCTTAGAAGGCAGAAACCACACAGTGACCAGGACAGGAAAATCACAGTGTCAGAAAGTTCTCATCTGGGCGCTGTGGTAACGAGTGTCGGCCTGTGAGGGTTACAGCGGACTCCAGGAGAGCCGCCAGGCAGATTCGAGGAACAGCCCTGCCCCTCGGGAGAACGCACGCCCCAGGGCTGAGGCTGTTCCTTGGACAGAGCAGTCCTGAGGCCTTCTGACGGGCATTGCTGACTATCCGGTGTCCAGGGGGCAAGGGAGGTGCGGGGGGAGCCGCTGGAGCGCCCCCGCCAATTCTGCGAGCTTCTGCGTGCTGTTCTGGTCAGGGAGCTGCTGGCTGGACAGCCGTGCCGGGGGGCTCGGTGGGGACTGTGGCCTGAGGTGCTGCTTTTACTATCAGCGGCTCCCGGAGAAGGTTGGGCCGGTGGGAGCCTGCCCCACCAAGCCTGCGTTCTCTGCAGCGGTCAGAACCGGGAGGGGAAAGCCCCCACGGACCAGGGCATCGACTCGGGCACTGGAGTAGGTAGGGGTTTGCGTGACCTTGGCTGTGAGCAAAGGGAGGGCGCTCGGTCACACCGCCCAGCCTAGGAACGGTGGAGCGTTTACCAGGCGGCCTTAATGAAGCTGGCTTTGCAGCTGTGCGTGTGACGGAGAAACCTGGCGGACTCTTGGGCTGTATGAGCCCGTTCATGTCTAGATGCTTGTGGGGAAGAGGGCGGTGATCCTCTGAGTTGGAGGAAATGAGTGTTGGCAGCTCAGAAGGCACATGGCAGTGTACGTATCTCCACCAGGCACACCAGAGTTACCACCTGTACAAGTAATAAGGCATTTCACAAGCTGTAACAATCTCGGAAAGTCCAGGCATTTTTTAAATATTTTATTTATTTATTTGTTTGTTTAGAGAGGGTGAGCTGGGGGAGGGGCAGAGGTAGACGGAGAATCCTGAGCAGACTCCATGCCCAGCCAGGAGCCCAAGGTGGGGCTTGATCCCGTGACCCTGAGACCATGACCTGAGCTGCCGTCCATCAGGAGTCGGACGGAGCCAGCCAGGTGCCCCAGAAGTCCAAGCATTTTAACGGGATTTCTTTGTTCTTAGAAAGAACATTTGCAAGGATAAGTTTTGGGGCTGGAGAATGGCATGCACTAATGTGAAGTTTTAAGGGAACAGGGACGTTTGCTCCTTAGAAATTTCTTTTATTCCCATTTGCACAGAGCTTTAAGGTGAGTACTTGAATCGCGTTAGTTATATTGAGAGGGAAAGAAAGGCCTTAGGAGTTCAAAACCAGGGGCCCCTGGTGGCAAGGTAGGTTAAATGTTCGACTCTTGATTTTGGCTCAGGTCACAGTATCAGGGTTGTGGGATCAAGCCCCGTCCGTGTCGGGCTCCGTGCGGTATTAATAGCTGATACACAGACGGCACAAAGAGTTCTTTCGTTTAAGGAGGAAACATCTTAAGAGCCTAGGACTGGATCATGAAACTCACGCTCCCTAAACGTGCAAGAAACACATTGTAGAAAACCAGCATCTAAAACAAAATCAGCCTAATGGAAAGTAGACGAGATTTAAGACTAAATTAGAAAATATTACCGATTTGACGTTGGGGTAGAGACGTTAAGGCAAGTTAATATCTTTAAGACTCTGGGAACCTTTTAATCCAGTTAACATTTAGGCAGTGGGGCATTAATTCAGAAGCGAACGTTTTTTTAGCGAATACACTACTTTTCTGTCGAGCAGTGTTAGTATTCTGTTGGCTGGTCTGTTGGGTGCGAGATAAGAATGCTTCTCACCACTCTGTTCCCCACCTCCCTGGTCCAGCGCACTGTAGATTGGAGCGGTTTTCCCAGGAGGAACGGCATACATTTGCCGGCACCCTGGTGCATTGAAATGCCAAGTATGTTATATTTGTTACTTTCATAAATAGTACGAAAACAGCAATAAATTCATAGTGAGAATTTTAGCAGTATAAATAATTCTTATGGTTCAGGTTATATCATGAATTTTTCCCACTGAGTAAATGGATTCTAATCCTAAGCAAGTTACTTGCTGGTACTAATTATGCCTACGTGTAGACACCTTCGATGGTGTCCTGTGCAGCCCCCAGCATTAACCTTGCTATTAGACCTTGAAGGAAAGGACTTCTCCCTGACGGGATCACCTCTTTTTGGTTATCAAGCATGGACGAATAATACCATTTTATTCTGCTGCATGAAATTTTGATCGTCTTTTTTAAATGATTTTGGGACCGGATGATTTTATAGCTCATTTGGAAGCTTGCTTCTGTCATCAATGCCAGTGGCCCTTGGTGTAGATAAATTAAAACTAGATGTAAATAAAAACAGGCATTGTTTATCTTATTAATGTTTTCCCCGGAAAATTGATTTTGTCTGCCTCCCGTGCTCTGGGCATGTCGCACGGTCTTCAGCATATGGACACAGCCTGCTGGAGGCAGTGGGATGAAGACTCAGCTTCTGACTGTGATTTAAAGGCTTGGAGAGCTCAGGTGGGTGAGCACCTCACTTGGCTCAAAGCAAGCCACACTCAAGAACCCTGGCCCGGGGAGGTAATCGGGCTGAGGCCTGCCACCGTCTCTTCCAGCTCGCTGCTGGGCCTCCCACCACTCACCGCCCCCCCTCTGTCTGAGGGGCCTGTCGGGCACAGACACAAGAGCCATACATGCTGGGAGTCCCAGTTAGAGCAGAACAGCCATTGCTCGAGTAACAGTGGTGGGCCAGTCAATCAGTAATAAGTGTCTTCAAAGAAAAATCAGTTATGCCCCAAAAAGGTGATGTAGAATGAGAAACTCTAAATTAAAATGTCCGTGATGCACCGGAGAGATGTCAGTCTTGAGAGTCAGGTTCCAAGTGGTCTGAGAGGTCACGTTGGGGGAGGACCTCAGAGCCTGTGTGACGAGGGCTCACCGGGTACAGACAGATGGGAAATGGGCCCAAGAGAAGCAGTCGCCTAACACAAGAGGAGAAAACTTCCAGAACTGAAGAAATGCGCAATTCTAAAGATTCTTTTGTTTCTTTCACTAAATTCTGGATGGAATTAATTGCAAAGAAATCACACCTAAGTAAGTTTGTGGATAAAATTATGGAATTCCAGGATTAAAGAGAAAAATCTCCAGATCTTTCTGGCTCTGTCCTGGCCCTGCAGTGGCCGCTTTGTCACATGTGGAATCTGAGCCCCCAAAACCTGGCGAGTCCGGCCGAGCTGCAGGTCAGTGTTAGGTGCGCGCCGGGTCCGGAAGACCGCGTGGAAGGGAAGTGTGGAAGAGAGCCTGCGGAGCGTGCCAGGGCTCCCTTGATGCCGGCCACGGGCGGACGTGGTTTGGGGATACTGAGTAGAATAGAATGTATTGGGAAGAACTTCCCCTTATTCTTGTCATCCTGTCATCTCTTTTAATGAGGCTGGTAGAGAGTTTACTTCCACTCCCGTTTGTCCTGATGCGAGACGGGGCTGTTAGAGACCGCGTGGCGTGAGTCTCCATGAAGAGTAGGGCGCGGCCTGACCCTCGCTGGCCGTCACTGGGATGGAGACTGGTGTTTGCGTCTGGGGCTCGCAGGCTGGGAAAGAGGAAGGGAGCGCGCGCTTGTAGATGCTCGTGTGAGGATGGCCCCGGGAGGACTCCTCGCAAGTTTTGGGGGTGCGTCTGGAGCGGCTCAGCCCGAACCTGGCTCCGTGGGGCAGGGAGGAGCAAGGCTGTCCCGGGACAGGTGCGTAGAGGAGGACTGAGGGAGGCGGGTGAGTCCGGAAGTGACTGAAGCAAGTGTCATTGTAACAGTGTGTCTTGGGGTAAATAGTTTTCATTTATCTTAGGTTTTTGTGGAGAGAAATGAAGCCCATGATTGTGAAATGTACTCATCATGTTTATGAGTCTGACCTGTGTCCGAGTCCCGGTTCAGATGCTCACAAATGAGAGTCCTTCTGAGTTAATACGAGCGCACCCGTAGGAAGCCTGGCTGGCAGTTCTGCTTGTGTGGGGAGCGCCCTGGGGACTCCGCGGACCGCTGCTGGCCGTGAGGGCGGGACGACTGGCCGGCGCAAGTGCGGTCGCCCAGCGGTGGGGGGGTTACTGATGACGTCAGCGTTCCGAGTGTGTGTTCAGCTGCACAACAGGCCTAGGGTTATTTTGTGAAAATGGGCATCTGGGTGTTTTGGTCGCTGATTTCTGTTTTAATCGTCTTTCTTTACATTTCAGGTTTCTCTATGAATCATGTTCGAGGACTCTGGGGGCACTTCTGAATTCATAACCAGGCCAGCATCTTCGGTCATGTGAAAACAGGAAAAGGACTCAGTGAAAGTGAAATGAATGTGTATTTTCCTAGTGTTTTTAATGTTAATAACCGGTGTCATAGGGGTGGGGTTTATTTGGGGAGTTACAAGTAGGAAACTCAAAGGTTCTTAACCTTTTGCCTGGTTCCTGCATAAATACTATATTTAATGTAAAAGACTCTGGGTATCAGTGGTGCAAAGGAAAAAAAGACACTTTTCTAGCAAACGTGGTTGTTTTAAAAATGACTTTATATATATGTATGTATTTGTATAAAAATGTTGCTTAAACTCTGAGTAATAAAAGTGATGACGACATGTTTGTGTGAGTCTAACCCTCGAGAGACAAGGGTTGAGTTCTGCCGAGTGGAAGGTGCTAACGCAGAAGGAGGGGCCGTGCCAGGCGCAGGGAGGGGAGCCGCGTGCGGGCTCCCGTAGTGGCCTCCTCTCCCGGTCTTGCTGCTGCTTGACTGGGTGTCAAGATGGGTCTGGTGGCCCTAAGTATGAGTGGCAGACTGAGTCCTTCAGCTGGAAGGTGAGTCTCTGCGATTTCATCTTTTCTTTCTGAGAGCTGACCTGGTGCCAGTGGAGGGCCAGCCCTGGGCTTCCTCGCTGCGTCGTCCAAGACCCCAGCCTGTCTGCTGTAGGTGACCAGGTCTGTGTGTCCCTGTCAGCTACAGGCCCTGCGTCGTGGCAGAGCGGCCGCCTGTGACCGATGGGACACGCTCATTCTGACCTCTGACCCAGCAAAGCGGTACAGAAACACCAATTTCACTGTTTCTCTAAGAAGGCACAGAAATGGACTGCTTACCACAGGAGCAGTTAGGGTAAAGTGTTTCTGAGCTCTCTCCGAAATGGGAGGTGGGGGTTGTTATTTTAGCTAATTTTGGACGGGACCTTTTAGACATCTTTGCTAACATGTATTCCGTGTTGGCAAATGTAATTTATCTTTCTTTTTTTGTCCTTGCTGGTGTTTGTTTTAGTATTAAACGCACTGAGGGGTGTCTGGCAGCAGAGGCCAGGCAGCAAGAGGGAGCGGAAGTGGCAGTGCCACGTGTCAGCCGCCAACCAGAAGCCCTGTACCGCCCGTTTGCACACAGCGGGAAGGCTACGCACCACAGCCCGGGAGCGAAGCAGCCTTCAGGAGTGAGGCAGCAAACAACGGACCTGACCAAACGGTCAATGTGCCCCCCTCACCCATCAGACACCCAGGACTAGCTTGGTGGCATGAAAACCAGCCGCGGGGCGGGGCAGGGGCTCGCTCCCACTCCGTGAGGCCTGGGCTGCACCGCCCAGGGGCCCTTGTTATGGTCCCTCGTCGTGGCAGACTAGTCAGGCCTTCGCTGACTGCAGATCCACGAGGAAAGGTGACTGTTCTCTAAAAACTGCCCTGACACGACGTTTCCACTGCCAGCCGTTCCTAAGGTGAGAACGGTTTCTCGAGGTGACCCTCAGAACGGGAGAGCGCGCAACTAGGAAGACGGAGCTGTAGCACCTCGCTGGTTTCGAAATTATTCTACGTCAAATATAGTGATGCCACTCTTAGGACCACCGATGTCTAACTCTCCAGTCTCTGTCCTTTGAAAAGGAGCTGGTGACTGTGCGCGTGGCCCAGACCTGGACAGTGGGTCGTGCTGGGTGTCAGCGGGTGAAGGCCGCATTCCCTGTGCTCCTGGAGCAGAGCGCTGGAAGGGCTGGGCTGAGCACGCCGGCACAGGTGTCCACGGCACGGCGCCCAGCGGCTCGGTCGGTCGAGCGTACGTATCTTGATCTCAGCTCAGATCTCGATCTCAGGGCTGCGAGTTCTAGCCTCATGCTGGACTCTACTGGACATGGAGGATGTGTTCAAGAAAGTGTCCAGGAGCACATGCTTGCTGACGGCTCCGTGGCCATCCCGCTCAGGCCCACATTCTCATGGATGTGCTGACATCTTTCGTAGCTAACTCGTGACTGAACCACACTTTTTCTAAAATAAAGGACGTTTCCGGAGGGTTAATTTCAGCAGAGGTGTCTTATATGGCAGCCATTTCTTGGTGTTTTTTTTTCCAGGAAGGGGAAATTTCCTGATCCACATTTCTCTAGATTCCTGGCACCAGCATCCAGCAGGGGGTCCCGTGCCCCTCGGGGACATCTGTTCAGCCTCTGTCACTCATGGCACAAGCGGCTCCTCCCGCTGGTGACAGTGAACAGAACAAAGTGAATCAGCAGCCTGAGTGTGTTCGAGATGCTCATGGCGACCAGTCTCACAAGGGCTCTGATCTCCTGCCTCGCACACAGACAGACGGGGAACGCGTGTACCAAGGGCAGACGTGAGTCAGGCTGATAAACCAGCTCACACAGTAGAATGGGCTCTCGCACCGTGACCTTTCCATCCTCAGCTAAGGCAGTCTGTACCCCAGCTCCACGGTCGCCCCTACCGAGTATCAGAGACCCCAGGGCGTGCTGACCCCATGTGTGACGGCCGCCAGAAAGAGCCTCCTTAACTCTCCCCTCAGCCTCAGCCAGCCCTCCCACTCCTCGGACTCCTCCCACAGCGTGAGGAGTTTCCTCTAGTTCCCAGTTTGGCCCCGTCCTGAATCTGGCAGACAGGGTCTGGTCTCGTCTGGCTGCAGGTTGGTGATCGTGCACCAAACCCATTCAGCCGCACAGCAGCCCACGCTGACCACCTCCATATGGGCTTACACTCAGTAAGTGGTAGGTCTGGCTTTCCTTGTCAAAAGAAGAGTTTTCAGAAGTAATAGCTCCCATTCAGGTACATCTCCTCTGTCTTGCTGAAAGACCATTGTTGGTAAGTTTCTAGGGTAGACCGTTTTACAAAATAAAAGTGCATTTCTGGGATAAACACAGCATGTGGATTCATGCTCACTGAACGGCCCTGTGGTGGGGTCTGGGTAATGGCTCCCCAAATTATTTGTTATAATCCCACAACCTGTCAGTGTTACCTTGTATGGCAAAGTAGATTTTGCAGATGTGATGAAGTTTAGGGTCTTGAGTTGGGGGAGGCTATCTTGGTTTACCCAGCGGGCCCTGACCTCCTGGAGGTCCTCGTTGGGGGAGCCTGGGCAGACTTGTCCCATGCACAGACGGCACAGTGACCACAGAGGTGGAGACTGGAGGGATGTGGCCACAAGCCAAGGGTGGCAGGCAGCCGCCAGAGCTGGCAAAGGCACATGGAGCCTCCCACCAGGGCTTCAGAGGCATCGCGGCCCCACAAGACCTCGATGTGGGCCAGTGAGACCGTGCGCTGCCAGCCTCCGGGACTGTGAGAGAAGGTATTTACGTTGTTGCAAGCCCAGAGTTTGTCGAAATTTGTCAAAGCAGCCACAGGAAACTCACACACGGGTAGGAAATTCAGATGTTGGGCAACTTATCCCCAAAGGATCCCATGTCCATCCTGGTGCTCCGTGTTCTTGCCTTTTCTGTTCGGTAGGAGGGTCTCCTGGCCAACACGGGGAGGCGGTCCTGCACCCGAGCTGCCGTTTCCAGTGGGCAGACCTCCTGGAGGGAGTTTCTGGTCCTCCGCTAGGCCTGCCTAGATGCCGTCAGTGATCCGCAGGCCCAGGGGCACTCATGTCATTAAATAGCATAACCTGTGTCCGGTAGCAGGTGACAGAATGAGGAAGGTAAAATGCACACGACAGACAGGAAAGGAACATGAGGGGAAGAGGCCTGGGACCGCCATTCTTTAGGGGCTGCGGCTCTATGACATCCCCGTCTTGCCACCCATTCCACATTCTCCTGAAAGTTTGGTGAGGGTCTCCCGCTGGGGCAACCCCCGTATTCATTTCTGAGGGCCCACAGCAAGCCAAGATCTTTTCCTGCAGAGGAAAATAGTGACTCAAGTCCCTGCTGGGGCTACAAAACGCAGGAGCTCGCGCTACCGTTCTCCGGGGCAGCACACGGGCCCGTCTGCACGGAAACCCGCTGCTTGGTTTAAGGCAAATGGCACAGCAGTTTGCCCGGCTGTTGGAAAACCTTTCGATTGGGGTTTCGCAAAATTGGCAGGTTTTAGGTGTATCCAGAAAATGGTAAGATCGTGCACCTATTGACCTGGAGAGTCCTCGAGGACGGTTCTTAGTGGTGGGGTTGTGCCAGCTCCCCTGTGCCCACAGAGCTTAGCGCGCACACACAGGACCCTCCCACGCTGGGGTCACGCTTGCCTGCTTCCTTGGCTGGCCACGTGCTGTGTGCTAGCTGTCGTGTGAGCGGGGGTTGCTGAGTTCAAACCCAGGCCTGGCGTCCTCTCGCGTGTTTGCTGTGGTCACGAGGACGTTCTCCGAGATTCCAAGATGCTTCTGCCTTCCCACGCAGGCCGTGCTGGGGCGAAAGTCGTGTGATGAGGGCCACCACCTGGCGTCATTCAAACCTTTGACCCGAGTACAGATCTCGGGCCTTCTGGAGAAATTGCCATTACTTTTTAAAAAACTGAAAACTTACCCGTAAACCTCACCTGTCGTAAATTTACGGTTTGATGAGTTGTAAAAAGTATATTCAAGCACATAACCCGTGCGCCAGTCGAGACGAGGACATTCCCATCACCCCAGAGCGCTCCCTCCTGCTCTCACCCCCGAGAAGCAGCCTCTGCTCCGATCGCCGTCGCCCTGGGGGTGTGGCCGGCTCTCCAGCTTCATGAAATGCTCGTCTGTCGGGCGCCTCCCATGTTCGCGCGTGTCCCTGTGGTTCATGCTTCGCGGGTGGTGGTGTCAGTCTTACCAGTGTGCCACGTGGCGCATCCGTGGCGCTGGTGTGAACACCCCGCAGGGGCGCTCAGACCCGCTCTGCGCTCCCTCACGTCGGCACCTCCTCATTCCACGGCCGGGGGTACCCCGTAGCTCCCGCCACTGAGGCTAACACCACGGGGCGACGCTCAGTCCCAGGGGAATGGCACGGGGTGTGTTGGGGGGCCCCACGGGGGCAGGCCAGAGCCACATCCTGGCTTGTCAAGGGTGTGCGTCAGCCCACCACCAATGCCCTGCGGTCCCCGGTCCAGGACCGGTGACAGCCACGGTTCTGGGAAGGAGGAGGAAAAGTTCGGAACGCGAGCTCAAAGCTCTAGGCTCGGAGAGTCTGGTGATGCCCTGGGCCTGGGGGAGAGGCTTTGACGCCATTGCAAAGTTCCAAGTCACCTTTTTTCGCTATACTTAGAGGTATTTTGCTTAAATAAACCAAGTCAGAATGTGGTAAGTTTGGTTTGTCTAGTTTGGTTCTAGCTTCCCCGGGATCAGCTGGGAACCCCAAGGCCTGCGAGGACGTCCGGCTTCCACAGACCATCTCTGTGCATGTGGCCGCCGTGCGGCTGCTCTCTGGAGAAGACACTAGAGCGCGGTGTGGCCGAGCGAGGCCAAGTGCCTTTTGCTTTCTCTGGGAGAGCGTGGAACCCTCCAGTGTGTGCAGTTCCTCCTGGTCCCACGGTCCCAGCGGCAGAAGCTCACTCCCTCCCGCGAGGCGTACCCAGGGAGCCGGTCACGGGGTTGGGGAGTGTGTGGGGGACACCTGGGGACACCTGCAGTGCCTGTGGGCCATGTGGGGGGTTCCCAGGCGCCGGCTGGCCTCCAGGTGCTCCTCACCTGCCCCAGGCCGTGCAGCTTTTTGTAGTCTTCTATGGCGGCGAGAGGGAAATGTGTTTCTTCCGTGGCATTCCGCACCCCTGTGGACGCTGGAGGCTCACGCTCTCTCTGCCCCGACCCTGTAGGAGAAATGAAGGACCCAGAAGGACTCTCTTGCCCTGAGAGGTGCTGCCGTGGGGGAGGCGGGACACAAAACCATCTTCTCTTCCCCGGGCATCTGACCGCGGGTGAGAACAATCCTTGGTATTGCTCTTACCTTGTGCTCCGACGACACGCTGACGTCCCCCGGAGACCCCAGACTTCCATAAAGGCAGTCTCTCCTGTGGCTGATGCTCAAAGCCGGTTCCTCCAGGGTTAGACCCTGGAAAACTCTTCTGCTGTGTGGATGATGTCCTGCCCCATGGTTTTGAAGTTTTTTACTTTAACTCCAGAGTAGTTGGCATACGGTCGGTACACTGGTTTCCGGTGTGACCCAGTGAGTGACTCCACAGTTGTGCACTTTACCTTGTGCTCATTCTCATGAGCGCGTTTTAGTCCCATGCCTGTGTCACCCATCCCCCGCCCCACTCCGGTCACCATCCGTGTGCTCTGTAGTTAAGGGTCCGTTTCTGGTTTGTCCCTCTCTTTTCCCTTTGTTCCTTTGTTTCGTTTCTTAAATGCCACATACGAGGGAGCTCACACGGCGCTTGTCTCTCTGTCTGGCCTCGCTCAGCGCAACACTCTCCAGCTCCGTCCATGTGGCTGCAAATGGCAAGATTTCATCCTTTTTATGGCCGAGTAACATCCCACAGTGCGTGCGACCCCGTCGTCTCTATCCATCCTCTCCCGACGGGCACTTGAGCTGCTGCCATCATCTGATCACCGCAAACCGCAGCAGAAAGCACTGGGGGGCGGGGGGGGGGGGGGCGCGTCCTTCGGATCCCGCTTCCGCCGCGTTCCGGGGGAACAGCCCGTGGCGCCGTCACTGGCTCTTAGAGCAGCTCGACATTTCCCTTTCCGAGACCCTCCACGCTGTTTTCCACGGTGTCCGCCAGCTCGTCCCGCCAACGGCGCGCGACAGAGCCTTTCTCCCTCGTCCTCCCAACACCTGCTGTTCTCGTGGTTTTGATTTTAGCCGTTCCCACGGGTGTGAGGTGGTGCCTCGTTGTGGTTTTGATCTGCATTTCGCTGATGATGTGATGCTGAAGGTCTTTTCATGTGTCTCTTGGCCATCTGGATGTCTCCCTTGGAGATATGTCTGTTCCTACCTTCTGCCCATTTTTTACAAAGACTTATTTATTAGAGAGAGAGCATGTGCACAAACGGGGGGAGGGGCAGAGGGAGAGTCTTCAAGCAGACGCCCACCGAGGGGGAGCCCGACGTGGGGCTCAGTCCCAGGACCCTGGGATCGTGACCTGAGCCGAAGGTGGACGTGTAGCCAACTGAGCCCTTGGGGGTCCCGGACATAGCCCTTTATCAGACGTGTCATTTACATATATCTCCGCTAATTCTGCGGGTTGCCTTTTAGTTCTGTGGCCTGCACTCTGAAGAAGCTTTTCATCTCGAAGAAGCCCCAGTAGTTCATTTTTCTTTTGTTTCTCTCGCCTCAGGAGATATTTCTAGAAATATGTTGCTAGGACCAATGTCAGAAATCAGGGCTGGTGCTCTCTTCTAGGATGTTCGTGGTTTCAGGCCTCACATTCAGGTCTGTAATCCATTTTGAGTTTATTCTCGTGCAGGGTGAGAGAAGGTGGGCCAGTTTCATTCTTCTGCACGTGGCTGTCCAGTTTTCCCAACACCATTTTTGAAGAGACGGTCTTTTTCCCATTTATTTCTTGCCTCCTTTGTCAAAGACTAATTGACTGTGTAATGGGGGTTTATTTCCGGCTTTTCAATTCTGTTCCTTTGATCTATGTATCTGTTTTTGTGCCAGTACCATATTGTTTTTATCACTACAGCTTTGTATTTTTTTTTTTAAGATTCTACTCATTTATTTGATAGACAGAAGATCACAAGCAGGCAGAGAGGCAGGCAGAGAGGGAGGGGGAAGCAGGCTCCCCACTGAGCAAAGAGCCCGATGCGGGGCTTCATGTGGGGCTCGATCCCAGGACCTGGGATCATGACCTGAGCCAAAGGCAGACGCTTAACCCACGGAGCCCCCCAGGCACCCCTCACTACACTTGGAAACGTAACTTGAAGTCAGAATTATGATCCTCCCTTCAGATTTTTCTTTTTCAAGATTGCTTCAGCTATGCACGGTCTCCTGTGGTCCCTACACATCTTAGGTTGTTCCAGGGCTGTGAGAATGATGTCGGGGTTTGATGGTGGTTGCATGACATCTGTAGACTGTGCTGGGTGGTTGAGACACATTAACATTTGCTCCTCCAACCCATGAGCGTGGGATGTCTTTCCATCCGTGTCATCTTCAGTTTCTCTCGTCCGTGGTCTCTGGTTTTCAGGGTACAGGTCGTTTGCCTCCTTGTTCCAGTGTTTTCCTGGATATTTTTATTATTTTTGATGCAATTGTAGATGGGATTGTTTTTACATTAATCTTTCTTCTGTTGTATTATTAGTGGTTGGAAACGCAACAGATTGCTGTGCGTTGATTTTGTATCTTATGACTTTCAGAATTCACTTATTAGTCCTAGTAGGTTTTCTTGGTAGAATCTTTAGGGTTTCCTTTTTTCTTTTCTTTTTTATTTATTTATTTAAAAGATTTTATTTATTTATTTGACAGAGAGAGATCACAAGTAGACGGAGAGGCAGGCAGAGAGAGAGAGAGGGAAGCAGGATCTCTGCCGAGCAGAGAACCCGATGCGGGACTCGATCCCAGGACCCTGAGATCATGACCTGAGCCGAAGGCAGCGGCTCAACCCACTGAGCCACCCAGGCGCCCCCCCCTTTTTTTTTTTTTTAAAGATTTTATTTATTTATTTGTCAGAGAGAGAGAGTGCGCCAGCAGGGAGAGTGGCAGGCAGGGGGAGAAGCAGGCTTCCTGCTCTGCGGGTGAGGGACTCGATCCCATGACCCCGGCATCGTGACCTGAGCTGGAGGCAGATGCTTAATGACTGAGCCCCCAGATGCCCCTCTTTATGATTTTCTAGTATAGTATCATGTCATCTGCAAATAGTGTAAGTTTTGCTTCTTCCTTACTCATTTGGATGCCTTTTAATTCTTTTTGTCGTGTGATGGCTGTGGCCAGGGGCTCCAGTCCTGTGTTGAATAAAAGTGGGGAGAGTGGACCGCCTCGTCTTGCTCCTGACCGTAGGGGGAAAGTTCTCCGTTTTCCCCACTGAGGCTGACGTTGGCTCTGGGTTTGTCGCGGATGGCCTGCGTATGCTGCGGTGTGTTCCCTCTGGACCTGCTTCATTAAGGGTTTTGTTTGTTTGTTTGTTTTTAATCATGAATAGATGTTGTACTTTGTCAAATGCTTGTTCTGCATCTATTTTAATGATCATATGGGGACACTTGGGGGGCTCAGTCGATTGAGTGTCTGCCTTTGGCTCAGGTCATGATCCCGGGGTCCAGGGGTCGAGTCCTGCGTCGGGCCCCCTGCTCAGCGGGAAGCCCGGGTCTCCCTCTGCCTGCCACCCCCCGCTCGTGTGCTTTCTCTTTCTCTCTCTGACAAATAAATACAATCTTTTTTAAAAAAATGATCACGTGACTTTTGTCCTTTCTCTTGTTGCTGTAGCGTTACCACACTGATTGATTAACGAGCATCGAATCTTCCTTGCATCCGGAGAATAAACTCCAGTTGATTTTGGTGAATGATTTTTTTTTTTTAACGTATTGCTGGATTTGGTTCACTAGTATTTTGTTGAAGATTTTTGCATCTATGTTCATCAGAGATACTGGCCTAGAATTCTCTCTTTCTGTGGTGTCTTTATCTAGTTTTGTTACCAGGATAATGCTCATCTCATAGAATGAATTTTTAAAGTTTTCATTCCTCTTATAATTTTTGGAATAGTCTGAGAAGAATAGATATTAATTCTTTAAATGTTGGGTAGAATTCTGGGGCACCTGGGTGGCTCAGTCAGTTGGGCGTCTGACTTCAGCTTGGGTCATGACCCTGGGGTCCTTGATTGACCCCCATGTTAGGATTCCACTAGGTGGCAAGTCTGCTTATCCCTCTCCCTCTACTCCTCCCCCTGCTTGTGCTCTGTCTCTCTCTCAGACAAGGAATAAATAAAAAATCTGAAAAAATAAAAACAAATGTCTGATAGAATTTGCCCGTGAAACCATCAGGTCTTGGACCTGTACTTGTTGGGGATTTGCTCATTGAATGTCATTGCTGGTAATCCTGTCTGTCCCAATTTTTATTTCTTCCTGCTTCAATTTTGGTAGGTTGTGTTTCTAGGGATTTATCCATTTCTCCTAGGTTGTTCAGTATGTTGGCGTGTAATTTTCACGATAATCTTACTGCGGTTTGTTTCTCTTTGGTGTTGGTTGTTATTTATTTCTCCTTTTCCATTTGTGATTTTGTTCACTTGAATTCTCTCTCTTTCTCTTTTGAGTCTGGCTAGGGGTTTATTAATTTTCTTGATCTTTTCAAAGGACCAGCTCTTGGTTTCATTGATGTGTTCTATTGTTTTGTAGTTTTGTATTTTGTTTATTTCTGCTGTCATCTTCATTATTTCTTTCCTTCTGCTAGTTTTGGTTTTCGTTTATTCATTCTGTAGCTCCTTCAGCTGTAAAGTTAGGTCGTTTACTTGAAATTTTTTTTGCTTCTTCAGGTGGGCCTGCGCTGCTCTACATGTTCCGCTTAGAAGGGCCTGTGCTGCATCGTCGAGATTTTGGACCGTTGTGTTTTCATTTGTCTCCATGTATATTTTCATTTTCTACTTGATTTCTTGGTTGGCCCGCTCACCGTTTAGTAGGTATTATTTAACCTCCACAGACTTGTGGTCTTTCCAGATTTTGTCTTGTGGTTGATCTCACTTTCAGGGTGGTCTGGTCAGAAAAGATGCGTGGTAGGACTTTGGTCTTTTTGGATTTGTTGACACTTGTTTTGTGGCCTAATACGTGGTCTGTTCTGGAGGGGGTCCACGTGCACTTGGAAAGAATGTGTCTTCTGTGTTTTAGGCTGGAATGCTGTGAACGTCTCTGTTAGACCCATCCTGTCCTGCCCCACTTTTAGTTACCAACGTTTGGTTATTATCTTCATCCATTATTTCACTAGGAGTTGCCAAATGGTGATTTTCTAAATATGTCATTCCTTTGTACTGGTCACCTTGTTTTTCTGAAAAGAAGAATTTTACTCCAAAAATCATTTAGCTACCGTGAAACATTATTCATGCAGAGAAATCAGGCCAAATGCTTTGGTTTCTTTATTTTCCAATTTTTAGAAGAATGAGTTGGTGCCCTGGCAGCTCCTGAAGGTTATTAGCACACTCTTGGTATCATTACCAAGAGTACACTCCTGTAGGTCTGCTGAATTTGGCCGGCGGCGGCCTTTTACTAGCTTGTTTTTGTGCCTTTTGACAAGGTTCGGTCTTCTTTACAAGTTTCCACGCGGTGGCATCTCAGTTCTGGATTTCCGTGAGACACCCTTTGGGCCATTATGATGTGGCTTTGAGATTAAGTCTGGCTTTCCATTTTGGGTTAGCCTCTTATTATTTGTGAGGTTTGGGCAAGTTATGAAACTCTCTGAGCCTCACTTTATCTCTACAATCTGGACGATAACGTTCATCTCACATCAGTGAGGTATCAGACATGAAATGCTTCAGAAATATGTCCCCTTTTCTTCTTTCCGAGTACGTTTCTTGACAGTCCTCCTGTGCGCTGCAGAGTCTGTAGCTGGTAATGAGGCTAACCCCCTGAGATTTACACAGGGTGAGGCCACTACGGCGGTGCCCGGGAGGGCATCGTTAACATCTTCAAGTGTTGCATGAGGGCATGGCATTCACTGGGATTTCCTGTCTACCTCATCCCCACAGCTACATGGTCTTCAGATGTTCCCTGTTGGGAACTAGAGTCCGAATCCGACGGAAGGCTGTGTCAGTTTGGCTCTGCCAGTGAACATCATTTGAATTCTGATTTGGGACTAACCCATCAGCCCATGTGGTCTTCCCTCGTCCCCATCAGAGACTGCAGATTCATTAGTTGGGGCGTGTAGGATCGTCTACCGTCTTCGGGCTGAAACACACAGTGTAAATGAGGAGGTTCTCTCGTTGCAAGTGAACCAATGGAATCTTGCTTTGTGGGAACCCGAGTTCTGAAATCCAAATGGCACCACTCAGTGTCATTCTACTTGAAAGTGGGCTGAGGACACAAGGGGGCACATTTAAGACGTATTGGGTTGCAGACGCTTGGCTTCCAACCCGGCCTGGAGCCAAGCTAGCCGGAGAACTGACGGGACGCCCAGGCTGTCTGTGGCCCTGGTCTGAAGGACCTGGTTCTGGGCAGGCTGGATCTTCTCTTTGGCACAGTGGTCCCTGTGGCTCCGGAGGCCTGAATGCTGGCTGGTAACCTGGGGAAAGCAGGTGGTGGGAGAAGGTCTCCCGGAGGTGAGGCGGTGCCCAAGGCTGGCTTCATCTTTCGCTGCTTTACTAGGAGAATTTCGGCAAGGTCTTCTGTCACTTGTCCGTCTAGAACACTCTGGGGAAGCGCCATAGGCTATGGGTGTCTTCCAGAAATGGACCGATGAGCCAGCCTGTGGGGGAGAATGTGACTTTCTACAAAGCTTAACTTTCAGTCAAGTTGGCTAAAGACATGTATTTCCTTCTGACTCGAAGTGGAAGAAACAACACTGACTTAAACATGGAGCCCCTCGTGATGCCAACTGTCTCCAGTGCCACCGCCCTCCGCAGTACCCAATCAGTGTTCTGTGGGGCAGGCTGAGCCCTGCTCTGGAGAGGCCCAGATGCTGTCACAAGGACTGGCTTCCAGAGCTTTCTCAGCAAACTGTCAGATGGTGAACCAGGAAGGGCTGAAGTGGGGTGTTGGACTACACGAGATGCCAGGGGTTTTAACTCTGATCGTGCTGCTTGAACTGGCTGTAGGATCTTGGGAAGATGGTTCGAATCACCTCAGCTTGGTCCTGTACAATGGGGGTGACCCCAGAGGCCCCCGTCCTTGCCGGAGCTTTATAAAGTTGGACGTTTCTCTCATTATTAACACTTGTGACTGCTTCTGAGTAATAAAGAACCTGAGGCCACAGTTGCAAGCCTGTGAGCAGAGCACTGGAGAGCTATGCAGCAAACCTGGCAAAGCCCAGGGCTGCACAGGAGGCCGGGAGCCTGCAGAACCAGGGAAGACAGATGCAGGCCAGGGGTGGCCCAGGGCTTCAGGAACCAACATGCAGTCCCCAGGGGCCAGCTCTGAACACATCCGGCCTGTGGCGCTCCGACGACCCACAGTCCAGGACAGAGCACCTGCCTGGGTTTGTTCAAGCCGAGGATACACTGGTGGCACATCTCGACGGACACGTTGTTTGCTGGGAGAAGGCCACGAAGATGGACAGGGGAGCTGCCGGCCACAGGGCAGCGGTGCCTATGGACACCACCAGCTCCCCCCATGCAGGGTCAGCTGACCCCTTGGTCTCTGCGGACTGGCAAAAGGCCAATAACACAGCATCCAACAGGCTCAGCCTAATTCTTCCAAGTTTGGGGGTCTAGGAGCAATATGGGGGCTGTAACCTCCCTCTTCCTGCTCTGGGGCTGTCCCTCTTTGGGGCCGGAGAGCTGTGCTGCGGACATGAGAGGACGCAGGTGTCCTCGGGACAAGACCTCAGCAGGGGCAGGTGGCTTCTCGGTGACTGAAGACTGCGGGCGCTTCATCGGCAGCAGTGGGGGTGGCCATGGCTCACTGCTGGCCCACAGAGCCTCCTCTCGTGGGCTGGGCAGCTGCTCTCCCCCTGGGGGCCACCTGGACCAGCGACGACTCACACCCGAGCAGACACCCGGGCAGCGAGTCATGTCTAAATGACCACAACAAGCCAGTTCAAAGTGGCGGATCTGGCAGTTTTGACGGTTGAGTCAATAATTCCAATCCCATCACAGCCTACCACACTAGGATGACACTCAGCGAGGGCCACGCTGTTTGTCTAGTAATTTGAGGACACTCATGACCACATATCCATGTGCCTCTGTTCACACAGAATGTGCAAAAGCTGTCTGTGCTCACCCTGAATCTCGCCGCAAATCTCTCCTCCCTGAGAAAGCGATCCCTCATCACGCGGGCACCGGCGGGCGTGCCCGGCCTGGCCCACTGAACACCTGGCTTCCCCTGAAGGACGGGGACAGGCTGGGCAAGGGAGCTGCGAGCCCTGGGGACTGGTGACCGAGCCACGTCCTCTGGCGCTCGCCATCCCCGACTCCCCACAGCAGGCCACCTCGCTGGGGTACTTCCCCGTCCTAAGCAGGTGTCACAGCTCTGCTGCCGTGTCAACTCTGACATTTCCCAGAGCACGGGCCAGTGCGTCGGAACTATCAGGTTGGTCGATAGTTTGATCTATCACTGCTCGGCGACATTCAAGGCCATGGAGCTGGCACGTGCTGCGTCGGAACTGAGCCCTGTGTCCTCCCTGGGACTTCTACCCCACTCACCTCCTCAGCCTCGTGGGAAGTTCTTGGAGAAAGACGAGGATGGAGGGCTGTGTCTGACCTTGAAAGTCTCCTTGGATGAGCTTGACCTATGAAGGCAAACATGTTCTTACGTGAACTGTAAGACTGCATCGTGTACAGAGCCCACCTTAGCACGTGAGGGACGCATGCCATCGAGAAGTGTGACGACAACAACTTAGGTGATTTCATAGCAAAGCTATGTCCCACCGTCCCACCGTCTAAAGGACTCAGGGAAAAAGCACACGTTGGAATGTTAGATGCTGTACCCGCAGCAGATGGGTGCATACAGGTGCCGTGTACAGCCTCCAGACATACCCTCGCCCCCACACACAGGCTCATGCACACACAGCATACACAAGTGCACGTGTCCACACACGTGCAGTCACACCCAGGCAAACACAAGGACACATACGTGCATGCCTCCTTGTGTGTCTGGGTCATGCCCTGGGGATTCCTGTCTGCCTGGCCCGAGCTCCAGAAAGAGCCACGCACAGCCTTCTTAGAGATCAGAAAGCTGGGTTACCTCACACTGAGCCCTGGAACCTGGCCCTGCTCTTCCTAAACCATACTTTGCTGCCTTTCTCCGTCCCTTCTGTGTGTCCTCTTCTCTGCCTCTAGCGGCTCCTGTCATTGCAGCAGAGCTGAGATCTCACGGCGCAACAGCAGAGTCCAGCATGGTGATGCCATCCGCATCTTTGTGGGTTTTGTACTTCTTCCCAGTATTTCTTCTTTTTAAAATTAAAAAATTAAGGCATTTTATAAAGAGAACTTGGGTGCGTGCCAGTGTGGGGGAGGGCTGGAGGGATGGGGAGAGAGAATCTGGAGGGTCTCTCCACTGAGCGTGGAGCCCACCTTGGGGCTGGATCTTGTGGCCCCGAGGTCATGAGCTGAGCCCAAATCAGAAGTCAGACACTAAACTAAGCCACCCAGGCACCCCTCAGTATTTCAGGCATGGGAATTTCCGTTTCCCTTTTCTCAGGGCAGTTTTCCACTTCCCCTTTCTTGGGGCATTTTACCTCCAGTTTCCCTGTGACTCTGCCAGAGCCCTGAGGCTAGAGCCCTTGGGGTGAAGCAGGCCCAGGGCTCAGGACCCTGCAGCCAGGAGCCACAGAACAAGAACAACCCATGCCCTTCCTGGGATCCCTGTCTCACAACCCAAAACGAAACAGTCCTCCGGGATGCCGGTCAGGAGGGGTTCAAAACTCCTGCAGGTCCTTCCTGAGGGACTTTGCCCACAGGGAGTGTCCCAGTGACCTCACATCCTGTCCTCAGGCAGCCGGCTCCCTCGGCGGCCAGAGTGCAGTGACCCTCATCTACAACACAGAAATGGAGTTAGATGTCTGGTGACAGGTCCTTGGGCATCCCACAGGGACGTCCCTGACCAATTACCTGTGATGCCCTCCCGCTTCTGGGCCACCTTGTGGGCCTGTCATGAACAAGCTTTACCTTCTAGCCCATCTAGATCCTATTTCCTTGTTTTATCTCCAGCCTTCTCTTCCTGGTGCAGGGGTTGCTCCCCTGGGAGCATATCCCCAGTGCCCTGGGAGCACACCCTGGAGCACTCTCCCTCTGGGAGTGTCGGGCCTGCACTTTCACTGAGGTAGACCGCTCACACCTGGGAGCCCTGCGTGCAACCTGGGCTTAGCAGGGTGCTGTGACAGAGCTGAGGGACGAGTGTCTTCTAGCCTTTCCCAGAGAGTCGGTGGATGAGTGAACTCACTGGTGAATTCTACTGGAGGAGGCTCGTTTGCTCTGAGGTGGGAGCACCGTGCTAGCCCAGAGACTTCAAGTCCTAAGTGCTCAGCATACACCAAGAGCAAAGCCACCCCAGTCCGCTGAAAAGCCTGCTCACCATCATTGTCCCCAACAGGTTGGCACTCCTGCTCTGTGGGATCCGCAGGTTACAAAACACAGACTTGTGGGCAAACATGGAGCAGGAGGACGATGGCTGCTGGACAGTTCCCTGGGCCTTTGAGAGACATCAGACAGAGACCAGGAAGGAGGAACTGCTTTCCTGGGCACAGGGACAGAGAACGTTGAGCAGGATGGCACGAGGGAGGGACCCGGAGGGGAGGACAGGCGTCAGCAAGGAGGTGGACGCTGAGGCCTCAGGGCCAATATTTAGTCCCAACTGTAGATGGCCTGGGTTGAGCTGTAACCCTCTCACCATCTACCCCACCCCAAAGTCTGCACAGGACAGCCTTATGGCGATGATAACGCGCAAGGAGGGAGAGGACATGGGAAGGCTGGCTGATGAGGGCAGCAGAGAGAAACCTCCAAGGCGCGCCGCAGGAAGGAGAGCTGACCTAGGCCAGTGGACCCATAGGGGCGGGGATGAGGGTCCAGGCCACCGCCCAGTGCTGAAGGAAGCAGGTGCGGACTGGGGCATCGGGGCAGGGGCACACGGGAGGACGGTGATGAGGGAGGCGATCCGCGCGCAAACCACGCGAGACAGTACAGCCACACTCACCCCCACACATCACTCACAACACACAGCTCACACCCCACCTCTCACACGCACTCAGCACCGAGCACTCACGTTCTCTCTTCGCGCACACACAGCCCCTCCCAGGACCCCTGAAGCCGTGCGGGGTCTCTGGGAAGCAGAGGTCTCCCCGGGAGGTCCGCAAGGTCCCCAGCGCCCCTCAAGGACCCCGGGACGTGCCAGGGAGGGACCCCATGCCGACCCCGGGGCCGCGGCCCTGCTGTGGACCCTGATCTCGCCGAGCGGAGCCCAGAGCTCGGGAGGGACGGATCCCCTGGCCCGAGCCCCACCGCCTCCTCCTGAGGTTGGGGACCCCACACCCCAGCGCTTTTCCGTGGGCCCGCGGCACGACCTGCAGCGCGCGACAGCCCCTCCGGTCGCCCGAGAAGCGGCGTCCCACCCCGCGGCGCAGCCCCACATCCAGGCCCCGCGTGCTTGGGACGCCGCGGGGGACCGCGCGGGCGCGCACCTGCCCACGGTCCGAGCCGAGAAGGGCTGGGCCTTCCCATCCCGCCACGCGAGCGGCTTAACTGCGCGTCCCGCCGACCCCTCTGCCTCGCGTCCCGCAGGGGTGGAGGTGGAGGGAGCAGGGTGCGCGGGGAGGGCAGCCTGCGCGGCCGCGGCGCCGTGGGCGGGGCCGGCGGGCGCTCGGCGGGGCGGGGCAGGGGCGGGGCCTGGCGGGGGCGGGGCCGGCGGCGCTGTCCGGTGCTGAAGCGGCGGCGGCGCGGGCTGCGCGGGGAGGAGCGGTGCTCGCGAGTCGGTCCCGCCGCCCCCGCCGCGCCGCCATGGACTGAGCGCCGCACGCCCGCCCGCCCGCCCGCCCGCACGCCCGCCCGCCGACATGGGGCCGCTGCCCGCGCTCCTGCTGCTGCTGCTGCTGCTGCCGCCGCGCGCCGCGCCCGCGCCCCGCGCCCGGCCGCTTCCGGGGCTTCTCGGTGAGTGGGGGTGGGGGTGGGGGAGGGGGCGCGGGCGTCGGGGGGTGAGCTGCGAAGGCGGGGGAAGGGGCGTCTCGGCGACGGAGGGGGTCTGGGAGTGGGGGAGGAGGCGCCTGAGGTGGGGGCGAGGGTGGGGGCCGCTCGGTGAGTCAGGGGGCGGGGGGAGGGGGCTTGTCGGCGAGGCGGGGCGGGGTAGGGGCTTCTCGCGGGGGGTTCCGGGGAAAGGGGCTTGTCGGCGAGTGGGGGTGTCTGGGGAGGGGGCCTGGCGGGTGAGGAGGCGGGGGAGGGGGCTGCTTGGCGAGCGAGGGGCGGGGGGAGGAGGCTTCTTGGCGAATGAAGGGGTGGGGGAGGAGGCTTTCTGGTGAGTGAGGGGGCGGGGTGGGGGCTTCTTAGTGGAGGAGGGAACGGGGGGGGTCCCTCGGCGGGGGGGAGGGGGCTTCTCATGGGGGGGGGAAGAGGAGGGGCGGGGGCGGGGAGGAGGTTCCTGGGCGCGCGAGGGGGGTGGGGCGCCCGGGTGCGTGAGGGGGCGGGGGTCGGGGCGCGGTGGGAGGCGCTTGCTGGGGCGGCGGGGCCTTCGCGGGGTCTCTGCCCTGCCCCGGGCGCCGCCGCGACCTGGCCGCGGCGCCCTGCCTCAGTTTCCTCCCCGGCGCCCCTCCCCGCGAGGACTTCCGCCCGGGTCGGCCCCGGCGGCCTGGGGAGGGCGCGCCCCGCGAGTGCGTGTGGCCCCGGGGCAGGGTCCCAGGGGCGCTGGACCTGGTCGGCGGCGACTGGGGGGAAGCGGCGGCCGTGGTTCCCCCCTCGCTCCCGCGCCGCGGACTCCTGCCTGCGTGGCCCGCCCGTGGCCTCCGCCACCCCCGGCCTCGCCCGCAGACGGACGTTTTCCTTCCGCGGCTGAGGTGGAGGGACGCGGGGCCGAGCCCAGAACCCGCCCCCGAGCAGGCCGGCCGTTTGCGCGGGGCCGCGGGCAGGGCCGGGCTTTCTGTGGCGCTTCGCTCGGTGGCCGGAATTGCGGAGCAGATGCCTGGTGACCCGGGGTGGAAAGTGAGGGCCGAGGGCTGCCCAGGTCGTGGAGAGGGGCGGCGCGTGGCCCCCGGCCTCCTCCCAGCCCGGGCTGCCCCCCTGGGCTCCGTGGTCCCAAACAAAGAGACCGCGAGGAGAGCTGCGTCCCCCCAGATTTCTGGCTCGTGCAGACCAGTGGCCCCGAATTTCTTCCTCGCATGTGCCTGCGGCCTGCTGGGCAGCGCAGCCGGGTTAGGGGGAGAGCTGGTGAGAGGCCCGCTGGGGTGGAAGGGTGCGTCCCACCCCCACATTCCGGGGGCTGAGGGCCACGCACAGATCATCTTGGTCAGGAGAGCCTTCTCAGCGAGGTCTGGGGCCTGGCTCCCTGTGGGGTCTCTAGGGCCTCACCCCAGACTGCTGCTGAGAGCCGACTGTGCATCTGTCCTCGACGCCTCAGTGAGAGCCGTTGGCTCCCTCGGCCCCAGGCAACCCCCCAGGTCAGGGAGCCCCGGCTCAGTGGCAGTGTTCTAGGGAAGGCAGTTTCTACCGATGAGGTGGGACACTGGTCCTTGGCTACTCTTTTTCCGTCAGAATTCCCCGTTCATAGCATCCTGCTTTAACCATAGAGAAGGGAAGAAGGGAGAGGTGGCTGAGGGAGGGAGCGAAGGAAAACCCGGAATTGGAAAGATATGAAGAGGAGAAAGTCAGTACACTATCGTGGACAATATTGCCTGACAAAGCAATGGTATTTTGGCTACAGGCAAAGTGGAATCGTATTTTAAAAGGTGCCTTATTTCTCCTCTGCTTCTTGTGTGCTTCCGTGGAGTCTCCTGGGTACCATCTTTATGTGGGACATTGGGGGTCCAGACATCATTCACACTGTTTCAAGGACTCCGGGTGGGAGGGTTAACCTGCGCCATTCCCCATGTGATTGGAAGTTGTGTGGCAGTGTATACAGATAACGAAATGCAAGTGTGGTCTTCTCATTTTGGAGTAGCATGTAGCTTTGTCTACCTGTGTGAGGTCCCTCCATCTTGTCCACTCAGCCTTCTGTCCCCAACGTCCTCACCGAGAATGCTGCTGCCAGGTTCTCAAAATTCATATCCCCGGTCTTCAGAAAGCTTGGGGAGAACCACAGTCACCTCTGAAAGGTATATGCTACCATGTTTCTCTTTCTCCGCTGTCCAGATCTTGTTTGGTCATGGTCGCACTAAGTACCTTGTTCCAAATAATGATGCGACACACAGCAAAGATCCCCTGGAGACCTTAGTTGTGGCCCAGCCTTGTCACTTGTTCTCTTTTTATTTGTTTAGCTCAGGTTGGCACCTAAAGGACACACACAGCTCAAGGAAATCTGAGGTTTTGCTCCTTGCTAGCATCATAAAATTGTCGGGTAGAATGAGGAGTCTCCTTTTTCCCAGTTAAGACCCAAGACCAGGTCTTTCTGTACAGGCTGCCTTGACTTGAGCCACAGTTCTCTTCAGATTGAGACAGTGAAGGAGTTCTTAATGAAAACCAGGGTCAACAAAGGTACTAAAATCTGCACTTATTCTCTTTGTTCCGAGCCACATTCCATGATGCTACCGTATTTCCACAACAGCTCTTGGCAGGATCCCAGTGGCAGTGGGTGTCTCACCTTTTCCCTTTCTTCACCCGCACCCCTTCCCACTTCATCACTTGAGCTTCATGCCCTCGCTCCACCTTTGTGTCCATGTCTTTTTGGTGCGAAAAGCTTTTTTATGGCACATAGTTTTTCATTATCTTTGACACTATTATCAGAGCTGAACAGGGTGGGAATAATGGCACCCCCATCCATGAGATGATTCAGCTTTGCTTCTAGTCAAAATACCGTTGGTGCATCAGGCAGCCTTGGCCCAGGTAGTTGAGCGATTTGGTTCTCTTCCATATGGTTCCATCTTTGGGTGTCCCTTTGCTCCCTCCCTCTGCCTTTCTCTGTGATTTCAGGACCTCCTTTTGTTCAGGTGGCGCCACCGAGGTCTGGTGTGAATGAAAGATGTTTGTCTTTAAGCCATTTTTTAGTTATAGGGAAGCCAGCTTGTGAACCTGCTCGAACAGCCCCCACATTTAAGAGCAATCCTATAAAAGGACCTTCTCTTGCTAAAGAAATAAAAATCTCATTTTCCAAAGCACAGTCAACCTCTCATGAAAATGTTCCTTGGAGAATCCAGAGTCAAAGCTAGCCTCTGCCTCTAGCTTTGAGACGGGTGAGTGTCTCTCCTTCTCCCTCGTTTTCGTGTTCTGTTTTGCCTACACGTACCCTTCATTCGCCAGGGAGCCTGCTCGGAGCTGAGGAGAGCGCAGCCAGGGGCAGGAGCCGGTCTGCTTTGTCACCTCAATAGCCTGATTGTTTATTTTTTAATCAAAGCATCCTTTCCACCACAAAAGCACACATCCTTCTTCGCTTCTTAGTGTCCATAGCTCTTGGTTTTGTGGGATGTACGGTGGTGAGCAGCCTGCCTCTCCCCTACAGCACAAAGCCTGCTCCCTCCTTTCTTTCAGCCTGAGTCTCTGCCAGTCTCCTCCCTCCGCTCCGGCTCTCCCAGCGTCGGGTGCCGATGGCCCCGTGCAGAAGGACGGGGTGCGTGGAAGACCGTGGGCTTCTGTGGAAGGGCGGTGACGGGCGGCAGGCTCACCCACGGAACCGGATGCGTTGGGTGGAACTGTGATGCTGCTGTCTCCTGTGTCCAGAGACGGCGGTTAAATGTGTCAGACTCGGAAGGAACGTGTGGGGAATAAAAGAGGTTTTGAGACGGCTTCCTCTCAGGGCTAAGCTTCGCGTGCATCTCTGCGTCTCGCAGCTCTTCTTTTAAAAGCCGATCTGTTTTTGTACCTGGTTACCAAGATCGTCCTTGGTAGCGCCCACCACGTCGGTGTGGGAGGCGTGCTCAGTTTTCCGGAGTCGGCTTTCTGCTTTGCTCCGTGGCGGTGCTGGGTCCCACCGTGGCCCGTGTGCAGGCATTTCTGTGGGCCACGAAGTGTGCAGACTTGCAGAGTCCCTGGCTTTCCACGCAGAAGGGCGAGAGCAGAGTGGGACATCCGCAGTTAGGTGGAGACGTGGGGCCAGGTGGTCACCCGGGGTGACGTTCTGGTGAGCCCTAGAGCAGTTATTTTCCCTTTTACGTGATAATAATGGCTGCACTCTGAGTTTGTCTTGTTCTTGGCCCCCCGCCCAGGCAGGCAATATTACCCAATTTGTGAATGCAGTTACTCACCCCTTTTTATTTTTAAAAGTTAGGAACATGGGCGAAGAGGAGAAGTTTGAAAGAGGCCTGGCATTAGCTGAGCCGTCCTCATACATGCTGTTAGCCAGAAAGGTTTCTGTCACCGTGATCTCTTGGAGACTTACCTTAGAGCTTAAAAATTCCCTGTGAAATGGTGTTTGTAACTAAACGTAACTCAGTGTGACTCACACTAAAAATAAGCCTTTGGCGGGGCGCCTGGGTGGCTCAGTGGGTTAAAGCCTCTGCCTTCAGCTCAGGTCATGGTCTCGGGGTCCTGGGATCGAGCCCCGCGTTGGGATCTCTGCTCTGCGGGGAGCCTGCTTCGCCCTCTCTCTCTGCCTGCCTCTCTGCCTGCTTGTGATCTGTCAAGTAAATAAATAAAATCTTTAAAAAAAAATAAGCCTTTGGCTTTGGGTGGCATATATTTGAGGTATGCCTGGGTATGTGTAACTACTGCTGTCCTAAGAGTCGCTACGTGTGGAGAGGCAGAAAACAAAACAAAACAGAAAACCTTAAGAAATGGGCAGAAAGAATTTGAATCCAGATGTATCCCTGTAGACGCAGGCCCAGGGAGGCTCAGTTAACCAAGAGCCTGTCTTATCTCTACTGACAAGATGTTCCATTTCCTGAGGAAGCAAACAGCTGAATTCGCGGCAGATAATTCTCGGCTCCGCAGAAAAGCACCAGGTAGCTGTTTCCACATTACTCTAAACTGACCTTCGTGAATATGGGCCCAGCTGGACTTCGTTTTTAATCTTGGTTGGTAGGAGGACAGAAAACCCAAGAAGCAGAAAATAATCAGTGCACTTTTCTGCTGGCTGGAAACAGTTTGTTGAAGGAAGAGGAAGTTTTTTCTTTTAATTCTCGTTATCTCCAACACGTCTATCACGAGCACTATTTAAATATTTAGGGCAGGAAGTGGAAAGGGGTGCGGTTCTCGGTTCTCTGGAAACACTCCTGTTCACATGTTAAATGACTTTTTTGTTTGTTCCTTGGCTTCTGCAGCTGGTAAGCGGGTGACTCCCCTGTAGGTGTGAGGCCCTGAACTGTGGACTAGAGGTGCGGGTGTGTGAAACGTCAGGGTCAGTCTGTCTCTCGAATGGTCTCTGTGTGTGTGGTGTGAAGAAATAAGGAAGCTGGTCAGGGTCTCGTGACGTTCACTTGGTGCTGGCTCTCCAGTGCGGGGGCGCATGTTGACTGGGCTTTTTATTTCTTTCATTTTTATCTGTTCCCTCGGTCCTATGATTATGGTTCAAAAAATGCAAGGATACTCCCTCTCTACATGGTACTAGTATTGGTTCCCACGCGGGTGGTTGAATGGGCAGGAGGGGAATGTTTATAAAACAGATCGGGGTACTTTCTCTTTTCTAATTTAATTAAAAACTATCATACAGTGAAATGGAGTTTTGTTTTGGTGTATCATTCTAGGTGTGGATTCTGATGACAGCTCATAGAACGTTTCCTTCCCCCCAACACTGCCCTGTGCTCCCCCTTTGTACCGACAGCCTACTTTGAGCCCCTGGCAACCTCTGGAACCCTCTACGTGCAGTTACGTGTACTCCCTGGAAACTCGCCTACTCCTTGGTAGGCGAGCCCGTGCAGCTCCCATCTCACAGATGGAAAGACTGAGGCTTAGGAAGAGTACAGTAAGATACTTGGTGCTGGGATTGGGTCCTAGTTCTCTGACCTTCAGTTTTCATTTTCTTTCCAGCGGGCGACCCCAGAATGAGGCCCTGGGGGTGGCTCCTTAGGACGTAGGTCCCCCAGAAGGGATCTGCACTCTTAGACCTTGTCTCTGGAATTCCCAAGAACAGGGGTGTCTGCCTCTTATTATGACAGGGACAGAAGGGATTTTCACTTGTCTGATTGCCTTTCCTAAGGAGCTTCCGAACCACTAGGCTTGAAGGGCCTGTTTGGGAGAGAAATGGAAAATGCCCTTTGGTCTGGGGGGGCGGGGAGTGTTGGTTTTCTGCCCTGGTTTTTGCACGTCTGAGTCAATCATCTGGTTAGCCTCGCTGAGTGAATCTTCATGTTTGGAAATGGATAACGTGTTTTTGGACACTTTGAGCCTTTCCTCATGGCAGGAATGCAAGTGACACTGTAGGGTTCACGGCTTACTGTGCCCCTAACCACGGTCCAGAATGCCCGGTGCTTCCCCCCAGCCTCTTCGAATGCGGTGCTGCAGACCTCGAGGACTAGCTCTCGTGGCAGCCGTGCCAGGAACACTGCTCCAGAGTAAGGGAGGACGAAGGAGGGTCATTCTCCTAAGAAGATTTTAAGAGGAGATCCCATCTAGAGTTGACGTTTAGAACCGCAATCGAGCAAAGGGACGGCTCGTTCACTCTCTCATTGTTTTCCGAGGCATCTGGTAGAGGAGAGAATGAAACGTTCCCTCCCATGACAGGGGCACTCTGTGTTGCTGTGTGTTCTGAAGGTCCATTTTGGGCTCTGATGCAATGTTCTACATACAGTACAAAAGATATTTGGGAATGGGTTGTTTGGTGGAAGGAATTTTCAGGAGAAAAGCTGACCTGGCTTCCAAACGGAAAAGGACTTTAATTAATGAATTAATTAATTTAAAGGTTTTATTTATTTATTTGAGAGAGAGACAAAGAGAGCATGAACAAGCAGAGGGACACAGGGAGAGGGAGAATCAGATGCCCTGCTGAGCGGAGAGCCTGACCTTGGGCTCCATCCTGGACCCTAAGATCATGACTTGACCCTAAGGCAGACCCTTAACCGACTGAGCCCCCAGGCATCCCAGGAAAAGGACTTTATATTAATGGTGCAAGTCAGTTCTGATTCCAGCAGTGAAATATGGTCAACTTGTAAATGGACAGAGCAGCCAATAACACGGGCCATGGGAGGCGGATGCTTTTTCCATTTGGGCCTGTGGCTTTCATCCAGTTTAAAGCAGTCATTAACCTGTGGTAGGGCTCGAAGCCAACCAGGTGATTTGCACATCGTCTGAAATCGCTGGTGTTTTAATGGCAGCAGGCGAGGCAAACCTGCGAGAGCTCATTTCTCAGTGGGGGGCTGGGAATGGGAAATGGGGTGAGGAAGCAGCTTGGGCCACCACCTATCTGCCCGCCTTCGCACCTCAAGGCATGTTCTGTCCTGCAAAGGCACATCTGCTTTTACCAAAATATCACTCAGGACTTCTTGAATCTCTTTCTCTGCCTTTGCCCGAAACGAGGTCTCGGTTCCAGTCACTCGTCTTCCATCCCATGTCAGTGTTCTGTGAGCAGCACACAGGCGTGATTGTAAGCCCACATGGGGAATGGTGGCATCTGTCCCAAGGGATGGGTGTTTGTCCTTGTGACCGTCTTCCCAGGTTCTCAGCCTGCTTCACCAGCGTGTTCTGGTCCTTGATTCCATGAAATAATAAACATGAAAAGAAACAAATACTCCAAGTGATTTCTGAAAACATGGTGGGGAATGGGTAGGTATGGGTCCAGAACACAAGTTAAATGACAAAATGCAGTGTTTGCGTGTCGCACGTCAACACACTGAGACATCGCCTATCTTCCCCATCTGGTAATCTTCACAGTTCGCACTTACGTTAGAAGTCAAGGGGGAAAAATCAAAGGAAGTGAAAGGACTTCACTTGTAATTTCTCTGAATTCATACCATGAGCAAAGTACCAAATTCTTCTTGTTTTTGAGAGGATTATATGAGGTGGTGGAGAGTCCTTGGTACCAGCCGTCCTAGATGTTACTGTTCCTGGAAACTCCATTTTATTCCGGTTAATGTTGGAGTTTGGTGGCCAGACAGGGTGGGACCTTGTTGTTGTCGAAAATACTAGTTCCTTGGTGAGTCCAGGTCTCAGCTGACTGACTACTGAGGTTTTTAAAGCATCACCAGTACGTTTCATCTTTTGAAAAAGATTTATTTATTTATTTTAGAGAGAGAGAGTGTGTGTGCATGTGCACATGGGGCGAGGGGCGGGGAGAGGCAGAGGGAGAAGGAGAAAATCTGGAGCAGCCCCCCTGCCCCGGCCTCGGGGCTCGATCTCACACCACCTGCGTAGAAGTCGAGAGTGGGACGCTTAACCGACTGAGCCCCCGGGTGTCCCACTGTTGCATTTTAAATAGTAAGGTCACTTACGTTTTTTGATAAACATATTTAAAAATATAGTTACAGGACGGAAACCGAATTACGCCGTAGCGAGAATGACCGAGGTGTTGAGCACCGTCTGGAGTTTATTTCACATCAGCCCTTCAAAGACTTTAAAGCCCTTGAATAAGAGAAATTGGGCTTAAGTAACAGTTATATACATTTCTTACATTTTTGAGTGGAAAGTTTAAGAAAAATACATACTCTTTGCAGGTACACTAAACATTTTCTATAAAATATTATATAATGTTTGATGAATGCAAAAATCAGAACCCTTTTTAGTACATTTGGCGAGTCTAGGTCGCATTGTTCTTAGGTGTCTGCCGTCCTCTCTTGTCACTGAGGCATGACAGCTGTCCGATGCTGGAGTCCAGAGGACGGACAGACTCTTGTAAGAGCAGCGAGGGTCCCACAGAATGAGGGCTGCACTGAGAGTCCCACAGAGCCCTGCCCGTCTGCCTTCCACAGCCTAATGCGGGGACCGTACACCACAGTGAGGGCATGACACAGGCAGCCTCCCTGCACCCTGAGGCCTCTATTCGAGCAGAGTGAGGGCTGAGCGAGTCTCCAACCCCTGAGTCCTCCACGTTGTGTGCCGCTGCCCCGAGGACTTGGGGTGTGAGGACACGCATGTGTGGTGCCACCATGCTCTTTCAGCAAAGACTGCAGTGGCCACGACGAGCGTCGGGGTGGGGGGTGGTGACTGCCTCCAGGAGACCTGGCTCTGTGAGCATCTCTCTCGGAGGACACTGGGCTCAGACTTTCTGATCTGGGGCTCAGGGTGTGTGGGCCTCACAGACCAAGTCCCCCTCTGGAGGGGGGGCCCTGAGCTCTAGACCCTGCCTTGTTGGTGTCCAGCAGTCACCACAGTTTGTCCCTTTCTGCTTGTCTGTGGGCCCCTCGTGCGCTCTGGTCATGCGCTCTGTGGCCTGGGTCTGAGCTGCAGCTGGCGGGGGCTTCTTGTGGGCCCGGCGTCCATCCGGCCTGTGGGCATGGCAGGGAGAGACGGGCAGCCTGGCGGTTCGGGTGCGTCAGGTCGTGTGCTAGGTTCCTTAGGGAGGGGCAGTGGCTCTGTGCCTGGGCCCCGTCGTGTTGTCTGCCTCGCGGTGTCCTCTCTCTCCCCAGCAGCTGTCCGTCAGAGAAGACGGGACAGGCTCTCTCTTTGCTCTTCCGGAGGCTGTGGGGCTCCCTGGGTTCTGCAGGTGCCCGGACTGTTCGTGGGGTGGTGGGAGGGGAGGTGGGAGGGCAAATTTAAAGTCAAGCACTAGGGAGCTGAGCCCCGTGCGCCTCCCACCTCGGCCCGACCCTGTGTCTGTCGTGATGGTCGGCTTCTACGCCCGTGTGTCAGGGACGGTGCCCTTGTGTCTGGTCCCTGGTGGTGAACTACCGTCGTGTGTGGCCGCGTCCACAGCACCCGACTCCCCTGAGAAAACCTCGCGGAGATGCCCGTGGGGCGAGGTGGGCAGAGGTGCTGGTGGGTGCCGTGTGGGGTGGTGGGCGGGGGCGGGGCGTCCCCACGTGAAGCCCTTGCGCCGTGGTGGGGGCGCGCGTGGGGCTTGCCCGGCAAGGAGCCCCCCCGTTCTGAGCCCCCGTGACTGTCAGTATCTCTTTCTGTTCCTGCGGCCTGGAATGCGCCTGCACAAAGGCCCCGTGGCCGCGCCCAGCTGGGACAGAGACTCCGACGTCAGAAGCAAGCCTGGGCCGACGTGGGTTCTTGCGGAGCCAGGGCTGGGCGAAGGGCCTCTTCCGGCCGGAGCCTGGCCGCGTGCTCGGGCACCGTGGCGCTGTGCCCAGGCGGTGCCCCGCCTGCCGGTCGCTCCACGCGGGCCCGGAGCCGGTTTCCTTGGGAGCGGCCGCACCAGGCCGTGGGGCTCCCGTTCGCTTTCGTTTCGTCTGCGGCGAGACGCGAGTGCTGCGAGAGGCCGCGTTAGGTGCGGGCGCTCCAGACCCAGAGAGAACGCACAGGAATTTTTAATTGCTGGGAGCCTAAGCATTTTGACGGTTGAATAAAGAAACCTTTTCATTTTTTTTTTAAGATTTATTTATTTATTTTAGAGAGAGACCGCGGGCGCATGAGCGGGAGGAGCAGTGGGAGAGGAAGAGCCTCAGCTGATTTGCCTGAGTGTGGGGCCCGCCTCGTTCTCATGAGCCCGAGATCACGACCTCAGCCCTGACCGAGTCAGGCCCTCCCCCGACTGTGCCGCCCAGGCACGCCAAGAAACCTTTTTATTCATTTACTTAAAAAAAATTTTTTTTTAAGATTTTGTTTATTTGATAGAGATCACAAGCAGGCAGAGAGGCAGGCAGATAGAGAGGGGGAAGCTGAGCAGAGAGCCCGATGCAGGACTCGATCCCAGGACCCTGAGACCATGACCAGAGCGAAAAGCAGAGGCTTAACCCTCGGAGCCACCCAGGTGCCCCCCCCATGACAATTTCTGATAATCGCTTCTTCCTCACATACAGTGAGCCTTGGTTTTAATTTACTGTTGTCCCAGAGGATGGGCGCGTCCGTGCGGGTCAGGTAGCCTGACATGGTGGAAACTGCGGTGCTGGTTGCTGAAACCATCTTGTGGGACTCACACAAGGAAAGCCAGTGTCCAGGAGGGCCAAGGCAACGTCAGAACAGTCTGGGGATGAGGAATGATTAGAGAAAAGCTTTGGGGCGCCTGGGTGGCTCAGTGGGTTACGCCTCTGACTTCGGCTCGGGTCATGGTCTCAGGGTCCTGGGATCAAGCCCTGCGTCGGCCTCCCTGCTCCGTGGGGAGCCTGCTTCCTCCTTTCTCCCTGCCTGCTTCTCTGCCTGCTTGTGATCTGTCAAATAAATAAATAAATAAATCTTAAAAAAAAAAAAAGAAAAAAAAGAAAAGCATGAGCAGTTCCTGAGGGACAGGAAGACCGAATGTTGGCGGCGAAACGAGATTTTGCTTGGTCTTGTGTATTTTGTCTCTTGGGGAGTAAGATGTAGTTCTGAGAGAGCATCTTGATTTGATGCTATTCTGAGAAGATAAAAATGTGCAATCAAGCTGAAAATTTGGATATTTATATAGATATGCCTGTTCTTATTTTTCAAAGGTTTCGAGGGATTGAAATATAGATGTTAAACCCACTTTAGGACCATATCAGTTCATTAATGAAGAAGCCTATTAGTGATGCTAAAGAGTTGATATTTTTGGTCTAAATGCTGTTGAGGAATATATAGCATTTGTTTAATGATTAAATGTTTTTCATAGGAATTCTGGAAAAAACCCGATATCCAGGGTAAATTTAAAGTCAAGCACTATGGAAAAAAGAATGTTCCAGACTGTTAGAGGTGGTCTTACATAAAATAACGCGTCTCACGAAGATTGTAATTAAATGGGTACTAACTCAAATCAAAACCTGGTTTTGAAAGGTTCTACCGGGTCTGGATTTATTGTTATTGTGTTCCGAATGTAGTATTTCCTCCAGAATATCGAAAGATGCCGCTTTGCTGTGTGGGATACACGAGCAGTGGAGGGAAGAACGCAGTCTCGCAGGAAAGACAGACGGTTGTTGGAACCTGCGGCCTGGAGAAGCAGGGGGTCGGGCCCTTCCTGGAACCCAGTGGCTCCCGCTGTGGTCTCCATGGTCTTCTGGTTCACCCAGAGGGGGTGGGAGGTATGCTCCTGGGCCCTCCAGCGCGGACCCAGGGAAGCTGCTGAGACGCCCACAGCCCACAGAGCTGATGGCAGCCACGCCATGCCCGAAGACCGGATGTGGACGCAGACGGGATGCGGCTTCTGGCCCCGCGCTCCTGTGTGGCCCAGCGAGAGCTTGGCTAAAATGTGGCAGGACGAACCGTAGAACACATCTTGCCTCCTCCAAGCCCTTCTCCAGCTCAGGCAGTGACCACCAAGAAGATCTGACCCCGTCGCTCTACTGTTGGAAACCTCCCCAGACGCCACGGAGGAGGCCCACGTCCTCCACTTCACACCTGTCCCCCAGGCACAAGCTCTCCTCGCCGCCTCTCCCCAGGGGGGCCGCAGGGATGCCCTCCAACCCGGTCTGTGTGTGTCCACCACACGCTTATTTACAAGTTATGCATGTGCTTTGTTGAACTTATGCTTGTTATAAGTCAAGTTAAAAAACAAATTTAAAAGAATGAGGGATTAATAATCATTGAAGTAATTATTGACTAGTCATTAAGATGTAGTTGCAGGTACGAAAACTCCTCCGTAGGGGTGTCTGGGCAGCTTAGTCCGTTAAGCATCTGACTCTGTTTCCTGCTCCACGTGGAGTCCACGTGAAGGTCCTTTCCCTCTGCCCCTCCCCCTGCTCGTGCACACCCTCTCTCTCTCTCTCAAATGAATACATTTGGGGGCCTGGGTAGCTCAGTGGGTTAAGCCTCTGCCTTCGGCTCAGGTCATGATCTCAGGGTCCTGGGATCGAGTCCCACATTGGGCGCTCTGCTCAGTGGGAAGCCTGCTTCCCCCTCTCCCTCTGCCTGTCTCTGCCTACTTGTGATCTTGCTGTCAAATAAATAAATATTTAAAAATATCTTAAAAAAGAGAGTATGGCAAAATTAAAAAACTTCCCCATACTCACCAAAATTACTATTAATAATGTTTCAGATGCTTAGTTTTTCTGTATCTTTGATTTTAATGTCTTTAAGCTGGTTGTCTACTATCTCAGGTCACAAGACGCAGTTAGAACAATGTCCACTTTTGATGATAATATATGTAAATCCATATTTGGATGAGTCTAAAGGATGACTTATGGTCTTTTTAGCTACTCTTGTTGGGTCCGGTTAAATTGCTGTGCCTTTGACCTCCGAATGTGTCCGAAGGACAGTTCCCACTAAGAGAAGTGTTAGTACTCACCCCCATTTTCTGTGTTTGTGTGGTTGTTAACAAAGCATGATTCCTTTGCAAGAGTCCCTTCATATCTCTGGCTCATGCTGTGTTGGTTAGAGCGGGTCCTCCGGTCCACAAGTCACATCACCAGGCGCAGTGCTTTCCCGGTGAGCTGCAGGGCATCATGCGATCCGTGGGAGGGTCATTCATGCTTCCTCCACCAGAACCCAGTGGGCGGTTGGCCAGGCCTCCCGAGGCTGCAGAATCGGCCCATGTATCAGACAGGCTTCGTGGTGAGTGGATGTGGGGGCGTATCCCAACATACACACTCAGTGAGTTTTGCTGAATAAATAAAACAGTTACAGATTACAGAGCTGGAAGAGTTTCCCTGGTCTGGTTGCAGCAATGTATAAATATCAGGTGAGGAGGTTCGGGTCTACGATGTCGAGGTTGCGCGGCCTCCCAGAAGGAGGTTCCCGACAGGGAACCTGAGGAGGGCTGTGGGGCGGGCAGTGTCTCGGTCCGAAAGTCTTCAAGGGAAGAGTGGACATGAGAGTGCGGCGAGCCCTTCTTAGAGTTGGGGGCGGCTGCGTATTCTTCTGGTCCCTTCTGTTTGCTTTAGGGCCAGACTGTTTTCAAAAGTGAATCTGAAAATTGACTGTAATCACAAGTAACAGAGTCTCATCCTGGAAATTTCTTAACTGGATCTGCCCTCATGAGAAGTAAAAGCTGATTTTTTTTCTTCCTTTTTTTTTTTTTTTTTTTAAGATTTTACTTATTTATTTGACAGAGAGAAATCACAAGTAGGCAGAGAGGCAGGCAGAGAGAGAGGAGGAAGCAGGCTCCCCTCAGAGCAGAGAGCCCGATGCGGGGCTCGAACCCAGGACCTGGGATCATGACCTGAGCCGAAGGCAGCGGCTTAACCCACTGAGCCACCCAGGCGCCCCTTTTCTTCCTTTTTAAAAAAAGATTTTATTTATTTATTTGAGAGTGAGTGCATGAGTGGGAGGGGAGAGAGAGAGGGACAGGCAGGCTCCTGCTGAGCATGGAGCCCTGACATGGGCTCGATCCCAGGACCCAGAGATCAGGACCTGAGCTGAAGTCAGGTGCTGAACCCACTGAGCCACTCGGGCTCCTGAAAGCTGATGTTTTCTGCATTTCTAGAGCACAGATTCCCTGTCTCATCCCCTAGCCCATTTCTCTGGTTGTCAGCATAAAACGTTAATAAAGTACAAAGGAATGTTGAGGAGCAGTGGAGGTATCTGTACCAGGGACAGTGTTCGTTCCTATCGTGTGGTTTTATGGAAGGTGACGGCAGCAAGTGCATTTCTGCGCCATAAACCTCAGATTTTCTTGCTGCTGTTCATCGAGCATCAGTCTGACCTCTAGAACAACCCTTTAAAGTTCAGATTCTCCATCTAAGAATATTTCCAAATGAGTTAATGACAGTTCTTCAGCCTAGACAGTGTCGGGTGAGATTTACTTACTCGGTTGGAATAAAATGTACATCGTTCAGAAAATACAAAAATTCATATTTGCGAGCTTCCTGTAGCAGCTGTGGCCAGGGAGCGGAAAAACACACCATGCTCTCACTTTCACTTAGAAACTGCCATTTCGGTATCAGCTCCAGCTTTGCTGAAGGACAAATTCAAAGGCCATATCAGTGCCAAAGATCCCGGATAAATGTTTGTGTCCAGGAGTGGGGGACCGAGTCGTTTGATTAACCCCCTGAGAACACAAGAGAGCCTGGACAAAAAGCAGAAGTACAAGAAGGACCAGAGTGAAGAGGTGGGGGTTTGAGACCCAAGAGTGTCCGCCAGTTCTGGGGAGGGGCTGCCGGGGACCCTGGTGTGCTTCCCAGGCGAGTTGGGACGCAGTGGGCTGCACGCTGGGAGAAGTGCTTCAGCAGAGACAGGACAGCTCTCCCGTGGGAATAGAGACCCGGCCATGAATCATCTTAGTTTCTGCTTGGACAAGCTGTCAGGGTCTTTGGATCTTAAACCACCAGACAGAAGCAGGAGCCGGTCTTCTCTGGAAGAAGGTGGCATCATTAGGGTTTTGAGGAAGCTCCACAGTTCCCCCGCATTGATGCCAGGACCAAAAATGACATTTGGAGGGAAATTCAGATACTTATCCTTTGTGCAGTTCCTCATTTTCACTGTGAATAATGAGTGCTGGTTTCCCCCTGACCTATAAAGTTAGGCAGGCAGGGAAACCTCTGGTTAGCAGCATGGATTGAGTCCCTACTATGTACCAGGCACTGTCCTGGACACTGGATATGCAAACATGAACAAGACACTGTTGCTGCCTTCCAGAACCTTCCCTGCCTCCAAAACCTTCCCTGTGTTTCCTCCCTCCAGCACCTTCTGTGCCTCCAGAAAAATTTCAGTCTTCTAGCATCTCTCTGCCCTCCAGAACATTTTTGTCTTCCAGAACATTCTCTGCCTTCCCAAACCTTCCCTGACTTCCAGAACCTTCCTTGCTCAGCATTTTCTCACAGGGCGGAGGCATGAAGCGGCAGGAGAGGGGTTGGAAGTTGGACTGACCAGGTGTCCTGCTGCTCGCGTCTCTAGATGCTCGGCAGAACGAGGGAGGAACGCAGGGTCGGCGGTGGCGGTTACGACAGCGGCATAGGGTAGCTCTGCTGTTGGTGAGCGAGGACAGCGGTGCCCTGAGAGGCTTTGGAAAAGGTGAGGAGCCCTGTCCGCTGACTGTCTGTGCTGAGCGTGCGGATCCCACAGGGAGGGTGACAGATGGGTTTGCACTGCATGAGCCTTCACTGCTCCTCCGTCTCTGGGACACGGTGACCGACCGCATTTCTCCTTTCTGCCGTGAGCAGCCAGGCGGCGTCTTTGTGGGGAGCGAGGTTAGGTGCACGCGCACCGTCCGAGCCCCCAGGCTGTGTCTGGCTCTGACCCAGCTCGCCGTGAGGAAGGTCGCATCAGGTCCCCGAGCAGCAGGGAGCGGAGCACAGTGTGTCCGCAGTCGCCCTGCGCGTCGTCAGCCTTGATTTCCTCGTGGGCCACTCAGCGGCGCTCTGGCTCTGGGCGTTCAAGGCGCACTCCCTTGGAAAGCCGGATTTGGGCCCCGGAGGTCAGTGTAGCCCCTTTGGCCTGTGCGGCCGTGTGGACTGTTGGCACTGAGCTGCCTAGAGGCCCAAACCTGGTCACCCAGGGAGGCTGCGGCAGGCGTGGCGGCCCTGATGCTGCGGGGCGGCCACCTTCCCGGAAGTTCCGATTTATCCACTTTTAGATACTTCCTAAAATTCTGAGATTTTACTTATTTATTAGTTCGTGATTGTTTTGTTTTTCTTTTTTAAAGACTTTAATTTTCAGTAATTTCTATACCCAGTGGGGGGCTCGAACACAGCCCCGAGGTCAGGAGTCCCACGCTCTAGCGACTGAGCTGGCCAGGAGCCCCCGTCAGGACTGCTGATAGCAGGTGGTAGGTGTGGGGTTTTTTTAAGTATTTTAAGTTGGAAACCTAAAGATTTGGCAACTTTTTGGAGGTTCCCCTGAGATTAAAAACAATCAAACAAACATGGTTACTTGTCTATGAAATTAAAAAAAAAAATAGAAACCAGTACTTTATGGAATATTTCTTTTTTTCTCTGTTTTATTGAGATGTAGTTAACATATAGTACTGGATAAGCAAAGCTATTGTAGAGCGTAACGACTTAGCAAACATTGTGAAATGATGTTAAGTTCAGTTAACATCGGTAATCTCATCAGATACAAAAAAAAGGAAAAAGAAAAATGAATGCTTTTTCCTCTTGTTGAGAACTTTTAGGATTTACTGTCTTAGCGACTTTTCAGTATATCATGCAGGGGAGGCTTGGGTAGCTCAGTCAGTTCAGCATCTGCGTTTGGCTCATGTCATAATCCCAGGGTTCCGAGATCAAGTCCTACGGTGGGCTCCCTGCAGTGGGGAGTCTGCTTCTCCCTCTGCCGCTCCCCTGGTTCATGCTCTCTCTCTCTCTCTTTCTTCTCATAAATAAGTAAAATCTTTAAAAAAAAAAAAAGTTGGGGGCGGTGCCTGGGTGGCTCAGTGGGTTAAGCCTCTGCCTTCGGCTCAGGTCATGATCTCAGGGTCCTGGGATCGAGCCCCACATCGGGTTCTCTGCTCAGCAAGGAGCCTGCTTCCTCCTCTCTCTGCCTGACTCTATGCCTACTTGTGATCTCTGTCAAATAAATAAATAAAATCTTTAAAAAAATCTTAAATAAAAGATCTTTTTCTCCCGCTCCCACCCCTTGTGCCTTGTGTGCATGCTGGCGTGTGCTCTCTCTCAAAAAAAACCACACGTGGGGCGCCTGGGTGGCTCAGTGGGTTAAGCCGCTGCCTTCGGCTCAGGTCATGATCCCAGGGTCCTGGGATCGAGTCCCGCATCGGGCTCGCTGCTCAGCAGGGAGCCTGCTTCCCTTCCTCTCTCTCTGCCTGCCTCTCTGCCTACTTGTGATCTCTCTCTGTCAAATAAATAAATAAAATCTTTAAAGAAAAAAAAAAACCACATGTTACACGTCAGTTTTAACTGTAGTCCTCATGTTTCTGTGACGTGTGATGGGTGCTGACACCTGTTCCAGGGACATGTCTAGAGTGTTTGAGGTAAATGCCACAATTTTGCGCAACATACACCAGGTGTGTGGCCGACACCAGTGTTTGAAGAACTTGTTTGCCTGCGCATTTCCTCGGTGTGTTGGAAGAAGAAAACGCAGTTGAAAGTTGTTGGGTTTTCTCCCAAATCAACACCCCCAGATGGAATCATTTAATGCTTCCACCTTCTCTGGGAGTAAACAAAAAAGGGGGGGTTCATTATATTGTGAATGAGCAAATCATCTATTTTCTCTGGACCTCATTTCCCCCATCTATAAAATAAGGAGGCTGAACTAGATATATTAGTAAGTGTATGGTTTATAAATACTAGTTGCTAATAAATGAGTGTCCCCCTTTTCTGTGCATGCCTTAGTAGCGGGAATGGACATTGCTAGCAGCGGGCTGGTCATTTCTTCCTCTAGGATGACCTGCCCCTCTGTCCTGCATCTCTGGGGTCGGCACGGTGCCTGTGTCCTGGGCCAGGACGCTGTCCAGAGTCTTTCTCTCCCCCGAGAGCACCTGACACTGCCTTGTTCCCCCCATTTCACTGCTTTCGGCATCATGTCCTGCCTCTTGCCCGTGTCCTGGTCACAGCACCCCACCTCGGCTATGTCCGTGTCCGAGGCCTCCTTCCTCCGGCATTTTCCATGGGTTGATTAACTTAGATGTGGGTTGCTCCTTCGGTGGGGGCAGCTCACTCGTCACGTGGCAGGAACATGTGCGTTTGTCAGATAATGAGGGAGCCTGTGGGTCTGGGGAGAGCCCGCTGAGTCTCAGCCTTGACATTTCACATCGCCATAATGAAAAGCCTTCTGAAAATAATGCTGCCTGCGTAACGTCTAATGTATTCTGTTTGGAGGGTGGAGACTGCGATCGCAGGCACAGCCTGGTCTCCGCCAGCCTGTTTGTCATGGTGACAGGACGGCCTGTCGTGAGCCTGGGAGTTTTCTGGCCTAGAAAAGACTGGAATAAACACCATAAATATCCAGGGACACTCTCTGCAAGATACATTTCCTTCGTTCAGTTGGATGAAAGCCATTTAGCTTCCTTTAATTTTTTATCATTTCCGTGGTTTTAGCGTTTGCCATTGGACCTGCCACGGTGACAGGACTGTCAGGTAACCTGTGAAATCCAGAGCGGCTAAATGGAGGAGGACAGGTGTGACACCTCCTGTGGGGCTGTTCCCACCCCCCTTCCACCAGATGAAATGATGAAGAAGATGAAAATCCTCTTTTTTGGAGATGCTTAAAGGAAGGAAACGAGGGAGCTCAGGCAGGAGCCTGCTTTCCGAAGTCCGGGCTGCCTCACCTGGGACGTGGGCCGTCAGGTCCCTTGGGGTCACTGTCCGTGCTCAATCGCGTGCAAGGACGGTAGGGCTGGGGGTCGTGCTGCTGGCCTGGAAAGGGGTCCCCAGTAGCCCTCTGGCGGCTGCTCTCCAGGTGCTCCGGAGCTGAAAGGACCTTCTGATGTTTGTGGACGGAGCAAGTTGCTGATCCCCAGTGTCATCCAAACCCGTCGGAATCCAGGGAGAGGTTTTCTAAGGGTGTGGGGGGGCAGTGGCTGAGACGAAGGGGCTGACTGGAGAGGACAGAGCTGTGGTCAGTGAGTGTGTCCAGAGTCTGGTGACGTGGGAAACCCCTCAGGAGCTTCCTGCCACAGCCTCCTCACGTGTGAGGCGGACCGCTATTGTGGGGCTGGAGTCCGAGTGTTTTGGTTCATTATGTGAGGAGTGACATGACGGGGGGTGTCTGGGTCCTCCAGTAACCGCGTGTCTGCTCCCAGTGGGCTCCGGTGTCACCGGAGGCTGCGTTTCCCGTAGGCAAGTTTGGTGTCCGCTTGGGCATCCTCACCACCCTGGGATTCCAAGGGAAGACGCACTTGCGTGATCGTGGCCGCCGAGTGTGGGAGCAGGTGGGGCCCGGTGGCCTGCGCCGTCAGGGCGGGGGCGGCCCCCTCGGGATGGGTCTCAGCCGGGGCGGGGGCAGCCCCTCGGGATGGGTCTCGGCCGTCTGCGACACTCCCATCGCGTGTGGCTTATTGAAGGCTGCTTGCCAAGCTCCGTCCTGACAGGGAGCCGCCGCGGTTGTCCTGCGTCCTGCGGCTCTGCCGCAAATGCAGCTGGATCTGGTGCTCAGACGCAGACGCACCGGGCTCTCTCCGGTCGTGGGGATCTCACGGTTTTTTAAAGGAGAAACCTTGCGCTCGTTTATCCTGTCCGAGCCCCTCTCCCCACAACTGGGTGCTCCAAGCCGCCTTGGCATTCTCGGAGCTGTGCGTGACTTGCAGGCGGGTGGCCGGTGGTCCCCGTGGCTGCTCACGGGCGCGGGCCCGCTCAGGGCAAGCCCGCCCGCGAAGGGTGGCCTGTGGTGTGCACGTGCGCCGCGGCCTCGTCCTTGGTGGGCCCACGCTTCTCTCCGCCCTAGCAAGGCCTTCCCTGCCTCCACGCTACTGACTGGCTCATGCCCGGAGCCTTTCCTGGGTCTGAAATTCCTTGTTGGTGGAGCCAGGCTCTCCTCTAGGCCTTGCCTGTCCGTCTCCCGCCTGCCCTGTGGACCGACGCGGGTGCCCGGTGAAGTTCCAGCAGGATGAGCCCAGACAGCTGGGGGCTCAGTGAGAGACAGAGTCGAGCAGGTGCTCCCAGGGGCACGTGGGCACCGCTGGGATCGGCGGGGATGGGAGACGGGCAGACATCCACCCCCTGGCTCCCTGGGAGTTCATGGGTGGTCTCCAGGCCTCACGGAGCACAGGGGTGGGGGGTGAGGGCGTGGGGTGGCCCCACTCGCGTGTCCTCCTGGTGGCCATGAAGTCACCTCAGCCTCCTAGGTAGGCGACTGATCGCTCTTGTCACAGCGCGCTCCGCTGTCCGACTGGCAGTTCCGCTTCCCGGAGTCTGTCCCGCGGCCTGCGTGCCGTGCCATGCTGTGCCTGGACGCCAGCGCTGCCGCTGTGGTCGTTAGCGAGAAGCCCTGTCGTTCTGTACCGAGACTGGTGACGCGGGTCGTGCTCCTCCTGCAGGATGTCATGGTTGTTACAAACCCGCAGAGATGTGCTCGGTCACACTCACGGCGACGGGGCTCCCGTCCAGAGCTTGCTCTGTGCCCTGCACTTCTGTGTGCCCTTTGCTCACTTTGTCTCCTTGAACCCTCACGGGGCCTGTGACGGAGGAACCCCTGTGGCATGCGTTTCAGACACGCTCAGGCGCTGGCCTCGCAGCCCGAGCTCTTCCTCATCGTAACAGTACGCAGGCGGAGACCCTTGGCAGGTTTTAGAGATTTCTACTGGACCTGTAAGCGGAAAGGGCATTTATTCGAAAGCAGGAATCTTGTATGAGAGCCCCCCATCTCTTCAGTTAGTGAGGGGGTCAGACGAAGGTGGGGGGGATTGGGCCGCTGGAGCCCTGTCATCTCCGGCACCACAGCGCTCACCTGTCCCAGACCTCGGGGCTCGCGGAGGTGTGGCCTGAGCCCACGGGGATGCCCAGATGTCGGGATCAGGAGCGTCCCCGGCCTTCTTCCTCGCGCTGCCGCGAGCTGCCGGATGCTGTGTCGTTAGCTCTGCCTGGGGAAGCGCTTGCTGGAGTCAGGCCGTGTTCCCGGGGCTTCGGGGCCCTGGTGTTCTCTCGGCTCACACCGGCCAGGGTCAGCACGGCCTCACCCGGACCTCAGGTCACGGAGCATCACGGTCAGTTGCAAACTGCCGTGCGGTCAGACGTCACGTTGTTTTCGGCTCTTCCCGATCCCACTCGTGTCCGTTACGTTTTGGTCTTTCTTCTGTCAGACGTCAGGAAAGGCCGTAGGTGGGTTAGTCCGTGCTCGATGCTCAGTCATGGAGATTTCTGCTTTGTCCGCAAAGCCTTTCCATGCAGGGTCCTCCCCTCCCCGCCCCAGGGCTTTCGCTGGGAGTTCGAAGTCCCGCTCCGGTGACAGGCCTTCCCCTGGAGGCTGGGTCCCTTCCAGCCGGTGGGCGCCTTCCTGTCCGTGCAGGGCTGCATGGACTCTCTGTGCTCGCGGGTCTGGCTGGGGTGGGCCGTTCCTCTACAGCCAGGAGGACTCCTCTTTTCCCTGCTCTTGATGTGGGCAAGACGGAGCTTCCAGCCTCTGCTGTTGGCTGGGAAGGATCAGGGAGCGTCTTCGTGGAGGACCCGTACTCAGCCAAGAAGGCTGTTGACGTCTTTCACTTGATAATGAGTTAATCCACTTCTGTCCACATATGGGGTTTTGAGCCCGGAGACATTCGGTCTTGGCTGGGGCTCTAGGCAGTGCTCATCCCGTCCCTGATCCCGAATGGCCTGCCGCAAGCCTTCCAGCTCCACGGGACCCATGGGGTCGGTGGTAATGCAGAAGACGCACGTCGTGAATTATCAAGGCCCGTGGCCATGGTCTCGTGGTCTATGACTCGGCACATCTTCCGCCTCCAGAGCAAGTGTGCCGGGCGTCTGCCTGAGGGTCCGCGGTGCTGCGTCTAAGGGCTGAATGGACTAATAATCAGGAGCTCTAACGCGTCACTGACTTTATTCGTGGGACACAGAAGGGTCGTAGTGCAGACAGGCCCTGGGTGTCGCTGCACCCACTTGGATCTCATGTGCTGCTGTGGTCACTGTTGGTTTCACGGTCGCTTCTCAAGCAAAGGGACGGTGGATGGAGGGCTCTGCGCCCATCTCCCCAGCTCGGAAGACGCATTCGTACTGGGTTACAGAGTCTCTGAGGACACATGTCCATCGACCTGTTTAGTTATCCACCTGGCACCAGGGAGAGGGAGAGCCAAGGTCCATGGTCTCGCCATGTATCTAAACGGTGTTTGGTGTGTGAGCTCCCTTCAGGCTCCTCTCATGTGGCCATGCTTCCCCGCGCCCTGGGGTTCAGCCAAGCTGCAGCAGGAGGGCACCCATGATTTCAGGAGTGTCTGTCCGCCCCTTGAGAGTGTTTTGTCTTACGCGGCGATTCTCAAGCGGAGATGGGATCGAGTTGGACGAGCAACATGTTAAAATGCAGTTTCTGATTCAGGTTTGGACCCTCAAGCCTGCGTCTCTGGGGACACACTTAGAAAGTGAGATCTGGGGACGCCTGGGTGGCTCAGTTGGTTAAGCAGCTGCCTTCAGCTCAGGTCATGATCCCGGTGTCCTGGGATCGAGTCCCACATCGGGCTCCTTGCTCTGCGGGGAGCCTGCTTCTCCCTCTGCCTGCTATTCTGTCTGCCTGTGCTCGCTCTCTCTCCCTCTCTCTCTCTCTGATAAATAAATGGAATCTTAAAAAAAAAAAAAATTAAAAAAAAAAAAAAAAAAAAGAAAGTGAGATCTGAGTCCGTGTCAGAACCGAGAAACGAAGCAATTAAACCCTTGCTATTTGGGAATCAGGAATAAGTTTTGGCTTGCTTTAAAAGGAAAAATGAAATAACACTAAAACCTGCTGGTGTATGTGTAAGACCTCTGGGGCTTTTCTTTTATTTATTATTTTTTTAAAGATTTTATTTATTTATTTGACAGACAGAGATCACAAGTAGGCAGAGAGGCAGGCAGAGAGAGGGGGAAGCAGCCTCCCCGCTGAGCAGAGAGCCTGATTCGGGGCTCAATCCCAGGACCTTGAGATCATGACCTGAGCCTAATGCAGAGGCTTAACCCAATGAGCCATCCGGGTGCCCCGGGACTTTTCTTTAAAAAGTTTATCATACGGATTTTGGAGGCTGTCCACAGTCCGCAGAAACATGTTTCCCGTGTTACAGAAGAAGGCTCCCCGGCTGCCAGGGACCAGATTCCCAGGCGGGTCTTTCCGTCTTAGACATGAGGCATTTGCTTTTCTATGGCAATAGGTGTTGTGGGTTTGTATTTGGAAGATACCCTGAAATTTTAATCAGAATGGCTGGGGTTGTCACTTCGAGAACCATTCAGATACTCCGACTTCAAGGAACTACAGGAATAATTACATGCCGGATCTCCCAATCTTTCTGGATTTTGAGATTTATTGGCTTACCAAGTTTGCAAGGGTGGGGGAATTTAAAATTAGAACCCAGGCCTCCAGACTTCCAGACCCAGCCGAAAACAGAGCTTCTCTTTCTGGAATGCCTACTGTGTGCCCCATCGGTGAGCCTTCTTGACGTGGAGGAACCAAACACGAGTTAATGAATCAAAGCCCGGTCACAGCTGAGAGAGCACCAGGCGGCAAGATTTCTCCTGTAATGCAAGCCGACTTACTGTGGTGGTGGTTTGCCCCTTGGAAGGCAAACATGAGGACAGCTGACTTCTCGTAGGGACGTTGGTGTGGCGTTCCGGTCATGCTTTGGCGAGCCGGATAGATTCGGCTCTGCCTTCAGGGTCGACGCGGTTCGTGCCCATCGATTTCGTTCTCACAGGGTGACTGGTGGCTTCCCAGGAAGAGCTCTGTTCTCTGTGCTGCACAGGGTCGGTGTCCTCGCGTGAAAGCCGGGCCGGTGCCCGGCGATGCCTGCATCAAAGGTCTCTTGGAGGCTCGGATGAAACGCCCCTTCCCTAGCAGGCTGCGAGCAGGGCCAGCCGCGCTTTCTTGTTGAGCTGAGCTCCACTCTCTGGTGGTTCAGTTCCGCTTTCATCTAACAATTAGGGAAAAAAACCCACCTTTATTGTGTCCCCGACTAGGTCACAACATTTACTTGTTACTCTGAGTGTCTCACACGTCATTAGATACCGCACCGTGGAAAGCTCAACGTGTGCCCACTCCTGGGTCTGTGCCCTGAAGAGCTGAAGGCAGGGTGTCCAGTGCCCGCACTCACGGCAGCCTCATTCACACAGCTGAGGTGTGGATGCAGCCGTGCATCTGCGGTGGAGGGACTGATAATTCCTGCACACCGCAGAGTATCGCCCGCCGTAGAAGGGAAGGGGATTCTCACGTCTGCTGTGACGTCGATGAACCTTGAGGACATTCTACTCAGTGAGGTAAACCAGCTCCAGAAGGATAAATATGATATGATTCTACTTATTATGAGGTCCTTGGAGTTGTCGGATTCATGGAGATATAGTAGAGGGTTTGCACCGGGAGGTAAGCAAGGGGGATGGGGCGTTGGTGTTTAATGGGGCCAAGTTTCCTGTCTGCAAAATGAAAACGTGCTGGAGGTGTGTCATACAGCAACGTGCATGTCGTTGTCACGGCCGAACTAGCTCTACACTTAAAAATGGTTAAGATGGAAAGTTTTACGTTTTTTGCTCTTTAACACAATAAAGAATTAAAACATGTAAGTGGAAAGAAAGCAGAAGGAGAATTTAGTTTTATAACGTATCCCCATCTTTACTTCCAGGCCTGTGGAGTTCTGGGGACCCAGCATCATAGCTGGGAGTTAGTCGGCCTGTCCGGATTCTCTGTTGACGTTCCCAAGTGGGAGGAGAGCATGGGGATGTGGGCTGACCGGAACCTGGTGTGGGTGCTGAGGGAAGACGTGGTGGCGCGGGTCTGATGGAGCGTGTCGTGGGGGGCCAGTGTTCCCCTGGTTCCGTGCTGGGCCACATTCCTAAAATGATTTCCAGTAGGCGCGAAGCCCACAAGACTTTTCTCCTTTCCGTGCTATGTGCTGTACAGTTGTTTGCTTTCCTTCATATGCTAGAACAGTCATTCTTTTCACTGGAAATGAATGTTCAGTAAGAGAGTCGGTACGTAAGTGGAAATACCTACATCGTGGGGTCCTCTGTGGCCGTGTCGTGGCCTGAGTGGTGGGATTATGTAATTCTGGAGAGGGAACACATCAGGCCTCAGAAAAATACTTCTGATCCAATTCTGGGCTAAAAAAGTTGTATACAGTCACGGTTACATGTATCTGTACAGAGCGGGACCTGGGGGTGTGTTTTGTTTTTTCTTTTTATTTCTTATTTTTGTTATTTATTCAAATTCTTTATTTATTTTAAGTAAACTCTACCCCCAGCATAGGGTTCGAACTCATGACCCTGAAATTAAGAGCTGCAGTGCTCTACCAACGGGGCCAGCCAGGGGCTCCCACTCTTCATTATTTTAAGAAAACACTGTGTAATAAGAACAATAAAAATTAGCTTTTTTAAAAGAGTTTATTATCTATTTATTAGAGAGAGAGAGAGAGCGCGCGTGCGTACAAGGCAGGGAGCGGCAGGCAGAGGGGGATGCAGGCTCCCCGCTGCACAGGAAGCCCGACGTGGGGCTCGATCCCAGGCCCCCGGGGTCATGACCTAAGCAGATGCTTAGCTGACTGTGCCACCCAGGCGCCTCTAAAAATTAGTTTTTAATGTAGAATGTATAACATTTCTTTGTAAATGGGTTAGCGAAGGACAAAGAAACCGTGAGAGAAAAATCTTCTCTCAGAACTAGAGCTGCTCTCGTGGATGGTTTTGGGGAAACCGGACCCTCAGCCCTCAGGGACCTCCACCCTGCTGGGCCCGGGGGTGGTGTTGGGGCCCGGGGGGAGCTACCCTGGGCTGCTCCCATCTGTTGGCTGATCTCAGCACGAGCTTCCCCAGTGAAAACAGGGTGACGACTGTCGGGAGACGCCGGCTTGTCAGAAGGTGGGCGAGCAGTGCGGGAGGGGGTGTCCTCGTCCTTCTCCTGGGCCTGGTGACCCCGTCGTAGGGTTCCAGAATTGCTTTTTTCTCGTCTGGTCCCGATGGGTCAGAGGGTGGAGAACCGCTCTGGACCTGCCCGAGGGAGGAGAAGGGCCTGCTCCTGTCTGTGGGACGTGGACAGGGGCTCCCCCTGCCTCCAGGGCTTTTTTGGGAGGCTCTGCTTGGTCAGACCCTTGGTCAGACCCACCGACTTATTTCCGGTGCCTGAAACATCGGGGGAGATGGCCCTCAGGGCGCCCATGCTGAGCCTGGTCTCTGGGACCCCCTGGTTTGCCGCTCAGATGCGCCCTAGGGCAGTCCCCAGAACAAAGGCTGCGGCTGGAAGGCTGTGCCCTCGGGCTTCAGCATCTGCAGGTGAGGCGCCAGGCTGGGTGGTGTGTCTCGTTCAGGGGATCACACATGCCAGCCCCGAGTCCAGAAATGCGGCGTCAGTGGCGGGCTGAGGGTGGCCGTCCCGTGGGAGTTATTTCAGAGGGGTTGGCCAGGTGGACGGTCGTGAGGCTGAGGTGGCGGTGGGGTGGGGGTGAGGTGGGTGATTAGTCCCTCAGCCAGAGAACACACTGATGAGGTTCTCATCCATGGAACATGTGGGAAAAGCTGTCCAGCCCTGTTGTCTTCTTTGAGGTGATTTGCCTGATGGGACAGCTTGCGGGGTCCCGGAACGCTCGCACCGGTCCAAGGGGTGGGGGTTCCCCGGTGCTCTCGGACCGAGTCGCTTCCCACAGAGCCAGAAGAGAACGCGCGGAGGGAGAAGCAGGGCCAAAGGGTTCTGCTTTCCAGGGAAGGACACGGTTTCGCCCCATCCTAAGTTCTTTGGGAGATAATAAAAACAAGGAAAGGAAAACTGGAATTATCTTTGAAAGACTCATGTCTGTGGACCCACTCCTGCGCTCCAGTCTTGGCTGGGCGTTTGGACACCGACAGCAGCAGAGGCAGCCCCTACCCTCAAGAAGCCTGGTTCCCCTGCCCCTGCTGGATTTTATTGTTCTGCGTCTCGTCTGTCCTAAAGTCACCCCTCCCAGATTCAGGGGGTAGGCCTCTGCTCACCAGGCTTTCCTGTTGTCTCTGGTTTCAGTTGCTCTGGAGTGAAGAGTTATTACATTGACTTCTATCAAGCCCCCCCGCCCAAAGTTCTCTTTTACTCTATTCAACTTTTGTTGAGGCAGATTCTGATTTCTGTGTCCTGAGGGCTCAGTGTGGGGGCGGGCATGGTTCTCTGGCTGAGTCTGACTTTTCTTACTCTGCAGCATGATCGTGGATTACCTGGGATTTTATTTCCCTGCTAGAGGGGCTGTTTGTTAAACTAAGGGGCGGGTTTCTCTTCAGGCTCAGAAAGAGCCCATGTTCAGAGATGCTGTGTCCAGTGTCCATCGGGAGCTCCCAGCAGGAGCAGTGCCCACTTGGAGTACTCGGCACACCGGGGTCTGGCTGGCTGCAGCGCCGAGGGCCTTGGGGACAAGGAGGGCTCCAGAGGAAGGCCTGTGAGTGGGAGGTGGTCCTAGAATCCGCTGGCTTTCAGCCTTCTCAGTGGAGCTGGCGTGTTGGAGCTCCCAGAGTGAGGGCAGGCAGTGGCGGGAAGTCCCAGCCTTCTCCGTTGGTCAGGGAGACCTTCCCTCTGGACCCGAGAGGGAAGGACCGCAGAGCGTTAGGCTCTCAGTTCTGGCTTGAATCAGCCCCCCGTGCTGTCAGGTTAGAATTAAGAGAAAGGATTAAATCTCTCTCTCTCTCAAAGATTTATTTATTTACTTGAGAGAGAGAGTGTGTGTGCACACGAGTAGGAGAGGGAGAGACTCTGAAATCTGTCCTGTGCCGACACAGGACTCGAGCTCATGACCCTGAGCTCGCCGGGACCTGAGTTGGACCAAGCGTCAGGTGCTTACCCGGTTGTGCCATCCTGGGCCCCCCAAAGGGTTAAATCTCTTAAAACAAGCACAGAGTCCAACCAACCGAGCTATTTAGTTAAGGGCAAGTTGTAGAAATACTTTAAAATCCACACAATAATGGTAACTAATTGCAATCTTAAAAACTCTATGGGCATTTTCTTTTTTATTTTCACAATAAATTCATTTGCACAGATGCGGAAACACACCAGCACAGCTGGGACTCAGTCCAGGTCTGCCCAGGGCCGACGTCTGTGCTGATACCGCTCTCCCACCTCCCGCCACCCGTGCAGCCTCAGCAGTGGGGCTGAGGGGCCGGGGGGCCTCTCGGGGTCTGTGGTGCGGAGTGGCAGGAGCAGGGAGTGTGATGAGTCGGCCTCCTGGAGCTGAGGGACACGAGCAGGTGCTTTATTTATGTATTTATGTATTTATTTTAAAAATTGATTAGAGAGAGCGTGGGCATGCACGCACAAACAGCAGGGAATCTCAAGCAGATTCCACTGAGCATGGGGCCCGACATGGAGCTCGATCTCACAACCCTGAGATCAGGGCCCTGAGATCACAGCCCGAGCCAAAACCAAGAGTGAGAAGCTCAACCGATTGTCCCCCTCAGCACCCCGTCTTGCTCATTTCTAATCACAGCCTATGCCCGTGGTCTCATCAGACCCTTTGACAGACGGTGAGCTCCGAGGCCGTTTGGAGGAGTAGTAGCCGAAATTCTGGCCTGCACAGCCGGTGTCCTTGGTCGGAGGCTTGACCGTGGGGACCAGAGCTGGAAGTGGCTGTCTAGGCCCCATTCCCAGGGGCCTGGCCCTTGCTGGTCTTAGATTTGGATCAGTGCTGTCGTTGTAGCTGAGACCAGGCCCATATCTTGTGCCTCTGACTTTCCTTCCCTCGGAGTCTCACAGATTTGGTGGCCTTTCATGAATCTACCGCCCTTGCATTATTTACAGAGGAACTGGATCCACAGAGAGAAATCTCCTGGAGGAGGAGGGGCAAGTGTTCCGTTTTGTGTTTCTGCCTTCCTAGTGCACACGTGACTTAAAAATAGATTTTTCTAAAGGTTTTCTGTGTTTGACAGAGAGGGGGAGAGAGTGTGCACGAGCTAGGGGAGTGGCAGGTGGAGGGAGAAGCCCCTCCCTGGGGGCTCCATCCCAGGACCCTGAGATCATGACCTGAGCCAAAGGCAGAGGCTTAACCCACTGAGCCACCCAGGCGCCCCAGAAATAGATTTTATGCAGGGATGAGAACATCCACTCCATAGGCTCTTCAGCAGGGGCGAGGCCTGGGCAGGGATGTCCAGGATTGGTGCTGGCTGCTGCTGCCTAGATGCTGAGGAGACAGAGGTCACACTGAGGCAGACACGGGTTGGCACAGCACCCTCCTTTGCTCCGTGCCAGCTGGGCACAGGATCGGGCTGCCCTCTCGGGCTGCATGGGACAGGTCTTCAGTTGACGTCAGGGAGTTCACTTGCTGCCAAACTGTGGTGGGAGAAATCTCGTCGCTGTGACTAGTGAGTGGGAGGTTCATGTCCGCTTCGGTTCCAGAAACAAGATTCTGTCTTTCATTAAAAAAAGCCTGAATCATTCATGCGAACAGTATTTACCCAGTGTTCCCTTCTCTCCTGTGGTATCCCAGGCCCTGTTCGTGCCTGCCTGTCCTTGTGCGGGACGAAGAGAACATACAGGTCAGCCTTAGGCTCCATCCCCAGGCCTCTGTCCTGGGCACCAGCTTCCTGGTGCACCCGCATCGAGGTGGCTCTGTGGCAGAGGGCTGGTCCTTCTCTGAGGGAAGGAGGCTTTGCTGCCTTGAGGAGGATCAGGACAGAGGGTCCTGCAAGGCTTTTCCTGGAAGATGCTCTTAGTATAGACCCCAGGTGCTGGTGTTTGCCGAGTTTCGTTCGTGCCATGTACAGTCTCTACGCTTCCCCTCCTGGTTCCACCCCTTCACTCCTGTTGCCTCCTAGGTGGTGGCCAGGGCAGCGAGCACCTCCTCTTGGTCTGGGAGTCAGAGAGGCCCTCTGCCTGGGGGCATCTGGGTTCATGCTACCTCCTTGCTGGGCTTCTCTCCCTCTCCTGGGTACCCGGTGCTGTCCGTGGGTGGGGGTATGTTCTGGGTGGGCAAGGTCACGTCTAGGAGTCTTGGCTTTTCCAGGGGATTTTGCCGAGTCTTGTATAGTCCTTACGAAATGTCTACAGAATGCAGCGGGTGAAGCCGGGTGAGGCATGGGAGGCGGCTTCAGAAGCCACACGGGAAGTGTTGGCGTACAGCCGTGAACTCAACTTTCCTGGGAGTACACTTCATTAAAGGGTCCTCATATCCCCAACATGAACCAGCTGTCTGCCTGGCCTACTAGAAGACTGCAGGAGTGATTCTAAGGCGTGCTGATCTCCGAGAAGAGTAAACAATAATTAATCAAGCAATAGAAAGGAGGTTGACTTCTCTGCACAGAACTAAATATCATGGGATTGACTCCCATGCTAGTGTGTGGTGTATAAAAGGAAGAAGCCTTTGGGGACAGGGACTATGGGTCTGCAGATGGGAAAAGCAAGCATGAGGGTAGCACCATGAATTTCTGGGATCGCTTAGGTATGTGCCCTCCCACACTTGCTCTGGATTCTGTCACCTGTGAGGTGAGGGTACTGGAGACACCTGGTCTACCTTCCTGCCCAGCCAGTCACCCACTGCAGACACCACCCTGGGTCTGGTTGTGTCATTGTGTCATGATGGTGACTCCAACCCTAGAAGACATGTGTGAGCCCTCCTGCCTGCTGGTGGCTGGCATAGAGGGCAGCTGGGCCTCCGGGTAGGGCCAATGGCTGGGGTTTCTATCCAGGGTCAGTATCTGGGCAGTTGCTTTCCTCTCTAGTTGGCCTTCTAAGTCCCTTGGAGATAATGCATTTATTATTACTCAGGGGGTGGAGACTGGGTCTGTCCTGTGATCGCTGCTTGCAGAGAGTGACACATGGGAGGCAGCTGGAGTCACCTGCCAGGCATTTCTGTGTTGCTGGTAATGATTTATTCCAGGGTCAGAGTCTGTGCTCAGAGTTCCTGCTACAGGGACCTCCCATCTCTGGGCCAGTGGAAATCTCAGAAAGCCAGAAGTCTCACTCTGCGCTGAACTGAAGCCAGTCCTCCATACCTTTCACCCAAGAGGGTGAATTAGATGACCGTGACCCCTTTTTTCTTTCTCCCAGAGGGACACAGCCAGTGTCCAGGTCCTTCCTTCCTTGTCCGCATGCTTCTTTGCCAGCTGAAAGCCGTAGAACACGAGGCAGGTTGGGTGTCAGTCTCCAGCCGCGTTGCTGTCCACGGTTAGAGGGACTCTCCTCAGCTGGCGGTGAGCGGCTCTGGGTGTCGCACCCTTGAGGTCTGTGGGGTGTTAGGGTAGGACCTGGAATGGCTCCTGGAGGCTGTGGTTCACATGCCCCCTTTTAAGCTAACTTTACGAGTCTCCGTTTCCTCAGAAAGAAAGGGACTGCGGGGCCTATAAGGCAGGGAAGAGTAAAGAAGCTAACGGAGAGCAGGTCGCAGGTGGGACCTAGCCCGTGATCCGAAGGACCGCGGTCAGCAGGCCGGTCGTCCAGAGCTCAGCTGCCGGCTGCTCACGGTTGCACATTCTGGCCAAGGCCTGGAATGCGGACGCTTCAGTGACAGCGGAAACGCTCTCCTGACGGTGGTGACACGGTGCATCTTGATGTCTGATCTTCCTGGCAGACAAAGCAAAAAATAAAACCCTCACGTCAGCAGATTGCGTGGTTTGTGCAGGCCGAACCGAGGAAGCGCTGTGAAGACACGGGACACGCACTGCTGTTTGGGCAAAGTCCCTGCCCCTGGACGCAGGAATAACCTTTGAGTTTGTGAGGAAGAATTCACTGACTTGGCCTCAGGTCAGAACTGAGCCCTACATGGGACAAGAGCGTCCAGCCGCACAAAGAAGGGCGAATGTTCCCCACAGTGAAGGTGTGGATGGCAAGGTCCAGCCTCAAAGTCCTGCTCCTTTGTCCGGCGGGTCCCAGCTCACCTGGCTTGGGCGTCTGTGGGCATCTCGCCAAGTCTGGTCTGGAGCCCCTGCAGGAAGTTCCTGCTCAGTCACATCCTGTGACATCTGACGGTCTGAAAGGAAAAAGGAGCGTAACGAGATGCCAGCATCCCCAATGGTTCTGGAGCATCGGAGGATTCGCTGGTCGCTCCTCCCTCATGGGCCTCTCCTCCCCCGCTCAGGGGCCTCCCGTAGCTGCAGCTCTGCGTTCCCTGGCACGGAGGGTCAGTCAGCAGGTCCACGGATGGTATTTTGGATGGCCCCACAGGTGCCGGTCTGGGATGGAAGAGTCACCCTGTCCGTCCTGGGAAGGGTGTAGAGAAGAGAAAGAAATGACACCGTGAAGTTTTACTTGAACGTACGGTTTTTGTAGGGGATGAGAAATCGTACTGGAGTTTACACGTATTCCGACAAATTACTGGGGAGTAGATGAAGTGTTTGGTCAAAAACGGACCTAGAATTAGCCAGTGGCTGTGCCCCCCTCTTTGGACCAGCACTGGCTCCAGCTGAGTGTTGACTCAGTGGTGGTGGCATGAGCTTGGATGGGCTGATGATGGAACCACACGTGTCACCTGCTTGTCATGCCCCTGGAAGGCTCCTCTCGGTGGTGTACGTGTGATGTGATAGAAACCAGACGGAAGCAAAACGGCAGTTCCCCAGAAAGCCAGCCGACTTCATGTTTTTTTTACATGTGTTTACTTGTCTCACTGTTCTGTGGTGTTACTCAGCTGGACAGGGAGTTAAGTACTGAGATTTGGGAGGTTAAACTAACCCTGTTTAATTCTTTATTTTTAAAAAATTTTATTTATTTATTTGACAGAGCTTGCACAAGTAGGGGGAGGGGCAGAGGGAGAGGGAGAAGCAGGCTCCCCGCTGAGCAGGGAGCTCGGTGTGGGGCTCCATCCCAGGACCCTGAGATCCTGACCTGAGCCGAAGACAGATGCTTAACCCACTGAGCCACCCTGTTGCTCCCTGTTTAATTCTTTAAAAGGATGGTGGTAAGACAAATTTAAAAAAAGATTAAGTAAAAGCTTGAAATGGGGACCCATCACTGCCCAACAGAGCTGACCAGAGAATGAGAGAGCTCCTGGCTCCAGTGGTGGTTGGCAACGGCCCAGCGTTTGTGGAGATGGGCTTTCTGACCAGAGGCAAACCAGGCTTCATGGGAGGCGTGGGGGGCTCTGCGCATCTGGATGGGCTGCTGCGGCGGCAGCAGGGCGTTCCTCGTCTGGGCTGCTTATTCTGGGCAGGTTCTGGGGGAGTGGGGAGCTCCACGGTGAGATCTGTCAGCTCGCTCTGTACACGCCGGTTCATAGCAGACCCTCTGGTCTACCCCGGCCTGCGTTCCCGCCTGAGGACGACCGTGCGCCTGAGCCCCAGACCCTTCTGCGGGGTCTGGGAACTCAGAGCACCTCTGGGAAAGGCAAGCACTGAGTTGGGTAATCATGGGTTCTGGTATGCAGCGATGAGCGCCATGTGTCCGTGGAGGGCTGCTCTCCTCTCTCAGGGACATTCGGAGGCTGTCGGGGAGAGGTCCACATAAGTCAGCCCCGCCTGGGACGGTCGCACACTTGATTGTGCTTTTGGCGAAGGTAAGTTATTGGGGAGGAAGTAAAGTTGGCACTTAAAGTTAAGGATTGGGTGAAGGACATCAAAGACCTCCTGTGGGGGTATCCCAGTGCTTTCCTCTGATGAACTCGCCAAGGTCACCTGCAGATCCAACACACGAAGGCTTTGTCCTTCCCTCTAACGAGCACTAGGCACCCTGAGTGGGGCTTCGTGCGGCCTGTGAGCAGGGCTCTGAGTATTTGTATTAAATACTTCCTGGCACTCCCAGCATCTGCTCTCGGGCCTCATGCACAGATAAGTGTGGTTTGGACAGCGTAGCCCTTGACGTAGGCTCATGTTTACATCCGCATGTCTCACACCCTTAATCCCGTTTTTTCATTACATCTCAGGGTGTTTCCAAAGACCATAACAGGGAAATAACAAACCAAAAAATTGTACCGTATGTCGCGGGCCGGACCTTCTCAAGGGTCTTTTGTTATCAAACTGGTGATGAGAGACGTGATTGGAGCGGTGGCGGCTGAGTGGGCGGACGCTGAGCTGAGGACAGCCTTCCCCTCGCTCTTGCCGTCCATTTCTTCACACGCTTTCCCCAGTGGCCCCATGGACGTGGGGTGGGCGGCTTGTGCCTGGTGAGCACGGCCAACGAGGAAGCATCTGTCGGGGGCCTCAGCTAGAAAAGTGAGACTCTGGGTGTCCCTTTTCCTTGTTTGAAAAGTGCATGGATTGAACAGACCACTTTCTTTTTAATTTAAATTCAATTAATTAACATATAGTGTGTTATTGCTTTCAGAGGTAGAGGTGACTCATCCGTTGTACACAACACCCAGTGCTCATCATGTCACGTGCCCTCCTTCATGCCCGTCCCCCAGTGACCCCAGCCCCCACCTCCCTCCCCCCAGGAACCCTCAGTTTGTTTCCTATGGTTAAGAGTCTCTCACGGGTTGTCTCCTTTTCTGGTTTCGTCTTGTTTTATTTTTTCCTTCTCTTCCCCTCTGACCCTTTGTTGTTCTTCAGTTCCACATAAAGCAGAAGAACATTTTCTTCCTCCAAAGGAGCAGTTTGAAAATGTGGTTTTATGGTGTTTCCTCACACCTTTCCTCCAGCGCACAGGGCTCATTGTCTGGGGCAGGGGCGTGGAGGGGAGGACACCCCTTACCCACTGTGGGTCTCCCCTGGGCAGTGCCCTCCAGGCCTCAGGGATCAATAAGCCTTGATTTCCTTTTTCTTTCTTCCTTTCCTCCTTCCTTTTCTTTCCTTCCCTTCTCTTCCCTCCCCATGTATCCCCTCCCTCCCTCCCTACATCTCCCCTCCCTCCCTCCCTCCCTCCCTTCCTTCCTTCCTGTTAATATTATTTTTTAAGATTTTATTTATCTACTTGACAGAGAGAGAAGGAACACAAGCAGGGGGAGCAGCGGCAGAGGGAGAAGCAGGCTCCCCGCTGAGCAGAGAGCCCGATGTGGGGCTCGATCCCAGGACCCTGGGATCATGACCTGAGCCGCAGGCAGTCACTTAACCCACTGAGCCACCCAGGCGTCCCTAAGTTTTAATTTTCAACAATGGTCTGGCTCTTCTTTCTGTAGAGACTTCTGGAATCGCACAACAAAACCTTGATAAAAGGAACAGGAGCCCTTCCTCATGAATAGAACCGAAAAGCACAGATTTGATATCAGCATGTATTAAATTATATAAAGCTCAATTTTGAGGTTTTCCATCATTAACATTTGACCATCCGAGAACAAAATTATTAGAAGAAGAGAAACAAGGTAGCAGGATTTCCCCTGGCCGGAGGTCGTCGGGCCGAGCACGGCACCGGGGCGTGGCGGGGTGAGCGCCGGCCTTCCTGGTCAGCCGGACGAGAGCAGCCGCTGGCATGTTCCTGCCTGGGCTTTGGTTCACCCTCAGCCTCGGTGACACACAGCAGAACCGTAAGACCATGTGCCCCGCTGGTGTGTGGGGAGCTCTGTGACGTCCTTGGGTAAGAGTGAGACATCGGTAAGAAATACAAAGGGCACTGCTTTGGGAAATGAGGAAAAATCTAGAAAATGTATTGTTTTATTTTCAAGAATGTAAGTAAAGCCAGATCGACATCTTTTTGTGTTTTGGTCTCCTTTCTCCGGGGCCTTATCTGCAGTATGTGTGGATGTCAGTCTTCAGCACGCAGGGCGGTGGCCTCCAGGTGGACTCTGGGACCAGAGCGTGTCCGTGAGCCGGGCTGGGCCGGACTGTTCGCTTCGTGGCCACCGGCGGCCCTGGGCGGTGTCGGGCCCTGTGCGTGGCGTCCTGCATACAGCGCGGCTTGGCGGTCGGGGAGTTTCCCTGAGCTGGAGGCCCGCCCGCACTGGAGCGCTCTCCTGTGACGAGCACTGCGGCCTTCTTGGCTTCTCTGCTGTGGCACGCTCTGGCGAGTGTTTTGATTCTCTTCAGCTCACTTAGCTAAGCCTTAAAAGAGTCGACTACTGCTCGCGACTTGGTAGAATTATAGCCAGAATTGTCGAGAGCTGATGGATGGCAGCCGGACGGCTCCGGAGTCGGAGAACTTACTCCTGGGAGCCGAAGCAGGTTTCCCGTCGCAACGAGTCCCACGCAAGGCTCAGCTCGCCTGGGGGGCCCAGCGCCCGTCCCTGGAAGCGCCCTTGCACCCCGGCCAGAGCGGTCCCGGAGTGAGGCCGCGCCAGCCCCAGGGCTGCTGTGCCGGCGCGGGACTGCCGGGGTCCGGCGGGGTGACTCCGTTCGCTGCCGTTTGGGCTTTGGTACTAGACGACGAGGCGTGTCTGCGGGGCTTCTGGGCAGGTTGGCCCCAGCGGGTCCCGCCACGCGCCACAGTTCTCGGAGTAGAAGAGGCCGCTCAGGCCCCGCGCCCGCCGGAGAGCGTGGGGCGAGAAGAAGCCAAAGAGTGTCCCTGGGACGTGCTTGACCCGAAAGTTACTCTTTGTCTTCGGAAGGAGAGGCCGGGAAGCTGATTTGTGAAGGACCCCTAGGGCCACGTGCTGTGACGTTTTCTTCCCTGAGGTGTTCTATGGCCGCAGGTCCGCTGTCAGACCTGTGCGGGGACCGCAGCCCGCTGCCGGCTGTGCAGCCGCACGCAGACCCTTCCCCGCTCACAGCCTTCGCGGCCTCACCGCACAGCGAGGTTTCTGTCTTGCAGGGGGTCGTGAGGGTTAAATAAGGTCATTCGTGGGAAGCACTTCGGGACTGGGACGATAAAACTGGGTCAGGGTGTGTATTGTCACCAGAACTGAGGCTGTGACCCTAGAGGGAGGCACAGAACACGTGTTCAGTTCTTCCCGACTGCAGGGAAAACTCCTGAGGTGTTGAGGGGGATGAGGGGTCACCGGTGGTGGGTGTGGGAGTGCTCCCTGTGTCCACTGGGAGGCAGGAATGGCCACGTCCCCGCCCTGAAGTCCCAGGGTTCGTGGGCTGCTTTGGTCCCAGGTGAGGGGTGGTGAAGGCCCCCAGCGCCCCCAGCGCCCGGCTTGTCAACCCCGCCCCCCCCCGAGGGTGTGCGTGGCGGGGCATGGGGCGGAGGGGCGCTCTTCTCAGAAGTCCTGCCTCACTGCTCCCCTGTGGATGACGGAGGGTGTGTGCGGGGGTGGGGCGGTCAGTGCTGCCCACGAGGCCCAGCTTGTAACCCAGCAGGTGGGGAGCCGAGGTTGCCTGGAAGCTGGCCGTCAGTCCAAGCCCCGCCCAGCCCGTCTTCTGTTGAAAGGGGAGGCCAGTGGTTGGGGGACAGGAGGCCCCCCGCAGGGGGACGGCAGAGACGCTGCATGGAGAGGCAGGGGGCGGCTCTGGGCAGGGGAGGTGGTGCCTGAGGAGGAGAGGCGGGGGCGGCGGGCACCGGACAGGGGCTGGGGGAGAAGGTGCAGCCCAGGCCCCTGAACGTCGTCAGGCTGTGAGGGAGGCCAGTGGCCTTGGAGCCACGGCTGTGCCTGGGCGTGGTTCCAGCCGCAGACTGAGGTCTGGATGCTCTCCAAGCTGGCGAGGGCTCAGCAGTGAGAGTTCCCAGGTATCTGGGGCCGAGGAGGCAGACAGAGGTGGGCTCTGCGCAAACAGGTGGGAATTCTCCTGTGCAGAGACGGCGCCGTTCTCCCCGCGAGCTGTCCGTCTGCTCACCCTCGCCCTTCGCGGGAGGGCACACCTGGAGATGCCTTCTTTCCTCTGCTTGGAGGTGGATCACGGTCGGGGCGCAGGCTGTAGGGCTCAAGATGGGGCAGAGGCCATGGGGAGACCGTGGGCAGACCTTGGGGGGACAGGATCGGGTGCCTGGCCGGGCTCCGTGTTCCAGCTGCTTCCAGTTCTTTATCTGTTGGAATGAAGTGCTTCCTTTTGAAGGATCAATGCCAGGGCTGTTTAAAATGCAAGCAGCACCAGCCCTGGCAATCTGCACGGTGAATCTGTGTTCATTAAATGCACGTAACCGATACTACTATTATTTGCAGTGAAAGGTACTTAAAATGTGCATAAGATAAATAGTAAATCCACACCTTAGTGCGTTTGAATGTAAATCTTAAAAGATTCTCTGGCTCATTTGAATCCATAGTCATATTTTTAGATGAAATTTGGAGAACTGGTTTGTGGGGAAATGTGCCAGTTGTTCATGACCACTGTGGTTCTTTGCAGTTTCTAACTGTGGAAAATTATAGCGAACGTGCAGAGCCTTGTTTTCCCTGAAACATTTTTGAATCTGTAATTTAGTTGCGTCAAGAACTTTGAGAGAGAAAGCGGTGATTATCCCCAAGCTGTGTCTGAGGACACTGACCTGCAGGCCTGAGGTTCCTTCCCCTCCAGTAGGTGACCAGACCCAGGCTTGGGAGTAAGACATCAGGGGTCGGGCGCCTGGCCGATCAGTGGTGTGAGTTGGGTGAGTTGCTTCAAATCTGTTTGCTCATCTGTAAAATGGGAGTAAGATGCCGAGTTCACGTGATTGTTGTCTCCTTTGTGAGCGAAGCTGTTGAGCGCCGAGCGCAGGGCTCAGCACAAGGTCGGTGTTCAGCAAACGTCAGCAGGCCCAGCTTGTGCCTTTTCTCTCCGCGTCCTCCTTTCTGGACCATGCAGTGGACACAGGCATGTCGAGAAGGGTGCAGGACAGCAGCCGGCTAGGCGCGGCCTGCTGCGGAGGTAGGACGCCGGCCTCTGTCCTCCCTGCTTGGGGAACGGTGAGGCTCGTCTGCACTGCGGAGCCCATGATGCCGCACGTGGGTCGATCCCGTCTGCTAACAAAGCAGATACGGTGGGTTATGCCGGACACCTGGAAGATATCGGAATCACGAAACACGGAGCACTGTTCTCCTCCGGAACCTCGCGGTTGCACCCTGGTTAGTGATGTCAGCGCAGGAGCAGTCAGGCACGGGTCTGAGCCGGGCCGTGACTGGGTTTCCGCAGAGCGGCTTGCGCACAGCAGCGGCTGCGAGGGAAGCTGCGGAAATAAATGTTTGTGACTGTGCTCATCACTCACTTGGTAAACAAAAGAAGAGTCTTGAAAAGTTTCAGAACGAGATGCGATTCCCAGCCCCAGGTGTGTGCTTTGTGAGGCGTGAAAGGAAGCAGCTTCCACGAGCTCCCTGGAAACCTGCTGGTGGCTCTGGCGCTGCCCCGGCTGTCGTGCGCAGCCTCCATCCAAGTCCGCTTCTTCCCCATGGCAGGAGCGCGTGGAGTCGCCAGGGGTTTCACTCCTTCAGCCCGGGAAGCCAGAGTTTTGCTTCCAAAGCTGGGAGAAATAAATCTGGAGCAAAGCCACTATTTTCTCTTGCTAGCTCTAAAATGACGACTCTTCAGCATTTTGAGAAAGCGATTCTGCTGCTAAAATTGAAGCCACAAAGTGTGCGAGGTCAAGGTGAGACTCACAGGTGCTACAAGGAAAGGAACATTTGTAAATCAGAATGAAGGGACAGTCACGTATCAGCTAAATTAGAAACCAGCTGACAGTTCCGGCAGGGAGGCCAGTGATACAGTCATACAGTCCAATAATTCAGATTTCTATGAGACAAACAGTCTGGCAGAAGAGCCCAGAGCCGCTGGTTGCTTCATTGGTAGGTGGGACGTGGCCTCATGTCCTCCATCTGCCCCCAGGGGCACCGTCCGTCCTTCCTTGCTCTGCTCATGCTTGCAGCACTTCTCTGTGTCCTGTGGCCGCTGGCTTGCGTCTGTGCCCAGGTCTGCTGGCCATGGGAGCCCAGCAGGCACCAGGAGGAGGAAGGACGTTGGAGGGTTCTTCCTCTGGCTCCCTCCCAGTGGCGACATCCCCGGCGGGCCCTGTCCTCCGGCTCCCGTTCAGTGCCCCCGTGGGGTCTCGTGGTGTGCTCATTCCTCCATCTTCGAGGGCCCCAGAAAAGCCCGTTTACCACCAGCCGGGAAGTCCCTGTGGTCTGTGTGGTCCCTAGCACCCTCCACATCGCCTTGTAAGTGGTCCCTCTGCTCAATGCCTTCCCAATGGTCTTAACTTCATGGAGCCTCCGTCTTAGTACGTTTGGTCTTTGTAGCAAAAATACTGCAGACTTGGAAGCTTAAACAGCAGACATCCATTTCTCACTGGTCTGGGCACTGTGAGGTCCAGGATCAAGATGGCCACAGACTGGGGGTCTGGTGAGTGTCTTCCCGACTTGTAGAAGCTGCCGTGGGGCCCGGTGTGCTCACTGGGCAGAGGGGAGGCTGGGCTCTGGTCTTGTGATCTTACAAGGGCACTGATTCCATCATGGGCTTCCACCCCTCTTGGTCCAGTCCCCTCTCAGAGGCCCCACCTTCTGGGACCGTGACCTGGAGCGTGGGTGCCGGTTCAGCAGAGGACTTTTGGGAGGACATGACATGCCGTCCTCAGCACCGTCTGTCCCTGCCTGCATTCCTGATGGCCGCAGTGCGTGCTCGTCTCTTTCTAGTTTCAGTGTCCGCTGACCGTGGACCTGGAAGTCCATCACAAGGCGACTGCCCGGTGGTCTCCCATGCCCCTGGGGCAGCATAGAGACACGGCCAAGTAGACTCACTCATTTACTTTTTCTTATTTGCTCGTTTTCTTGAAAATGACACTGACATTGTGAATCCAATCGAAGCCTCCTCCGAACTCCTGTACTTCCTTCAGACATTTGGGTTTACATTTTCATGTTGTCAAGGTGATGATGATGATGACGGCCGATTTTAAGATTATAGTTGTAATTGACGAGATCAATTTAATTTGGGACCTTACCTCAACCACCACCACCACAAAACTCGTCTGGGGGCTGGGTGTGTAGATGTTTCAGAACGTCCTCACCGGGGCGTCTGCCTTGGCTCGGGTCATGATCCTGCGTCTCAGGATCGAGTCCCCATCAGGCTCCCTGCTCAGTGGGGAGTTGCTTCTCCCTCTCGTGCCCTCTCTTTCACTCTCAAATAAGTAAATCTTCAAAAAGAGAATGTCCTGACCTTTTGGGTGTGAGCTAAATCTAATTTTACTTGTTCCTCTTACCTGGTGTGGAGCTGCCCTTTGACATTATTCATGCATGAAGTATTTTTCCTGATTTAAAAATAACAGAGGCTCATGGTAGAAAATGTAGACATTCTCCAAAGAATGAAGAAGAGAAAACCAGTGCCAGGTATAGCTGCTATATTAAGGTTGACTGTATTTGTTTCCTGTCCTTTTTTTTTAATGCGTGGTTAAAAAAATGACGCGGTTGAGGACACACTCTACGTACAATTTGTGTCCTGCTTTTCCCCCTTTGCATTATGGAAGCAGTTTATCAAGTGGTGGAAAACTTTATCATCTCCGCGTTGGTGGTTGCCTAACGACTGTCTTCATCCATCTTGAGTAACTAAGCCCTGTGCCACAGAAAGAGCCGTCCCTGCCGTGACCTGACCCCCCCAGACGTCCTCATCACTCCTCTGGCTCTCTCGCTCTTCACGGTGTTTGGTGAATGGTTCAGCCGCAGGAGGCTTCTGAGGCAGCGAGCGCTGGGAGAAGGTAACGAGCCTGTGGGAAGCCAGTGCTGGCTCCAGGCTCCCGCGTTACTCGGCGCCACAGGCCCTCCCGACAACCCACCCGATCTGTTTTGCAGAAAGTGAAACAGGCTCAAGACTGAGGGCGTCACTTGCCCAGGGTCGCACAGCTGGAAGGGGTGGCGCGGGGTCTCGGGCTGACTGGCTGCACAGCCATGGTTTCCCACCGCACCTTTGCCGAGAGGATCAGAGACCGGCGCTGCTATTTTCTCGGACGTGCCGTGGAAGGAGGGCGAGGAGCGTCTGCTGTGGGGTAACTTGGAGCTGAAATGCGTCCTTAGGTTCCGTGAGTAAGAGCCACGGGGAAGACACACGTGGGAACCTGACCCTGCCGTGTAGTCACTTCGTTTGGGTGATCCCACAGGGACATCGGGGCCTGGCCGGTCTCTCCGAGGGGCTGTGTTCCTGCTTGCTAACGATGCTCATGCCGCCAGCCCTCGCGCGTGAGACCTGCAGTGTGTCCCTCCCTCCCTGACCGTGGAGTCGGAGACGAGGTGGTGTTGCTCTTGGCCCCTTGTGCGTGAGACCTGCGGTGTGTCTCTCCCTTCCTGACTGTGGAGTTGGAGACGCGGTGGTGTTGCTCTCGGCCCCGCAGCGCATCTTTGTTGGTACGTGTCTGCACTTGTGTGGCACATGAAGAACGTCTTGTCTTCAGAGAGCTTGGGGCACGTTGGACAGCGACCGTGACGTTGGAAGGCCACTCGTGGTGTTAAGCAGTGACTCAGCTTTGGCCGGGGTGGGGAGGGCCGACATGGCAGAGAGGCATGTCCTGGGAAGGGCTTGTGGGGGCCCGAGTGGCCCCTCTCCTACAGGTCAGCTGGGGACAGCTCTCAGGAGCGTGAGGGAGGCAGGCTGGGCAAGGCTGGGCAAGGCCGCCGTTCAAAAGCCCAGTGGTGAGTTCCGGCGCCCAGATGGGGGGCGGTGTGACCCCATGCCAGGCACTGGACACCTGAAGGTTGGGCAGGACCTCTCAAGGCATCCCTAGGCGGCTCATTCGTCCGCCAGGCTGTCAGCTGGACTGGAGAGGCCACCCAGGTTCCACACAGCTGGGGCTCCACAGAGCTGGGATGTAGGCAGAGGGAGGGCTAGCGTTCCCCTGTTGCTTATGTTTCTGGCGGGGGTACTCAGTGTCCGTATCCTGGGAGGGGATTCCTGAGAATCTTTGTAGAGAGCCCATGAGGGTGCCTCATGGAGCCTGGAGCGTGTCTTGTGGGGGAGAAGTGGCCCTGGAGGGGGGGCTTCCGGGTCAGCTGGCTGCTGTGCTCCCCGTCACATGCGTCCCTGTGAGCCCCATGCTGTCCATGTGTCAGCTCAGGGGGCCGGGACAGGGGCACTTCAGGGGGCATCCCTCGGGCCCTGCATGTCTTCTAGGAGCTCTCCTCGACGTGGGGTTCTAGTTTGGGGAGGAATGACGTTGTAGCTTTTAATGCCGTGTAAATGGGTTCTAAGACTGGAGTGAGCATGTTTCTGGGATCTGTGGAGGCACCTGGGCTCTTTGGCTTGTCTTTCCTGCTCCCGTAAGAGAACAATGGCCTGGCACGTGGGCTTCTCAGGCCCGGGTTTGTGAGGGTGAGTTCGAGCTTCTAGATGATTCTGGAAGGGGAGGAGCGGATGGCGCCGTTTGCCTCCGGCATTAGTTGCCAACACATGTGTGAGTAGGTGCATGTTCGTATGGAAACGAGCTAAGACGTGCTCCTGCGTAATCATCACCTTTTCCGGTCTGAGGCCGGCGGGGCGGCTCTGTGGTGGGGAGGAGGCTGGTGTTGATGGTTGGTTTCATGTGATACAAATTTCTTTAGTTACTTTTCCTAAGACTATATGTTAATGGCTCATCGGCTTTGCATTTTCCTGAATTCTCCGAGGGCAGCGTGCCTCACACCAGGACCGGTTTTCCCCACTGCTCTCCAGGAGGGAGTTGGTGACACGTAGGTTTCCACTCACCCGCAGCAGCCCGCTGCCTCGGCAGGGTTTACCGACCTCGTGCTCCGTCCCTTTGTGAGTGTAAGGGCCGGGCCTGGCTCCCGGCTTTGAACGTGGCTCCCAGACTCGGGTCGGGGGTGTGAGGGCTCTCTCCTGTCCCCACTACTGCTCCAGGGGCAGCTGCTGCCAGCAGGCGAGGTGACACTGGTGAGAGTCGTGGGTGACTCGGTAGGACTGACGTCAGGAGGAGCACTCCCCAGGGTGTCCCGAGACGGCCGTGGGACAAAGCGGAAGTCATGGCACGTGGCCCCGTGGCTGTTCCCCCGAGCTCCTCATGTGAGCGCAGCATTTGATTCTCTGCCGCCCGCGAGCTTCTGGAGAGCCACCGGACCGGCTGTGGCTGGGGACGTTAAATTCCGTGCAGACCTGAGCTTCACTGGTCACAGAACTGCTCAGCGTTTCTCGTTTCAAACAGTCTTGTTTCTGGTGTTTGTTGGTTGGTTGGTGGCCTTTTGGCACGAGCTGAAATCAGTGTTTTGCCCGTTGATCCGCTCACACGCTTATCGGTATGAGAGCCACTGTGATCGGGAGGGCTGACTGTTCACTGCCATTCTTTGGGCAAAAAAGAGAGAAATGAGTTCCATTTGCAACTATAAAGTTTCTTATTGTTTTTTCCTTTAAAACTTTGGAGCATTGGAGCCGTCGAGCAGCTACAGCTTCTTTGACTTGCGGGTCCAGTTTCGTTGGTCGAGGAGGTCGCGCTGCTTGAACGACAAGGGCTTGATGTGAACAGCCGAGCGCACGCACAAGCTGGCTGTTCTCTGTGCTTTCCCTGCCCTCCAGCAAACACTGTCCCATGTGTGCTCAGACACATACGCTCTAAGGGGACTTGGCCGCTTGGTCACCGCACGGCTGCCCTCAGACCTGAGCGGTTAAGAATGAACGTTGCCATTCAAAGGAACCACAGGACTCTGGATCTTGCTCCTTTTTCCCTGAGGAGGGGAACGATGGGGATCTGGGTGGTCGAGTCTGTCTCAGGAACGTGTGTCCTCCTCTCCCTGTGCTACCAGCTCTGTGTGCTGATGCCAGCCATGGCGCTTTCCTTTTCAGTCCGGGCGGTCAGCACCTACCTTGTTCACAGGCTGATCTGCTTCCTCCTGGGGCCGGCCCAGGCGTGCCAGACAGCAGCCCCCTGCAGACTTCTGCTACGGAAGTCACGGTGTGTCTGTCTGTCAGGAACTCACACGTTCCGAGAAGCTGTGGTCTCCTCAGGAACTCAGGGACGGTTATTTCCACAAGGGGCCTTCGGGGAAGCCTGATGCGAGTGGGAGGCTTGAGCGGAGACTGGGGTCCACGGGCAGCCATGAAAGGAGGGGATGTTGTTGGCACGGGCCCTGAGGAGCCTCGGCTTTCAAGCCGCAGAGATGTGGGTCCTACAAGCTTCATACTCCGGGCACTGGGATGGTGGGTTTGGGTAATGTAGCCCACGCTGTCTCCAGGAGGCCTTCTGCGAGCCGGCCCTGGCTGTTGGACAGTGGGGTGGCTGGAGGCTGGAGCTCTGGGTTGGGAGGGAGTGACCAGCAGAGGTGTTTGTGTGGGACTAGGAAGGAGAGGAAGGCCAGTCTGCCTCCCAAGTGGGGTGCTCTGGGCTAATCAGTACTCATTGTGCGTAAGAGGATCTTTAATTCCCCAGAATACATTTAATTATACTAAACAGTAATTAAACATAGCATCTATTAATATTCACATCCCCAAGAACTTATAGCTAAGGCTCCTCTCGGGGGGGAAGGAGACTAGAAAGTGTTGCTTCCTGGCCGCAGACAGCCCTGTGAGGACACCGCGGAGGAGTGGGAGGAGGACACCATTCCCGTCTCCGCAGAGGCCTACAGACAGCGGTGGGGCAGGAGGAAGGTGAGCTTGGCCTGGAGGGAGTTTAGTCTCTGTGTCCGAGAGGGGCCAGCAGGGCCAGCAGGCTGGGAGTCGGCCCGGCGCTGGGCTCCTTGAATGCGTCCTGCAGGACTGAGTCTCTCATCCCTGGTGCTGCTTCCGCTGCTGCCACTGTGTCCCTGGGCTGCCCTCTTCCTTGGCGGGGACTCTTGGGTTTGCAATTTGGGGCTGTGCTGGACATTCTGACATTTTACTTTAAAGTCCTTGCTCGTCGTGAGCCACGGTCCAGTGAGGGCCAGTGAGGGCTGTCCTTCAGGAGACCCAGGTGACAGGCATCGGGCTCCCTTTGCAGGGCAGCTGGGTCCTTGCCTCAGTCCTGCAAATGTCTGTTTCCAGCTTGCTCAGCCTCTCACCTTCTCTGGTACCTCCCTCTTGGCTTGCACCCTGCCTTTCTCTTCCCAGCTGGGGGCCAGTCCTCAGTCCCCTGTGGCCGTTGTTCTCCTTCCTGGCGGTGGAACTTGCTGGAAAGCTCTCTCTCCCTGTGACCTTGTCTTCTACCACTGTGTCGGTTTCCAAGGCTGGAGCAACACAGCCCCTCAGACTGAGTGGCTTAAACTGTGTCGTCTCCTAGTCTGGAGGCTGGAGGTCCGGGGTCAAGGTGTCGGCCAGCTCGCTCCCTTGGAGGCTCTGGGGGGTCTCTCCAGGCTCTCATCTGCCTTCTGGTGCTCGCCTTGATCTCGCCGGTCCTTGGCTCGTAGATGTGTCACATCAAGTCTCTGCCTTCCTTTCCGCATGGCGTTCTCCGTGTGTGTGTCCAAATTTCCCTTGTGTAAGAACACAGTCTCACTGGGGTGGTGACCCCTAGTGACCCCATTCACCCTAACAGATTACCCCTGGAGTGACCCAGTTTCCAAATCAGGTCATGCTCTGAGCCATAGCGGGTGGGGACTTCAACCTGTGAATTTTAGGGAACACAGTTCAGCCTGTGACACCCCAACTTTCCTCTTACTCCTCAGGGATGTGGTTTAATTTCTCACCTCTTCATGGACATTCGCATTGAAAGGCTGTGGCTACGTCTCTGTGGCCAGCCTCTTCGTGTCCCTGCCGCTGTGTCCCTGGCCCTCTGCCGCCGCCGCCCGCTCCCGCCTCCTGCTTCTAACTCTGGACACCCTGCCTGGTGGCTCTTGGAGTTGCCTGGTCTTGTCTCGCTCGTTCTCGCCTGCGGTGCCGCCTCCTGGCTCCCTCGATGCACACGTTGACCCTTCATTCTTGTCTCGCTCTCCTGAGGCCTCGTCCTCCAGCTTCTCAGACGCTGGAAAGTCCCAAATCTGAGTGTCGTCTTGTCCTCTCATCAAAGTCCTGGGATACTGGTGGTTTTCACCATCATCTCAAACACGGCACATTCGAGGGGAGCCTGTCATTCACTCCCACTCAGCAGCATCTCCGCTCTCTTTCTCCCTACCCACTGCTGACTTTCCGAGGAAGGTCTTGAGTGACATGCATGTCACAGACAGGGAACGTGCACATGTGCGTGGTAAACCGGGAGGGACACTGGATTCTGCAGACAGAGCTGACCTGCTGGGGGCTCTGTTGGACCTGAGCCCCTGGCCAGTTTGCCAGGCCTGCTCCCTCCCAGACACCACTCAGTCTGTGCAGTTCACGTCCACGATTGCATTACCCCTGGCTCGGCCCAGCTCGTCAACGTGCCGTTGGTGATGGGGACCGGCAGGAGAAATCTCCATCCGGATGCAGTGGGGTGCGCATGCCTCCCAGACAGCACGGGACTCTGCTGCGGACCGTCTTTCCTAAGCCGTTACCCATCAAGGTCTTCTTGACAATTGTCTGAAGATTGATTTGGGGATGTTACTGCTTCGGTATTTTGCTGGGTACAAAGAGGTTTCCGTGTTAGATTCAGAAGTGAGAGGAAAACCGTTTAGTAGAAGTGAGTCACCTGGCTAGAAGCAGGAGACCGGTTCTATATCTGCCTCAGCCCCCAACTGTAGGGTCTTGAGCAAGTCACCCAACCACAGAACTGGTCCGGGTGTGTTCTCAGGACCCTTTGGGCAAGACAGTTGGACTTTATTTATCGTTAGTATAGTGGTCATGGCATCAGGCATGTGTTTTTTTTTTTTTTTAAAGATTTTATTTATTTGACAGAGAGAGATCACAAGTAGACGGAGAGGCAGGCAGAGAGAGAGAGAGAGGGAAGCAGGCTTCCTGCTGAGCAGAGAGCCCGATGTGGGACTCGATCCCAGGACCTGAGCCGAGAACATGACCTGAGCCGAAGGCAGCGGCTTAACCCACTGAGCCACCCAGGTGCCCGCGGCATGTTTTTGTTTTTGTTTGGTCACAACCACAGTGGATTTAATTAGTTCCCGAGAATCTGTGCTCTCCAGGGTGAGGGCTTTGCCTGCCTTCTTCCCCGGTACGCTAGTACAGTGCTTGGGTCAGAGCGGATGTGCAGCAGCAACCTGCTTTAGGAACAAACGAGGCAAATTTTTGTATTCCCTCTTCGAAGGAAATAGGGGCAAATGTTAATCCGTTTCTCCTGAGGGCTGCGTGGTGGAGTCCAACGGGACTAGCACCACTGAGAGAGAAGCCTGTGGCTGCCCGCGCAGAGGGGCGCCCGTGCCTGTGGCTGCCCGCGCGGAGGGGCGCCCGTGGCGCGTGCGGCAAGAACTCTATGTGCGCGGCTCGCGCGTCACTGAAGCCGGCACCCGGACTTGAAGCCCAGCTCCTGCTTGGCAGCCCCGGCCCCTCTGGCCGTCCGCAGGAGGACAGAACCTGCGGCCTCCAGTTGGAAGGGGTGGAGCTGGCGGGGGTTCGTGCTCTGGCCCCAGAGAATCTTCCCCTGATGCTGATACTTCGCTCACACGGAGACCCCACGTGCTGGGCTGTGGAAGGCACACGTCGGTTCAGGGCAGGTTTCGTCTGGGGTCAAGAGAGTCAGAAACCCGTGGAATTTATAGCTGGCTGTGAAGTCAGGAGTTCCGTACCGTTGACAGGTGGGGAGTGAGGAGTCCGGATGGTGACTGACTCATTCGGTTCATGTAGCTGTAAGGAACCGCCAGGGTCAGAGCCGAGAGTCCGGGGGGCTGGGCACCGGCCACCCCCCACGGCTGTGGCATCTGTGGCTCCGAGTGGTGCCCACAGAGCGAGACCGTGGGATCGGGTCCCGGCTGGGACACCGGACTTCCGTTCTGGGAGGGACGAGAGGAGTGTGGTCCGATGCTCCCTCTCTGTCAAGCTCGGTGAAGTCTTTGATGTCATCGTGGACCATGTGGCAGCTTCTGGCTCCACTTTTCCAGGGAGAGTCTTGTCCATTCCTCCACAGCCTTCTCACACCGCCTCACCCGGCGGGGAGACGGGAGAGCCCGGCGGGACCTGGCTGGTTGGTGGCTGAGGAAGGGAACGGGAGTTTCTGACGATGGGCCATGCTCTGCTTTTCT